>NC_070631.1:26535013-26840318 GCF_947347685.1 Pleuronectes platessa | reverse complement strand
TACCACTTGATTTTTTTGTTCCATAACCCTGAGGATCTTTTAAGAAATGCAAAATGACTGTCTTACTGCGTTCAACCTCAGCAGCGATGGCACGTTGTGAGAGGCCTTGTTTATGCAGTTCAACAATCCTACCACGTTCAAAGACGGTGAGCTTTTTTGCCTTTGCCATCAAGAGATCTTCACAGTGTGATTACTTGACAGGAAATGACATGGAATCAAAAAAATTGCACAGATTTTGGCTTTTAAAGGCTGTGGTCTTAAACTTTTGATCAGCTGATGAACAGCCTATTTGAGTTAAATTGTTGTTTTCAATAAATTGCCTGCTCACAACTTTTGGTCTCTTGTTCCCATTTCTTCTTTTTGCATTTTGAAGCTCTACTTAGAACCTTCCTAAGATCCAACAGTGCAAAATGCAAATTCATGCAATTTTTTAACTGGTCTTAAGATTTTGATCAGGAGTGTATCTCACCAGGTTGAATCCTCTGCACCAGGCACATATCAAATCTACACAAGCTGGTCACTGTTTTTAAGGTAATTTGCCCCATTGGTATTAATTCATGTACAGTCTGGGATGATCTGGATTTTACTCACTGAAAACTGGGTCTGCTATTCAGCTATGTATCACTAAGCTGTATCGCTGTGAACTGAATACTTTGTGACAACTGTGGGTTTGGTCAAAATGAACAGACCCACATTGAGCTTAAAGTTCCTCGTCTGAAAATAAATACCAGGAGCAATAGTGGAAGCTCACAGGCGGAGAAAGGGACAGCGAAGAAAAGAGGGAGACGAGCATCAGAGTCGGAGTCCAGCATGGAGACCGACAATGCTGAAAATAGTTAATGTTTCTCAAGAAAATTTAAAACATGAACGGTGTTTGTTTTAGACATGGTTTTAAGTGAAGTTAAGATTGAAAATGTTTTATTTTTCAATCGTCTATGTAAAGAGTCAGTCTTTATATTGTGTTGTTTCTATTTGGTATTATGAAATCCATGTTTTTGTTCTGTTATGTTGGGTTTTTATAAATAAAGGTTTTTAGGCTCTCTTTCTCTCTTTGTCCCATTCTCTATGTCATATCTGTCTCTCTCTCGCTATCTGTCCCTTTCTTTGCCATCTCACTCTAAATTATATTATTTTCGCACAGTTTATTGGTTAATGTTCACAGTGGTTTATAGCTTGTTGTGTTTGTATTTTCTTTCATCTTTTCCTAGCCGGTGTCTTGCCAGCGGGAATTTAAAAAACTTAACCCTCAAACATGGTGCCACCTTCCCCTGCAGTGTGGAGGACATCGGCAGCGTTTTATTGGCCTATTCAGAAATATGGAGGAGAGAAGAATCAAATAAATAAACAAATAAATAAAAGGGTTGCACATAGTAAATAAATGATTTCGATCTTATTTTGACAGGCCATGATGTTAACCTCGTGAAGATTATAGTTCGGAAACTGCTGATAAAGATGCAGGGACTTTTCAGTTGTTCTGAAAGACAGCGACCCCAGACTGTCAAAAACACTAACCTTAATTCAAAATTGCCTTTGGTGTTTTCAGAGACACTATATGTGAGGTTGATCCACAATGCAGAGAGGAACGTGACAGTTATTTAGCCAATATTTATATTGGAGAGGGGGCATCCACAGCAGAAGTCTCTCTCTCCAGCAGCATGCTCACAGGTACCAGCCACCTCCAGCCCAGACTGGGATGCAGTCCCCTGTCCCTCGCCGGGGGCCCCTGGCTGACGTCTCTCATCCTCCGACGTCAGAGGTCCTCACACCGGCGTCGGCTCCAGTCCCTGCTCCGCGCCGGAGGCCCCCAGCTGACGTCTCTCGTTCTCCGACGTCAGAGGTTTTCACAGCGGCAGCTGTCCTGGTCCCTGCTCCGGAGGTTCCAACCTGACGTCCCATGTTAAGGCGTCAGAGGTCCCTGCGGCATCTGCTCCGGTCCCTGCTCCGCGCCGGAGGCTCCTGGCTGACGTCCCCTATGTTCCGGCGTCGGAGGTCTTCGCGGCTGAGGTCCGAGCTCTTGCCCTCTGCCCCTGACCGGTCTTCGGACCGCCCGCCTGAGGAGCTCCCGTGCTTGGCTCCTGACCGCCCTTCTGAGCCTCAGAACTCTGCCTTTGAGCGGCCACGGTGTCGCCCTCCCGAGCCTCAGAACTCTGCCTTTGAGCGGCCACGGTGCCGCCCTCCCGAGCCTCAGAACTCTGTCCTTGATTGGCCACGGCGTCGCCCTGAGTGGCCAAGGTGCCATCCTCCCGAGCCGCTGTGCTTAGCCCCTGAGCGGCCACGGAGCAGTTGCCCCGAGACCCTTGGCACTTCCCGGATTCCCTCCTCCGGTTCCCCCCTCCTCCCTCCTGTCTTGGTTCATGTTATTGACCGTCTAGAATCCGGCCCTTGAGAAGGGGGCTACTGTGATGTTCTGTCATTTTAGTTAGTTTGTTTCTTTGTATTTTCTGTTTCCTGTTTTATTTTGTAGTCCCGCTTTCCTTTTGTGTTGTTCCAGCTTCTCGGGTGTCTCACTTCCTTTCTTGGTGATTGTCTTTCCCAGTCCTTATGTGTTGCACCTGTGGCTAGTTACCCCAGCCTTCCCTAAGCCTCTGTGTTTCCTTTTGCCCTCTGTCGATTTGTTACTCGTTTCTACACGTTGTCGTATAAGGTTTGTCTTGTCCTGCTGTCTCGTCCAGCTTCCCCTGCTTATCTTTCCTTGTTCTCCGTGCGCCTTGTCGCTGGTGGTTACTTGTTAGTGTTCATGTTTTTTTTTTGTTTTTGTTTAAAGACTCCTTTTATATTAAATACCTTTTTGTTTATAACCTCTGCATCCTGGGTCCATGTCCTTCCTCAAACCGTAACAAACCTGTTCCTTCTGCGGTTCTCCCTCTCACACCCCCTCACCCTGTCCAAGAACTGCACTACAGGAAATGTCTTCCTCAAGATCTCAGCCTCAGGTCAAACATTCAGCGTTCAATTCTTTAATCCAGCCATTAAAGCAACAGATACAATTCTCAGGCTTTAAGTCATCCCTTTGCATTAACTTCAGTGACAACGTTTGTACATATCCCAAATGTAAATTCATGCATGTATGTAGTTGGTGTTTAGACAAATCACTTAAAGCATATGAATCCGCTTGTTTTTTCTACTCCTCCTACTGTGCCAGACTCCTCAGTCCTCTACCAAACAAAAATTCTGTAGTTTGTGCTTTTAGCATATATTCATTTGAATACCATTATCTTAAAGCACAAAGTATTAAAGCAACGCAAGCAGGCAATCCATTTCATATGACATGTCCATATCCAGCCGTGGAGGTGAAGGAGCTGGGAGAGCACCTTCACCACAGAGGATCAATCTGCACAGGTGAGAGCTGTTAGCTGATTGATCCTCCTGCTTAAAAGACAGCGTCTGAGCTGTCTCAGAAGACACTCGCAGACACTCCAGACAGAAGACGCACAGGACAAACACTTGTGCTGAGCTGGTCCCTTGAAGTTTGTTTCGGTTTATTCACGCGTGTGTGTTTTGAGTTAATAAACATGCTAAAACCTGAATGGTTCGTCACTGGCTGCTGTGTTGAGAGCCCTGTGGCATGCTCTACTGCCACACCAGTCTCCAAAAGTCTCCTCAAGAATCCCTCCATGCAGCTGATCCTCAACGGCCTTTAAAAGGCACATCCTGCAGGCAATGACCAAAGATGGCCCAGCACTATTTCACTGGTGTACAAGTTGGTGTTAAGGCTAGGCAGGGTTGTTTCTCACCATACATCGATTCTTTGCTGGAAGCTGTCCTGTTAATGGATTTCTCAGGTGTGGTGAATACACTACAATGTCTCCTGCATTTGATCCCCAGCATGGACTCATCCTATGATGTAACACTAGAAGAGCACATGTACCCATATTTAAAACACTCAAACTGATAGATCTTGTCAAGACATTCTAATTTACATTGCTAAGAATAATACTTTTTTGCCCCTTCTCTTCCATGATAATTTCTGCAACACCACTTACCAACCCATCGATTGGCACCTCCGTTCACCATCGATTGACGTAAACCCATGATGAGATCCTGTTTTTCTTCTATGTTTCATGATCTCTTCCGGAGCTGTGGCCTATAACACAAGTGTCTACATCTGCCTACCTCCAAATCTCTAGGCCGCTGGTCATCCTCTACATAAATACGCTACGTCACACTCCATAAGGAACATCTGCATGCTCAAAAGATCTTGAGTTCCAGCCCCCTTGACCTTGAATAAACGTGTGTATCTGTTCCAATGTTAAATTATATTCATTGCAAATCTGGTGGTTACTTGGATTAGAGCATTTGATCTGCTTGATTATTCGCTGCACATGCTTCCGGGGATGCACATTCACCAGGTGATATATTCCCTTCTAAGCCAATGGACCTCTGGGGGTTGAGGGGATGGATGGCTCCACGGCTGCGGCCCACATCGAACAGTCACTATGTAGCATATTCTCCTGCTGGGACCCATGGTGGACAGAGTCAGCAATAAAACCACACCCGGCCAGATGGTGGCACTGACCCGGTCTAGAACTCCTACCCAGTTGTTGGATGCAGTAGGGCCGGCGCTGAACGAAACCCAGGCCCTTGGCTTTCTGCTGGGGCTGCAGTTTACCTGGGACAAAGCTGGTTTAAAAAAAAACTGCTGACTGTGCTGTTAGAAATATATACATACAAGTAAATAACTTAAATTGTAGCAGCAATTTCTACTTAACTACTACTACTGGTGGCTGAGCTCGGTTTTGATTGACGCGTGTATAAACGATGAGGAGTAGAGGTGTGTCCAGTTGGTCCCTTTGACCATTTATTGTAAAAAGGTGAATAACAAATTGCTCGAAACGAACTAAAAGACATTAAACTAAGGAGACTCTCGTAGAGCACATTTTCTCTCTTGTACGTCGCAGCACACGCAAAAACCGACAATAAATTGTGTCATATTCCAAAATGTGTATATCCTCATTTCTATTAATTAGTTGGTTAAGAATAAATAACAGATTGTAAAGGAATATACATTACATCTATATCACTGTATATGTCATCCACTCTGTAAAGCTACAGGCTCGGATCTAGTTGGAACGAATCAAAAAAGGGTTGTGGAGGTGTTACTTCTCATCTCCCATTGCCTCTTCCTTTTTAGGGGCCTCCTCCTTTTTTGGGGGCTTCCTCCTGGCTCCCCGTCAGGGAATCGAACCCCGGTTTTCCGCATGACAGGCGGAGATACTGTCCACTATACTAACAAGGAATTTTTATTTTTCTCTATCAGTACCTTTCTCAATCTGAAGAGCAGGAAATAATATATAACCAATACATCCCTTCACGTTGGCCCTCTTATCACAGCTAGGATTTAATTCCCATCAAACCTCATAAAATGGAGTGGACGAGCTGCCTCCAAGGAAGAGACCCTTGTCCTCCACATCTTTTTCTTCCATCCCTGACATCACTCTGTTTGCAGCTCAGCCAGTTATGTCTGAGCCACTCATGCCTCACTACAGCTGAGAAGAGGCTTCAGTCAGGGAAAGTTAAAAAAAAACAGCCCACTCTCTGTCAAGTGGAAACCCCCTGGCGGGATAATCCTTGCCTTCTTCATGACAGAGGCAGAGGGAAGAGGAGAGGGAGAGATGGAATATTTTAACCATGTACCAGATATAGGAAGAGAATAAACAGCAAGGCAGCTCACAGGCAGGACAAGTCAATAAATGGACTGAGGTGGGTGCAACATTGTTCTGGGTGACAAACAGCTTCAAAGAGAAATTTAGTGCATCAATTGAAAGTACCATGTGTGATTCTGTTTCTCTTTTTGAGTGGTGGGCCTGTCAATGGCTATAGGCAGAAAGTCAAAATAATATCATTTTCTAACTACTATTCCTTGATTCTGTTGGAAAACATGAGTTCAAGGAAAGATGTGAAGGAGAGTCTGTAAGGAGATCTGCTGTGTGTGGGAACATCAAAACATTTAGTTCTGATGATATTTCTATTAGTATTTAGTACTGGTAGTGAGGTTGTGAACTAAGTTACTTATGTTTGTTGTTGACTGTTACTCCTGACTGGACAGATGTGTCAGGAGCTCAGACTATCATGTGAGGGTTTTCTGGACCATGTTACAAGATCGAAACAGTTTTTTATTTTGATGTGTTAAAAGTATTGGACTGATGCACCCAAATGTGAGACATGGACAGAGGGAAAGGTTTTAAGGCGATTATAAAACTACACATGAAGAGCGGGCTCTTCACTCTGCACTGTAGACACAATGTAGGCAAACAGAATTACTGAATAAACTGAGAACAAACACTGGTGAGCTTCTTCAAAAAACAAGAACACAGAAAATTCACAAGGAACAAAGACACAGAGCAACTACTGAACGAGACGGAATGATCTGGCAGAGCAATGGAGTGAAGACCAGGCTTTATGGAATGGTTGATGGGCTGAGTGGAAGCAGGTGTGCCTTGTTTGCTGCAGAAGAATCCAGAGAGAGAAACAATGAGGTGAAGCACTATCAGCTTCTTGCCTGATGACGTTCTCATAACGCCAATTAGCTGCTGAGATCTTTACCTGCAACACCTAAATCTGGTGTTTCTGCTTGGTCAGCTGTATAAAACCAGATTTGCTTTAAGGTAACGCCCATGTTATCTGGTGAGAGTCCGAACAAAGAATAAAATCTGCATACTTAATAACAGGCTTCACAAACTAATGCTCCTCTTCGTAGGTGACACAGGGAGTTATGAAGAATACACATGCATGGCCAGCTCCACTCACAATGCTTTCATTTGACGCTGTTGATCATTACAATGCGCACACAAAAAACAAGTGTCATATGAAAACATCGCTCACATCAACAAGGTGGAAGTTCAAGCTGTGTTTTTGTGAGTAAATTTGGTGAACTCGCTGTTATTGGACATGTAAAGCTTCATGTGTCCTCCTGTCGCTGCTGGTTAAAGTCAGCAGACGTGATTTTAAAAGATGTACTCAATGTTCTCGATGATTGGGTTCAGTCATCGGAGAATGAAAACAACCCAAACACTCATCAGAAAACGGGTGTTTTTGTTTATCATAGTTTCTGCAATGCAAGGTTTGTTTCTTTGTGCAATCAACAGATGGTATGTCTGAAGTGTGTTGAGTGTGTAGTCAACATGACACATGTGTGACGAGGCAAATCTGGAAAACTAACTTAACATCTTCATTGTCGAACAACGTGTTGTGTATTTCTTCTCGGCTGTGGCTGAGGGGTAGAGTGGTCGTCCTCCAACCTGAACGTCGGCAGTTCGATCCCGAGTCTGGCCCATCTGCATGCCGAAGTGTCCTTGGGCAAGATGCTGAACCCCGAATGGCCCCCCATAGAATAACAAAGTGCTGCGAATAGATGCACTGTATGAATGTGTGTGAATGGTTGAATGTTGAACTGTACTGTAAAGTGCTTTGAGTGGTCATCAAGACTAGAAAAGTGCTATATAAATACAAAAACATTTACCATTTACGTGCTTTGTTGGAGGTGTGTCAGTCCAAGGAGTAAATAAAGTTCCCTGTGTAACTATCACAACAACATTTTCATTACCAATAAAGTGCCTTCTTGTGTCAGTATCATCTTCAGACATAACCACTTAGTTATGGGGCTAAATATAAATGTGAAAGAAATCCAACCACGGGAATCGATGTGCTGTGGTCCAGATAACTAACGTAGCGACAATGGCACTGCCCACAACGCCACTGATCGGGGTGATTTACAGCGTCACCTGTGTTATTGTTTCAGTTAATGCACAAAGGTTAACTTGTAACAGTCACAATTTAACCGTAAACTCTGAATTATCGTTCATACTTCACACATTTGGACACCGCTGCGCCTGTGTGCTTACCACACGTACGTCATCATAAAAAACGGCTATATCCTGCGCACATATAAAGCAGAAGCCACAAATAGTTTGCGTGCTTACTATTAGTGCGCATTTTGTTTGCTCAATGATATCATGGCTGGTATGAAAAAGGTATACAAACACGAGTAATGAGAGGCTTGTGAGAGGTTTTGGTCCAAAAAAAATACTAGTCACATGGTTAGCTGGTTTGGAGTCCTTACATGGGAAATTACTAATGTGACTGTTGAGAGTATCAAGACTCAAGTAACTATTTGAGATTGGTTCTTTCAGGCTAATAGATCACTCAAAAGAGACTATTCCTTCAAATAAATCATTGAGAATATCTGGTGGGAACCCAGTAATAGGATGAAAGTAACACATTCAACCATGACATCAAGAACGTCCAAGTCATCTATGTAAACACCTAATTCTGCCCATTCCGAAAATATATGTATTGTCCTGGTAGGCAGTCTTCATCAAAAAACACCTTTCTAAGACATCTGGTCTGTTGAGCAAAACATCATGGACTTCAAACATTTACAAAAGTGTTCTGCTGCTTTCTATCATAAAGATACTCAACAGGATCAATAACTTGACATTTTCTTTCAAATATTTAGTCCTTCGATAATCAGTTGAGAGAACGCTCCTTTCTGATGTTGCCAGAAGAAAAGGGTGTATACTGTATACTGAGTCTGAAATACGCTCTGTAAGTTCTTCTGCAACAGACTCATCAATACAACTTTGAAAGGTTTTAAGAATGTCTCTGATTGATTGCTTCCCTGTAAATTTGGAGAGTGACACAATATCACTAGAACCACTTATTATTTTCTGAGTTGCACTTTTAGAAATATGCTAAACAGTTTGCATGTAAAGAAACAAGGATGCAAGTTTGTATTCAAATGTAGAATGGTATACAGGCTCTAATTATGAGCTGCATTCTACTTCGGAAGAACCCACAGTAGCCTGTGGATTGATCTCAAGTGGCCATTTCTCATCGAGTTCTGATGGATCAGTTAGAGGTGTTAAGGATGTTATAGGTGATCGAAAATCACTAAGGTTGTATGATTTGTGCCTCCTGCTTATATGACTAATGAAGGATGAAAGGACATTACTTGTGAATTCACAGTCTTTGAAAGGACAAAAAACAATCTCATGCTCCTGCAAATGAGTCCTTAGATTGGCTATATATTTTGGTGGGGCACAGATGTCTTTAAATTCACACAATTGACAAAAAAGGAGACTTCTACTTCAGGTTTTCTGGAGTGTTTATGTACTCTTGAAAGGTGCCATTTTAACCCACCGCTTGTCTTGAAAGTGCAGCAGCAGTTTGTGTACAGGCACGGCAGTGGCCAGAACCATCCCATGTAATGGCAAAGTCTGTAATGCTTCAAAAATAATATCTAAATAAGGGTGAGAGAACTTGCACTCCTTGCACTGCATCCAAATTCTGTGAAACAAATAAAATATACTGTTAAGACAAAGGCGTTGGACGCAGAGAGAGGCTGAGGCAGAAGGCAAGTCAAACAGGGTTTATTTGTATGTCAGTGTGGCACAGGTAGGCAGGCAGGAATCCGAGACTGGAGTCGGGGCTAAGGTCCAGCTGTTGATCCTGAGCAGGGAGACAGGGAAAGTCAGGACACAGCAAAACAGGAAGTTTAGAATATTCTAATATCTTTAATAAAGGTTGTGGCTGGCAGTACTAAGGGTAACTTAGTCTATAGTCCGCCGAAGACTGGGAGCAGGGCTGGAGCTTATAAAGGCAGGTGGTTGCTCAGCAGCGGCTGTGTAGCCAAGGCCCCCAACTCCAGCTCACCAGGTCCTCATCTGCAATTGGTTTCCGCACACGCACAGAGAGATTTATTTTTACATAAACACTTTGTTTACATATTTTTCATTTTATAAACAGTATAATGTTATAAATAAATAAAAGTGCTGATGCAAAAAGACAGCGGATTGTTGGTGACGGTGCAGAGTATGTCGTTAAAACACCAAATTATTTAAAAAGATTCGAGATCAGATACCAGTTTGTAAAAGCTGAATTCGAGTCGGAGTCTGGCCCGAGGTTTACCACCCACACCGCCCTCGCTTCCTGCCCATCCCTGTTCTCGACCCTGTTTTTTCTGCTAATATAAATGGCCATGCTGGCCTCACCTGAGAGGTGGTTCAGGAGCTGCCTCTTATTTTTTTTTATTTATTGTAGCCAGCAACCATGATTCTCACGTTAAAATTACTATAAAACGCAGTTAAAAGAGCGAAAACTTTTCAGTCTCTTGCACTCAGTAAAAACATGATAAATAGTCTCACGCAGCTCGCAAAATGGACGCTTCTTAAGAACGGTGGCATTAAGAATAGATATAAAAGCGTTGGAAGCGACAACGCCGTGTAAAATTCTCCACTGGAGGTTGCCGGTTCGTTTCTTGAGGGGAGGTTTGTATAAAATCTTCCACTGTGGGCTAGGTCCATTTCTCCCCACCTCTGTGACCATACAGTGGGGGGTCTGTTGCTCATTCCAGTCTGGTGGATGCTTTGACACAGTTTCTGTGTTTCTTTGTCGGCTCTGTGTACCGTTTGTTCATTTCAGTTAATAGGGGGCTGGTCTTTTCTCCCAGGCCTGGGCTCAGGATAATCTCCGGGTAGGAGTCGGCAGCATCTGGTTCGGTCTCCCCCTTCTGGCAAGCTCTAAGGAGGTCCCTTTTCTTCTTTGGAGAGCCTCTGGGTCCAGAGCTCCAGGATCCTCTTGGTCACCTAGGTAGACTGCAGCCCCAGCAGGGAGCCCAGGGCCTGGGTGTTGTTGAGTGCCGGCTCCACTGCATCCACCAGCTGCTGTAAGGTCACCGATCCAAACCGTGTCAGCGCCGTCATTAGGCCGGGTGTTGTTGTGTTGCTGACGTCCACTCTGGCTCCATTTACGAGTGGTTCTCTCAACAACCAGTACAGAGAGTCTGCTTTTGGGACCTTTTTTTTGATAAAAAGGGCCCATGATTTTAAAACGAGCCAACCCACTTAGTTTGAAGAATTTAGAATCTGTTAAAAACAGAGCATCATCCAACTCCAGCTTATTGGCACGCCTAAAGGCCGAATTATAGTACTGCAACCACGGCTGGCCACGCAGTTGCATCGACGGACTCGTTTTGGTTTATGCTTCTCTAATGTGTTGCGTGTGTTGCAACGCAGTTCACCGGCAGAACACTAGGCGGAGTAACGTTTTTTGTCGAAGACGGCCTAGAAACGCCTTCTTTGTGGGTGTGGCAGTCGTCGTTGAGTGTTTATTTACCTTCTCCCGGTCGTGTTCTCAACACACACCATGAACGATGGAATACTTGAGTCAAAGTGAGTTGGACGAGCTGGAGCTGATTAACATTGAAATGCAACTGATAATATTGCGTAGGAGGAGACGAGAAGAACAACCTCAAAATAGGAGACGGAGGTGGCATGTGCGTCCACTGAATCAATCGAGGCGGAGGACGGGCGAATATGCAACTCTTGTTCGACCGCTGAGGGATATGGACGAAGAAATGCACTTCCAGTATTTTCGAATTTCGGCTGGCAGATTCGATGACCTTCTTCGTCGTGTGCAACCACACATACGGCATCGTGGCACACACAGCATGCCAACTGATGCTGCCCAGAGACTGGCTGTGACGAGTTTTAGCCTCTGGTGGAAGCCAACAGGCTGGCGTCCTGCACTGTGTCCGACATTGTGTTCGAGGTCTGCAAAGCGTTGTGGAAAGCTCTGCAGCCAGATTTCCTGTCCTTTCCTTCAACCAGCCAGTGGACAGCGGTGACAGCGAATTTTGGGCGACTTTGGAACTTCCCAAACTGTGTTGGAAGCCTTGACAGGAAGCACGTTAGCATCAAGGCACCACCTCATGCCGGGAGTGACTACTTCAATTATAAAGGTAGTCACTCTATTGTCCTGATGGCAATGTGTGATGCCAGGTATCGTTTCACTATGGTGGACGTCAGGGGATATGGACGGGGTGGCGACGGTTGCATTTTTAAGGAGAGCGTATTCGGATCACAGCTGCTCGACAGCAAGATGAACCTGCCATCAGCTTTTCTTCCCGGGACCAGGATCGATGCCCCCCACGTCATTGTTGCTGATGCTGCCTTTCCCCTTCACAACCACATCATGCGTCCATTTCCAGGTATGTCACAAACCATAAATGAATTGCATAGATATTTGACAGAACGTTGAATCTTATCTATGATTGTGGTGCAACCAGGTTCTATTCAGTAACACTCTGCATTTTTTGTTGTATTATCAGGGGCAAATCTGAGCAGGGAGAAGCAGATTTTCAACTACAGACTATCCAGAGCCAGGAGGGTCATTGAAAATGCATTTGGGATCATGGCGGCACGTTGGAGGATTCTTGGCAGGGCAATTGAATTCCTGCCAGACAAAGCTATGGATGTTGTCAAGAGCTGTGTTGTTCTACACAATTACCTGGCCTATACAGATGAGGCAAACACACCCGGGAGCTGCTACATCCCACCCAGTTTCTCTGATGCAGTCTCAGGAGGATCGGTACAGCCTGGTGAGTGGCGCAGGTTGGTGGCCGGCGACTCCAATCTCTCACAGACACCACAGATCACAAGGAGCCGTTCCACCAGAATTGCTGTGGCTGTGAGGAATGAATTTATCGCAATTCTTTCTGAGACCAGAGGGAACGGTTACATGGCAGAACGACATAGTGGCACACTTGGCCCCTGATGATACCAGTTATGCTGACTTTTACAATTGTAAATAAACTGTTTCTATACCCATTTGTTGTCTTATTTTGTCTTTACTTTGCATACAAACAAGGTGCCACACACAAGCTATTCAAATAATACTAGAAAACTATTTACAAAGTGCAAAGAAGCAGTATACTGTCTTTAGGCATATGAGCAGTCCTGTTGTTTATAAAGCAGGCTGTATGAACACATATATGCATGCGAAATGAATTGATGCAATTCTTTCGTGCTAGAATACCTGGTAAAATGGCAGAACACCAGTGTCTTTAGGCATATGAGCAGTCCTGTTGTTTATAAAGCAGGCTGTATGAACACATATAGACCTGCTATATGCGTGCGAAATGAATTGAGGCACACTTGACCCTGGATGACCTGATGATCTTATCTGTTATGCTGACTTTTAGAATTGTAAAAAAAAAAAAATCCCAACTGTTGCACAACAAACCAATTTTTAATTATAAATCCACAAGAAAAATACAAACAAGGTGCAAAATATCAAAGTGCAAAAACCACTGCAAAACAATTCTATGTAGACAAAATAGTGAACTATTAACAAAGTGCATTCAAAAAAGTGTTTGACTTAATTTCTTTAGAAAGTCCAAAGCCGTGTTATAAAGTTCGGGCACGTTCCTCAACACGTTCGCCAAAGTAGCGGGAAAGCGCGTGAACTCATCCACTTCCTTGTTTTGAATCAGAGACCTACTCTGTACCAGATCCTCAATCGCCACGGTGTCCTGCTCCCTCTGCCTTTTTTTGGGGGCTGGACAGAGGAGTTGGCGACATCATGGAGGCTGGAGGGGTAGACAGAGCGAGTAGACAGGGGCGCGAAGAATAGGGAGTCGATGGCTGGACGGAGGCCTCAGGTGTTGAGGTGGGTGGCTGGACGGCGGCCTCAGGTGCTGGGGTGGATGGCTGGACGGCGGCCTCAGGTGATGAGTGGGATGGCTCGGGGGAGGCCTCAGGTGATGAGGTGGATGGTGAAGTTGAGGGGTGTTCATGATAACAAAAGAACATTTAGTTGGTCTGTTACCAATATGGAAATCGCATATGGCTAAAATGGTGAAAGTAACATAACTGCATTCCTTACATCAGAGTGGGCACTTTAAGAACAGGCAGTTGCTCTTTGTCCATACATTTAGAGTCTATGACCAGGAGTCTTTTATCTAATGGATTACTAACGACAATGACAATAGAAAACGTGTGTAGGCAATACTCGCCCACAGTTCTTTAGCAATATGAAAACAGCCTTTAGCTACAATGGCAAAGGTTACAGTCGATTGCATTACATCTACAATAAGGCTCTTTACCACCATTTATCCCATTTGCAATATGATGAAGCATACTCCAACCATGTAAACTCTCCATCTCTGATTACACTGCTAGCGTACTAGCTTGAACACACAGCGGGTGTTCAAAAACCCAGAACTACGAAATTTACCTTGTCGTAGTTGGACGACGTCGCCCGATGTTATATGCGGTCCCAACCACGAGAGAAATACATAAAATGCAGGGACTTTCTTCCCCCCTGCATCGCCACTGCTGCTCCTCATTGCTTTTTCTTGTTGGACAAATTTGTCCCGGATTCTCCTCCACCGCTTCAGACACTCGTCGACGTTTAACCCGACGTTCGCTGAGATCTCCCTCCATGAATTTAGGGCCATCTGTGTGTCCTTTTACTTGGACAAGGACGGGTTGTATAAATGGTCATTTGCGAACCTCTTCAGCCAAACGTTAGTCTAGATGGTCCATCTTCAAAATAGTCCTCAGTTTCTGCCATGGCAGATTTATGCTTTGAAACCGGAAACTAGACTCCGGACGGGATGTAGTAAGCAGACCAATCACAAGCCTTGCGGGCTGCGTGAGGCTCGCATCGCTTTGTCGTATAATTAGAAAAATTGGCGGACGCACGCAAGCCGCGAAAGGGGCCCGCAAGCACGCAAGGGGCACGTTGCATGTCTTGCAGGCTTGCGTGCCTGCCTAAAATCAAACTATAAATCGGCCTTAAGGATGCTGCTGGCCACCTCTCCACACCAGATCTGCTGACCTGTGAGGTACTTTTGAATGAACTGGAGTCTAAAAGTGTCAGTCCGGCTGGCCAGGTGGACAGGGCCCTGTCCCCCCTCCTCCCTGGCTAAAAACAGCACCCCCTGAGAAAAAATTCACCTTTTTTTTGTATTATGGCAGGCAAACCTAGGGGGGGGGGTCCACACAGCATTAAACTGTGCCACAGTTGGGATGCCACAAGGTTATTTAAAACCAGTACCCTCCCTCTAAGAGACGTTTTTGGGGGCAGCCATTTGTACATTAAAAAGTCTGTTTTTCAATTTTTTCTGTGACATTTTCCCAATTCTTCTTACGTATTTCATTGGTTCCTAAAAACACCCAAGGTACTTTATTCCCCCCTCTTCCATTGTAGGTTTTAGGGGAGAACTGGGAGACCGCCAGGCCACTCCCCGACAGCGAGGGCTTCGCTTTTTTCCAGTTGAACCTCGCTGCCGATGCCACGCAAAAATCGTTTTAATATTTTGGCTAAAATATCCACGTCTGTCTGGTCTTTAATAAAAATAATAAGATCATCGGCGTAAGCAGAGAAAATCATGCTGCCACTAAAACCCGGATAAAACGCACCTTGAATGCTAGTCCGTATTCTGTGGAGGAGAGGTTCCAGGGAGAGTGCATAGAACTACATTGAAGAGCGCCTAGTGGAAGAGGTCCGGAGGTACGAGCACCTGTACAACCCGTCTACGAGTACCTACAAAGACGCACAGATGACTGCGAACTCATTGAGAGAGATTTCGGCTACGGTCGGTCTAGATGTGCCAGAGTGCATTAAGAGATGGAGGAGGATTCAGGACAAATTTGTCCGGGTAAATAAGACCACAAAAGCCAGCAGTGGCGATGCAGGGGGGTAGCAGGTCCCTGCTTTCTTTACCTTTATGTCGTGGTTGTCGCCACACATAAAGCATCGTTAGACCACGTCGAACTACGACAATAAGGTAAATCTTCGTTGCGCTCGACCTCACTGCAGATAAAAATTGTCGTTGTAGGCTTCAACATTTTGCAAAACGGAATACAGGAGAAATGCTGGCAAATGAGCCTGCATTGATGTTCTGCAATTGCTAAAAGACCAAACTGTTTGTGGGCGAGTTGGCACACAAGCAGTGCTATTAGAAATTAGCAATACCCGCCAGCTCGGTCAGGCTTTGGTCATGAACACAAAATGCACCGAACAAAGAGCAACTGCCTGTTCTTAAAGTGATTACATTGTTGATGTAATGAATGCAGTTATGTTAGTTTCATCATTGTAGGCAAATGCAATTTGTATATTTCTAACAGAGCCACTGCCTGTTCTTTTATTATTATGAACAGCAGACGGAGCCATCCTCCCCCGAGTCATCCACCTCAGCACCTGAGGCCTCTCCACGTACCTGCCCCCCCCCCCCCCCTCCAGGCTCCAAGGTACTGACATCTCCTTGTGCACAGAAGAGGAGAAGACGGACGGAGCAAGATGAGTGTTACGTTACCGAAGTGCTCTCTAAGCTCGAGGAGAGCAGGCAACATTTGTACAGGACCTATGTGCCCCCGGAACCACAACGAGACAAATTCACTTGCTGGTTGCAGACCATATGTTTTATGGCCAAGAACCTGCCCAAAGAAAACCAACGGGCAATAATGTGTCAGGTATACAACCTGATGCATTACAACCAGCACGACAATGTCCCGGATGCTTCAAGTTACTGTAATTTGTAAATAGTTAGTACAGTTTATAGTTTGTGTTTTGCACGTTGTTGTTTTATTACCTATTTTGCTCCTTGGTTTTAATATAACTTATTTGCAGAGGTGTAAAAAGTACTGAAATATTGTACTCACATAAAAGTTCATTTGAAATGTACTTTGAGTAAAAGTTACTTAGTTAATTCCAACAACTTGATGGGTGCCGCTCCTATACAGTGCAAAAAGGACAAGGGGTCATAAATCCAATCCAAAAACAGTTGTTTTTAATTAAAGGAGAATCTTTACATATATAAGTGCAATGACATTAAACATGTCAAACATTAAACATTTAACATGTCAACACAACATTGAAGAAGTTCTGGGAGGACATGTCAAGACATGAACCACATGACAGCTAAAATAAAAAGTTAAAATGCCGCTGTCCCACTGTATATTTAAACTTTTGGTTAAACTTTGGTCCACCTTTAGAGCACTAGTCTAAAAACTCTTGTTGAGTTTGAACAGCAGTGAACAGCATCCAGCACAGCCGAAGAGTCGCTCGCAGGCGGCCGAGGCAGGTAGACCAGTAGGCTATTGAGTTTCAGGCAGTGTTGTTCAAAAGAACACGTTCATTAAAAACGTTAATTTTTATGAGAACGTTGAACTGAACGCAACTTAATGACAAATAATGAATTTGAACGGTGAACACGTTCATATTATCTGCGGTATTATCTAGCTAAAACGTTACGGAATGTTTTCCTTCTCCTGAGGAGAGACGCTGTCTAAATCGAAGGCTTGCACCATGTCGTTGAGATCGTTGTTGTGTTTATTTGAAAAAAAGCAGTCTTACAGGGCAAAATACCGTCTGAAAGTTACAATTCCGTTTTTGTGGAAAATCATTTGGAAAAAAAATAAAGGTGGGGGGGGGCCGCCAGGAGTGAAGCTTGCATAGAGCGCCAAATGTTCTAGGGCCGGCCCTGTGTAGCGCAGTGAATCTCAAACTGTGTGGTGCGGAGGCATAACAGGTGGGGCGGGCGACCGGGAGGGGAAAATGCGAGGCGGAACGAATATTATAGCCAAACTAATGTGTTGACGTCCGCATGTCTTTAACGGCGGAGCAGTAAACAAATCGCTCTTTCACCGTAGCCAGGGGTCGGAACCCGCGGCTCTTCAGCCGCTCTGCACTGGCTCCCTGTGCAGTGTTCTGCATGTCGCGCATATTTTTCGCGAACAGTGAACTTTACGATCAGTTTTCATATGTTGAACATGCATGTTAGGGAATCGCATCCACTCTATGCAGCATCTACCACTGCAGTGAGAATTGCATTGCGCCTTGAACTGTTTTTTTTTTACTCAGTAACGGATGTAATTTCCAATGTAGCGAAGTACAATACTTCAGTCAAAATCTACTTAAGTAAAAGTAAAATTACCCATTTCAAAAACTACAAAAAAAGTACTCAATTGCAGTAACGTGAGTAAATGTAATTCATTACTTTACACCTCTGCTTATTTGAACCTTGTTCTATTACTTATTTTGTGTGGAATTGTTTGTATATACATAACACTAAATCCAACAGTTGGGGATTTTCTTTATTTACATGGCTGAAATAAAGCATCAAGTCATTTCTCACACCTAAAGTTGTTCATACAGGCTGCAGTATGAACAACAGGGCTGGCCATATGCAAATACACTATGCAGCTTCTTTGCACTTTGTAAGTAGTTATTTACATGGCTAAAAGTCAGCGTAACAGGTCATCAGGTATGAAAGTATATGCTGATCGAGGCTTGAACAGGGCTTTGGCCAGGGTCACATGGATGTAAATACCTTTGTCTGCATCCATCTTGTCGTGGCTGTAGACAAAAGCCAACTGGTTCTAATAACTCCAGCTCCGAGGTTCACAAAAGCCGGGAACCATGTCTGATGACGCTCTACATAGACAAAAGGCCTTGAGCCAAGCTGATATGTGAGATTCATGTCTGAAGTTATGCAAAGACACTATGTGGCTCCTTTGCACTTTGTAAATTGTAATTGTTTGTGTTTTGCACCATCTTTGTATGCAATGTAAGGACAAAATAACACACCAAACAAGTTTTCAGACAGTTGAGATTTTTTATTTACAATGTACAATAGATAGATAGAATCCTTTAATAGTCCCACAGTGGGGAAATTTGATTCAATGCCAGCGTATCAAGTACGGTCATCGGGTCAAGATCTGGGGCCAAGTGTGCCACGCGACTCTGTTGTTCTGCCATGGGACCGCTCCCTCAGGCGTCAGAAAGAACTGCATCAGGTCGTTCCTAACACCCATAGCAGCTCTGCTAGAACGGATCCTTGACATCTGAGGTGCCTGTGACAGATTGGTGTCGCCAGCCACCACTCTGCGCCACTCACCAGGCTGTACAGTTCCCCCCGAGTCTGTATCTGAGTAACTGGGCGGTGTGTAGCGGCTCTCCGGTGTGGTCCCCTCATCTGTGTAGGCCAGGTAGTTATGGAGAACTACACAAGCCTTGACCACATCCCCAGCCTTCTCTGGCAGGAACTCTATCGACCTTCCAAGAATTCGCAACCGTGCCACCATGATTTCGAAGGCCTTTTCTATAACCTTCCTGGTTCTGGAGAGATGGTAATTGAAAATGTTCTTCTCCCTGGTCAGATTTGCCTCCGAAAATACAACAAAAAACAATACATGTTAATACAAGTGCTAGACCACCATCAGAAATAAGATACTACGTTCTGTCAAATTTTTATGCGACATGCAATTCATTATTATGGATTGTGACATTCCTGGAAATGGACGCATGATGTTGTTGTGCAGGGGGAAGGCAGCATCCGCAACAATCACGTGTGGGGGTTATCGGTCCTGGTCCCGGGAAGAATTGCTGATGTCGGCCAAAATATTAAAACGATTTTAGCGTGGCATCGGCAGCGAGGTTCAACTGGAAAAAAGCGAAGCCCTAGCTGTCGGGGAGTGGCCTGGCGGTCTCCCAGTTCTCCCCTAAAACCTACAATGGAAGAGGGGGGGAATAAAGTACCTTGGGTGTTTTTAGGAACCAATGAAATACGTAAGAAAAATTGGGAAAATGTCACAGAAAAAATTGAAAAACAGACTTTTGAATGTACAAATGGCTGCCCCCAAAAACGTCTCTTAGAGGGAGGGTACTGGTTTTAAATAACCTTGTGGCATCCCAACTGTGGCACAGTTTAATGCTGTGTGGACCAGCTGTGTCCTCTGTCTTGGCAAGCAGCTCCAGATCCAGCTCCATCAACAGCGTTGGTCCGTTAGTGGCCATCGTTTACTATGTGTCAGGGAAGCCGGCAGGAGGTAAATAAACAAACGTGGACTTCTTCTACGTCACGAGATAGGCTTCTCTAAGCTCGTCTTCCGTTGCACACCCTACTGGTCTGGTGGTGAATAGATTTTCATCAAAAACCGTGGAGCTGCTGCAGTGGCACTGGTGTCCCCGGTGTGCCACACCGGGGAAGCGGCCGTGACGCGGTGCGATGCGGTGACGTCCGTGGCAGCGGCGGATCTGCTGATGCGATGACATAGCGGCTGGGATCAGCAAACGTCTCCGCCTCGGCAACTTGGATCTCACCGTGTCACCGCCGCTCCCCCCGTCGCTTTTGCCCCGTGTTAACTAGTAGCTTACCTTAAGCTCCGGGCTCGCGAGCTAACGCTTTGTCTAATGTAAAAACGATTTAACTTTGTCTACTGTAAGCCTTTTTATTTCTTTGACTGTTGTTAAAAAGCTGAACGTCGCTGCTGTCAGACACACACTCACTTTCCCTCACATCACTGTCCATTTGTATTTTATTGCTTCTGCTTCTTCCTCCATCTCCTCCTCCTCCCCCTGTTCAATCCATGCCACCCTGCCATCACCTGATTCTCCTCCTTTCCTTCCACTGTCTCCTCCATCCTGATCAATGCTCTTTGTTTCACCTGCCTTCTTTTTCCCCTCACCTGTCTTCGGACACGGCGGCCAGCCCTGCGGCGACCAGCTCCCCGGGGGGGTCGGCTGGCACCGCAGGCGCAGCGGGTCCCCATTGCTACGGTACCGGTGGAGCAGAGGAGGCCCAGCCCCATCATTCGCAGATGCACCAGGACTGGGCGGAGCCGGATCACTCCGTCTCGGACAGAATCTCACCATGTGTCCCTCCTCTCCGCAACCGAAGCACTTGGTTCACCGATGTCGTGGCGGAAATCACGTAGTCGTAATCATCTACTTTCACGTGGAAGCGGAGGATTGAGCTCCTCGTTCCGGTTGTTCGGTATCATGTACAGCTGTCTGCGGTGGGACACCATGTGTTTCAGCAACGGAGACTTACATCAAACAAAAAACTCTTCGCTGCCTGTTTTTCTTGTGATCAGTTAGGACAGTAAAGGACTTTAAGAACAGTTTGAGGTCAGGGAAGTAATCCTCCACCGAGGGAAGCCTCTGGCCTTTAGTGGATTCTAAGAAGGTTTTGATGTCAGAGGGGGGGTAGAGACCGTGCGCGTCTTCCTGAGAGGAGAGAGCGCTCCCCTGGCTGGAATTCACCCCGCGGCTTGCCTTGCAGCTTAGGCATTGTAGTGCCCAGACCCTGAATTCTTCCTCTTCTATGTCATTTTGAAAATTTCGTCATCGCTCATGCCTTCATCCGGCTCCTCACACAACATTTCAGCACTGCTCTGTGACGGATTCTCCTCAGTTTCGCTCTTTTCATTCATAGTTTTGTCTATTTCAATTTGCTTGTTTACCTGCCTTCTCCGAGACATTGTTTACAGGGGGACCTTCCCGGACTCTCCGGAGGCTACCTGAACCACCTCCCCTGCCCGGGGAAGGCCGGCTGCGGCAGCTCAGGTGGCTCCGGCAGAGGCAGCTCCGGCAGCGGCTGCCCCGGCTGCCGCGGCTCCCACTTCCAGGGACCTTCCGCGAGCAGCACAGCCAGGGGCTGCTGTTGGTGGGGCTCCGCCTACAGAGTCTCCCGCTCCGCTGATGGAGGGGGCTGAAGTGGTTCAGGTAGCCTCCGAAGCTCCGGAGAGTCCGCTCCCGGGGGGGGGGGAGGCCCCCCTGTAAACGAAGTCTCTGAGCAGGCATACAAAAAAACTGACAGCCAGCCAGAGTCGATCGAAATAAACGATACTGAGGGGAAAGGGAACAGCGCTGACATGCTGTGTGAGGAGATGGAGGATGGCATTAGTGATGATGAAATGTTTAAATTGACACAAAAGAGGAAAAATTCAGGGTCTGGGCACAGCAATGCAAAAGCATGCAAGGCAAGCCGCGGGTTGAGGTCCAGCCAGGGGAGCGCTCCCTCCTCTCAGGAGGACGAGGATGGCCTCTACCCCCCCTCTGACATCAGCACCTTCCTGGAAAACACTGAAGGCCAGAGGCTGCCCTCGATTGAGGATCACTTCCCTGACCTCAAACTGTTTTTAAAGTCCTCCAAACAGCTCACACGAAAAACAGGCAGCGATGAGTTTTTAACAGACCAACAGATTTATAGACTCAGGAAACTCGTGTTAAGAGTAAAAGGCCAAATGATGATGATGAGTTTTAAAAAGTCCTTTTACTCTTCTCTTTTACTGACCTGTTTACTGACTTTTTTACTCTCTTTTATCCATGTGTGATTTTAAAATCAGCACTTTAAATGTGAACGGAGCCAGATCTGATTTTAAAAGAGCGGCGGTTTTTAAACTCATGGATATTAACAGAATAGATATTGTGTTTTTACAAGAAACCCACAGCAACGAAGACAATGCAAGCGACTGGAAAAGGGCTTTTAATGGGGAAGTGATTTTAAGCCACAAGTCCAGCTGCAGTGGGGGGGTCGGGATTCTTTTTGCCAGGAGTTCTTTACCACTTTCTTTTAATGTGGAGGAAATTATTCCAGGTGTATTGTTAAAGGTTCAAGCTAATTATGAGTGTCAAGCTGGTGTTTTTAAATGTATATGCGCCCACGAATAGGGTGGACAGGATGGCATTTTTAAACATTTTAGATGATACTGTTGAAACCTGTAGTGGTGATGATTTTATGTATTTAGGAGGTGATTTTAACTGCACAGAAAATCCCACTTTAGACAGGAATCACTTAGAACCACATCCTGCATCATGTCTCAGAATGAATCAACTGACCGAGGCACACGAACTGTCTGATGTGTGGAGGGTTTTTAACAGTAATCAAAGACAACACACCTGGAGCCATGCCAGAGATAATGTTTTATCCCTGGCTAGACTGGATCGACTCTATTGTTTTAAACACCAAATATTTTTAAAAGGTGTTTTATTCAGCCTGTGGGTTTTACTGATCATTGTTTAGTCTCTTGCTCCGTTTTTATTAGAAATGTTCGTTTAAAGAGCGCCTATTGGCATTTTAACACAGCTCTTTTAAACAACCAGGCTTTTAGAAGTGCTTTTGAGTTGTTTTGGTTTTCCCACAGAGAGAGCAGGTTTGCCTTCAGTAGCATTCAGCAGTGGTGGGACATTGGAAAAATACAAGTAAAACAACTTTGCCAGAATTTCACTCGCAATGTCAGCAGAGATTTAACCCGGACAATGAGGGATCTGGAGAGACGTAGAAGAATTACAGTCTTTAGTAGATTCTACAGGAAATCGAGGGCATTTAGACTCCCTCAAGACCAAACAGTCGGCTATAGCCAACCTGCTGGGGGTCTCAGCACAGGGAGCTCTGGTCAGGTCCCGGTTTATGAACATCTCGCAGATGGATGCCCCCTCCCAGTTCTTCTTTGGGTTGGAGCAGAAAAATGGACAAAGGAAGACCATTCACTGTTTACGAACGGGAAGCGGCTCTGAAGTCTCAGACTCGTCTGAGATCAGGAAGTGTGCTACCGGTTTCTATAGAGACCTCTTTAAGAGTGAGTGGTCAAGTAATCCAGATGTGCACAGCAGTTTTCCGAATGGTCTCCCTCAGGTAAGCAGGAGCAATAACACAGAGCTAGCCGCACAAATTACTAAGGAGGAGCTGCACAGAGCCACCATGAGCCTGCAGAGCGGCAAAGCTCCAGGGATAGACGGCCTTCCTGCAGATTGTTTTAAGTCCTTCTGGGACATCTTGGGACAAGATCTGCTCGAGGTAGTCAACGGCAGTTTACAGAATGGAAGGCTACCTCTGAGCTGCAGGAGGGCCGTCATCACCCTGCTGCCGAAGAAGGGAGACCTACAAGAGCTAAAGAACTGGAGGCCGGTCTCTCTGTTGTGCACGGATTACAAAATCCTGTCCAAAGCTCTGGCCCTCAGACTGAGGGAGTTGATGGCGTCCGTCATCCACCCTGACCAGACTTATTGTGTGCCCGGCAGGCTCATAAGTGACAATGTCACTTTGATTCGAGATGTTTTGGACCTCTCCAGTTCATTGGCAATAGAGACTGGTCTTATTTCCATAGACCAGGAAAAGGCTTTTGACCGGGTTGAACACCAGTACTTATGGCAGACTCTGGCTGCTTTTGGGTTCAACCCAGGCTTTATAGCCATGATCCGGGTTTTCTATACAGACATTGTGAGTGGTCTTAAAATAAATGGTGGGCTGAGTGCTCCTTTTAACATTAAGAGAGGGGTGAGGCAGGGCGGCTCTCTCTCTGGGATGTTGTACTCTCTGGCCATCGAGCCTCTGCTCCATAAGCTAAGAAAGGTTTTAAAAGTTGTGTGTTTCCCCCAGTGCAGTGTATCTTTTAAATTATCTGTGTATGCAGATGATCTTATTATACTTGTAAACACACAAAAAGACATTGATCTTTTATCTGATACTGTGAATGATTTTGGTTTTATCTCTTCTGCAAAGGTGAACTGGGGGAAGAGCAAGGCACTGATGGTTGGAGAGAAGCTGGGGGATCGGCTCAGGCTGCCTGGAGGTCTGGCCTGGAAGAAAGGAGGACTCCAATACCTCGGAGTCTTCCTGGGAGATGAGACCCACATCAGAAAAATTTGGGACAATGTCCTACAAAAGGTCATAGGTAGACAAAAAAAATGGAAGTGGCTATTGCCCAAAATGTCATACAGAGGCTGGACATTAATTGTTAACAACCTAGTCTCATCTACCCTGTGGCACCGGCTGGCCTGTGTCGATCCTCCACCTTCTCTCTTGGCAGAGGTACAACGGGTTTTAATAGATTTCTTTTGGGGCAGGATGCAGTGGATCCCACAGAGTGTCCTTTTCCTTCCTACAGAGGAGGGGGGGCAGGGCCTGGTCCATCAATCAATCAAATTTTATTTGTATAGCCCGTATTCACAAATTTCAATTCATCTCATAGGGCTTTAACAGGGTGTGACATCCTCTGTCCTTAACCCTCAGCAAGAGTAAGGAAAAACTACTAAAAACTCTTTTAACAGGGTAAAAATACGTAGAAACCTCAGAGAGAGCCAAATGTGAGGGATCCCTCTCCCAGGACGGACAGAAGTGCAATAGATGCCACGTGCAGGAAAACATCATCAAGATTAAAGTCTTCAAGATTAAAGATTAAAGTCTCTAGCAGCATTTTGATGAGGGTAGACATCCCGAAGGACAACCCCAACATGACATGCCAAGCAGTCCTGCTGCAATCACAGTCCATGGTCAGCAACCATCCAGACCACGATCCACCATCCAGACCAGACGCCACTCCAATCCTCAGTCACCGTCCACCGCCGCCCATCAGGACCAATCACGAGCCACCACCGCGGTCCTGGTCCACCGCCCGTGCCCAATGCCAACGCGACACAGGGTCCGCCACCAGCACCACGATCAGCCCACATAACTCAGAATCCGCCACACTGGATCCAATACTGCGACCCCCGGTGCGCGATCCACAAACCGCAATCCATGGTGCGGCCACAGAGGCCCTGGATCTGCGGGTGATAAAGCAAAGGGATTCCGGGGAAGGGGGATAGGAATGGAGAAGAGGAAGGAGAAGCTGGAAAGAGAAGCTCCGTGTGTCATGTGTCATAAAATAGAAAAAGTTAAGTTCTTCCGCACTAATTAGCTCTAACTATAAGCTTTATCAAAAAGGAAGGTTTTGAGCCTACTCTTAAATGAAAAGATGGTATCTGCCTCCCGAACTGAAAGTGGTAGATGATTCCACAGCCGAGGGGCTTGATGGCTGAAAGCTCTGGCTCCTACTCTACTTTTAGAGACTTTAGGGACGACAAGTAGGCTTGAATTCTGGGAGCGAAGTGCTCTAGTGGGTTTATAAGGTACTAACAGCTCTTTAAGGTAAAAAGGCGCTATATTATTAAGGGCCTTGAAGGTGAGGAGAAGAATTTTAAATTCTATTCTAGATTTAACTGGAAGCCAGTGTAGCGATGCTAATACTGGAGAAATGTGCTCTCTTCTCTTTGTTCTCATCAGGACACGTGCTGCGGCATTTTGAACAAGCTGTAGAGTCTTTTAACGACTTACTGCTGGAGCCTGATAATAATGAATTACAATAGTCCAGTCTCGATGTAACAAAGGCGGGGACTAGTTTTTCTGCATCTTTTTGTGAAAGGACATGTCTAATTTTTGAAATATTACGCAAGTGGAAAAAAGCGGTCCTAGAAATTTGTTTTAAGTGACTATTAAATGATAAATCAGGATCGAAGATCACTCCCAAGTTCCTGACTGTTTCATTGGAAGCAAGGGCAATGTCGTCTAGCGCAGCTATATCATTAGATAATGTATCTCTAAGGTGTTTGGGGCCAAGTATTATAACCTCTGTTTTGTCTGAGTTTAATAAGAGAAAATTGCGGGTCATCCAGGTTTTTATGTCCTTGAGACATGTTCGAAGTTTAGTTAATTGATTACTTTGTTCAGGTTTTATTGACAAATATAACTGGGTGTCATCCGCATAGCAGTGGAAATTTACCAAGTGTGTCCTGATAATGTTTCCTAGTGGAAGCATATATAATGAGAATAAAATTGGGCCGAGCACAGAGCCCTGTGGAACACCATGGTTAACTTTGGTGCGCACAGATGACTCATCATTAATTTGCACGAATACGAAAAATACGATTTAAACCAGTTAAGGGCGGTTCCATTAATGTTAATTAACTGTTTGAGTCTTTGTAATAAAATTTGATGGTCAATTGTGTCGAATGCTGCACTGAGATCTAAAAGAACGAGGACAGACACAAGTCCCTGATCTGAGGCTATTAAAAGGTCATTAGTGACTTTTGCCAAGGCTGTCTCTGTACTGTGATTGGCTCTAAACCCCGACTGGAAGTCTTCATATATATTATTTTCCTGGAGAAACTCACACAGCTGATTGGCTACAACTTTTTCTAAGATTTTAGACATGAAGGGGAGATTAGATATTGGCCTGTAATTGGCTAAAACCTCTGGGTCTAGAGTGGGTTTTTTGAATAGGGGTTTGATGACAGCTATTTTAAAAGACTGTGGTACATAACCTGATGATAATGACAGATTGATAATGTTAAGTAACGAACTATCAATTAGGGGCAGAATTTCTTTAAGTAATTTTGTAGGAATGGGATCTAAGATACAGGTTGTTGGTTTAGAACCTGAGATTATTTTGGTAAACTGATCACGGGTAATCAGAGAGAAGCTGTCTAAGTAATGGGTAGGATTCTCAGCCGTTTCTGAGATCTCTGTTGTTGGGAGGGTATTAGTGCCAATTGAGGGCAGGAGATGGTTGATTTTAGTTCTAATAGTTTGAATTTTATCATTAAAAAAGGTCATAAAGATATTGCTATTTAGGGATCGAGGAATACTGGGTTCGGTGGAGGTGTGACTCTCTGTCAGCCTGGCTACAGTGCTGAAGAGAAACCTGGGGTTGTTTCTATTCTCTTCTATTAGTTTTGAATAGTAGGCGACTGTGTCGGTCTCGCTAGCGCGGGCGCTAACTATCCAACCAGCTTAAACAATCAAAAAACTCCACGGTAGGTATTTTCGTGAACTTTAATGAAATTTGTAAAAAGACGATGCTTTAACCCATAGAAGGATGACACAAAATTACGAGTGGAGCTGCCGTCTATAAACAACATGTGAGGCAGATAAATTAACATCGTATTACATCCGGGTGATTTACAACTTGACCCCTGGCAATATTGTATGCCTGAACTTACCCAAGGGGGCGCTGTTGCAAAACTAAACATAGCATAGCATTTGAGGGGCAGAACAGCGACTCTTGCTTTGTGGAGAGCCTTTTTATATTCTTTAACACTATTCTTCCAGTCTATTCGATTTTCAACATGGTTGCTGGAGCGCCACTTCCTTTCTAGTTTTCTTGATAATTGTTTTAACTCATTTGTCTGGGAGTTATACCACGGAGCTAATTTACTATGTTTGACATTTTTCTTTTTTAGAGGCGCTATTGAGTCTAATGTTAATTGTAGTGAGTCTGCAGAGCTATCAACGAGGTGGTCGATCTCAATGGAGCTCAGGTTTTTAAAGAATTTGTTGTTTATATCTACTGCTAATACGGGTTTAAATGTAATTGGAATTATTTCCTTAAATTTAGCTACAGCACTCTCAGGTAGACATCTAGAAAATGAATTTTTCTGGTCCATCTGGCCAGCAGGGGCGCTGCCTTCCGCCTTCAGTTCGTCCAGAGATTGCTGACCGGGCCAAGGGACGCTCTGTGGAGACCTCTATCTCGGTGCATCCTGCAACATTTTAACAGCCTGGGTCTGGATTTTAGCCTGTTTTTAATGAGCGATAACAAGATAGTCTCACCATCTCTTCCTGGTTTTTATAAGAGTGTTTTTAAAGTCTGGAACCTTTTAGAAAAAAAGCGAAGGCTACAGGGGGACTCCCTGCACTGGCTGCTGCAGGAGCCTGTCCTGTACGGGACCATTCTGGATCCCCCCGCTGGGCACAAGGCACCCTGTCCAGAGTGCTGCAGGCTGCCGGGGTCTCTACGCTGGGCCAGGTGGTAGAGCTAGCCGGTGCTGAATTAGAGGACCCCACAGGGCTGGCCAACAAGCTTGGCATCATATCAGAACGGACAATGGAGAGGGTCCTTGGCCACTGGAGGACAAGACTTGCAGATCAGGACATATTGCTTTTAAACTCTTTTAAAGATGGGTCCATATCCCCCAATGCCACTTTCCTGGCAATGGATTTAAAGGACAATTATGGACATCTGGTGCAGCCTGCCCGCCCGGTCTCCCTGGAGGGAGTTCCCGGGAAGACTCTATACCAAATTTTGGTAAAAACACTAAACATTAAAAAACTGAGCTGTCGGAGAGACACTCCTTGGAGGAGTTTTTTTGCCGGAGCCCAAGAAACCGGACCTCAGTGGAGGTCGCTGTACAAACCTCCACTGAGTAAGAGGCACGGAGACCTCCACTGGAGGTTGCTCCACGGCATCATAGCGGTGAACGCTTTTTTATCAATAATCAAGAACACAGTGGAAGACAAATGCCCATTTTGTAATGTAAAAGAAACTCTCTTTCACTGTTTTTATGAGTGTCACCGTCTCTCTAATTTGTTTCTGTTTTTACAAGTTGTTTTTACCAGTTTTAAAGAGGTTTTTAACAAGCAGGGTTTTATTTATGGTTTTAAATGCACTCGCCAACAAAAACACAAAAGCCAGCTTTTAAACTTTGTTTTAGGGCAGGCTAAGATGGCCGTGTACATAACCAGGAAGAGGAAGGTAGAGCAGGACGTCCAAATTGAGTCGGTCCCTGTCTGTGTCAACATGATCAAATCTAGAATATTGGTTGATTTTAGTTTTTATAAAGCAGCAGGTGACCTGGACTCGTTTAATGATCTGTGGTGTTTTCAAGATGTTTTATGTTCTGTGACAAATCAAGAACTTGTTTATGATGATTATCTTGTGTGATTTTATTATTTATTTATTGCTAAATGTGTATTTTAAAATGACTTATTAGGTGTTTCAATGTGTAGTGTCAACAAATAGTACCTAATAAAGTTGTTTTCAAAAATCTCTCTCTCTCTCTCTCAAAGAAGCCGATGCTTGCAGGCCCTGTTCCTGTTACCAGGGCACCTGTGCAGCGTCGGCCACCTGCCCGGCCTTTGGAGAGACGCTGCGCACGACGAAGCCCACCTGGTCGACCCGTATGGAGAGCCCCTGTGGGTGGGCTGGCTTCCTCTCCTGGTTTATGGGGAGGGGGGCGGAGTAGGTCAGGCCGGAGTGCTCCCTGGCCTGAATTTACCTCGAAGTGAGGTAAGTTTGTTTTTGAGTTAATAAAACATGCTAAAACCTGAATGGTTTGTGTCTGGCTGCTGTGGTGAGAGCCCGGTAGCAAGGTCAACTGCCACAGTGTATAGATATATATATAAATGTATGCATATCCTTCAACAGTGACCTTAGCTACCACCGGAGCTGGCATATCGCTATTTGAAGTTTCCTCAATGTGACGACCCCTTCCGCCCTCACCTGGACACTAGGTGTCTAGGTGAGTTCTTTACCCTGATCTGTAGGTGGAGGCGACGTCAGCGTCAATCAGTGCACACCTCGGCCAGGTGTGTGCTTTGCCCTTTAAAAGGCTTTGCCACGTTCATGCCTGGTCTCTTGCGCTCTCTGTGGGACGAGGCCTGACTCCTGACTGCAGCATCCTTTTCTGTTTTTGTTCATGGACACACGTTGTGTTTTTGTTAATAAATATCTGAAAGAGAAACGGTCCACTCAGGTGATCTCCCTCCTTGTCACAATCTTTGAGCTTGGCTGTGACATCAACTTAAAATTGTCATTGGACTGCAGCTTATTTGTAAACTTGAAACTTTGGGTTTGCGCAACATTTTTCAAAAATATTTGCTCACTCAACTTCTGAAACAAAGCTAGACCAATTATTTTAAAGGTGGGCTTCTTAAAGTGCATGTTTTATCGTTTTTCATGTATACATCTTTACAAACCTACATCTTGGAGTGTAAACATTTTAGAGACACATTTTAATTTCTTTAATAAATCAATTGCATTAGAGGGACATGTCCTAATTCTCAAGAATCAGTTTATGCTGACGATTCACTGCAGTAAGTTAATTGATAATTCATAGATATCCCACTGCACTGGTCTAATATGAACATCTTCAATAGGCTAACTTATGCATACGAGCGTTCTAACTTTACTGCATGTATGTCAGCAAACAATGGGCTGTGGTCTACTTGACTCCTGAACCAACTTTAAATACATTGTTATGATTACCTGCATGTAGAAAAATTATGCTAAATGGTTGGAGTGTCCGTTTGTGATGACTTTGCAGGGAGAATTGACACAATGTTTTTGTGTATCTATTTGTGTGGGATTGGCGCATTGACTCAATTCCTTTCACCAGCTAAATTGTCATTTACATATTGCGACAATCCTAGGATATCCAGCAGTTTTGTGACATGTAGAAATTAGTCTGCAGATATGTTTGAAAGAAATGTACTTTTTTGTTTGACCCATGTCCCATCTGCTTATATGGAGGGGACACTACTTTGGAGCCAGCCACAACAGCGATCGAGGTGGTTCCAGATCAGGCTGCTATCCTGACAGTGACAAATGATTTGTTCATTTTAAACTGAAAATATATGATATCAATTTACAATAAATGAAGCACTAGAAAAGCTGCATTTCAGTTTAAAATATTTTTATTTTAACCTTGTGGGAATGAAAAGACTGCCTTAATCTCAGCCACAGGCTGTATATGAATGTGGACGACATAACGGCTCCAGAAAAGTGAAGCCAAAATATCTTTATGTCCCCCTAGTGGCTGGCTGCAGTATTCTGGGTGAATTACAAGAAGGAGAGTTTGCGTAAATTCAAAAGTAGCCTATAATGACAATCTTGGGATACTCCTGAAGAAACCCAGGAGTACTAGAGCCAGTGAGCTGTTCTGTAATATGGGTATAATTGATCTGATGACAGACCCTGGCCGCAGCTCTGTCAAGTACACATTTAAGATCTGGGAACACTGGCATGAGTGCCTTTTTAGCCCTTATTTCCTTGTAATGAATTGTTTGTACCGGTATGTCTTGTTTATACCGTGTGGGCCTTGAGCCTTTAATAAAGTTTAAAATTTGTCATTAACCCCGCCTCTGGCATGTTAGAAGATGGACAAAATTGTAGTTTCTTTGTGCACATGGCATGAATTTATCCATGGATGGTTCCTGTCATTTTAGTTAATTATTATCATAGATAGAACAAGTATTCATTTTACAGGTACGTTTGTGCTAACATTATTTCTTTCTCATAGTATTGACAAAGATTAACAGTCCCTGCTACAAGAAGTCTGATGAGTAGTAGATGTAATTTTAGATGCTCAGGTTTGGGCCTAAAATCATGTCACATAAACACAAACTATAAAAGTCAAAGACTTTTGGTATTATCAAATGAAATCTTTGTTTTTCAGGGACTGCTCTATCGCTGTTTCATTTGTAGAGAAACACACACAAGCAGATGGAGGACATCAAAGTGCTGTGTGTGTGTGTGTGTGTTCTCTCACTTTCACAGCTAGGGCCCAGTCCCACAGGAGTGCTGCTTCATCAAGTCTGGTAGTGGGTAGCAAAGGGCATCATCATTAGATTAGTCTCTGATCACTCTCCCTAAGTAATTATCCTGCTGCCCAGGCTCCTGCAGCATGCAGACTTAATTGATTTAATAGAGTGTGTTCTCTCTCCATGTCTCTGCCTCAATTCCCCCCCTCCTTCTGTTTTTCAAGAGCACATTTCCTCCCATCAGAGTTTGGGATTCAATTTCAGAGTAAATGAGGTGAAAGGGGCCTGCTCTCAAAAATGGATTCCATGATGAGTGCTTTTGTCTACCGTGTTTTTTTCTTGAACCAATTTGTCCAAATCCCACCACCTTTTGTAATTTTTGCCAAGGACAGTCAGACATTGAAACAAAGAAAATAGATTGTATTGTCATTACTCAAAGGTTAAAGAATAGTATCTATATGTGTCTTGGTAAAAATACACACTAAATGACATGCTGCTCCTACTTTTAGACACAAGGGTTAAAAGAGAATTTGAGGAAATCAGACCCTCACAACAAAACTAAACATTTGAATTGGGAAATTTGGATTAAGCTTTTTGATTTGATTATATTATTTTATAATTTTTTTCAATTTAATTGTTATATTTATATAAGCAATATATTGGCTAAGACAACACAGAATATTAATTAATAATAATAATAATAATATATACACCATAGTAAACCGATATAGATTGATAGTTATATATAATTTTCTGCCCTTTAACCATTTGCATATTGTACATTACCATAATTGTTTGCCTCTTATTGACTTTTTTGATAAACCTAAAGGTCAGTATCATTTTTGTTACAGCAGAGAAGAGTCATACAGTGTCAGTTACACAACAATAACCGAATAAAATTCACTTAGTTGTGACTTGAATACAAAAGGTAAGAAGATGGTTATTTTATAGTCGTGTCGATATATGGCCATGACCACTATCATTTTGCTAAACTTAATATTGCTCTCCACTGGTCTCTGTGTGTCGGAGGTTGTGCTGACGTCACAGAGATCAAAAACTGCTGTTGCCCCCTGCACATTTAGGCTACTTCTTTACACAGAAATTGCAGGTTAAGATGACGTTAGTTGAGTCTATGATTGTTTTAATCAGGTTTTATCCATGATAACGTCGACTACATTATTTGAGCCAGAAGGTTTGGAGAAAAATGTCCAAATGGAAATTTCAAAGCTGCATTCTGCAGCTCTAGTGTGGGAACATTTTGGCTTGAAGCCTAATGAGAGAGGAGAGCCAACAAACGTAAACAAGCTGGTACGCCGACTGTGATTCTAAACAGAGGCAATGTAAGGTGGAAATACCTGAAACTCAATTATCCTGTCCAGAAAAATTGATACGCACTCAAATAAGCGTAACACGCTATATAGCCAAAGCGAAGCGGCCATTTCAAATGCTCGGAAAACCTGCATTTAAAAAACTAGCTGCAAACATGTGACCACCAGTTAGAATTAACAAAGCCATATACAACATATTGAACATCCTGAATCTGTGTATATTCGTTCTATTTATATTCAATCTGTGAACCAAAATCTGAAAATTAAACAAGTTATATCGTTATTAATTTTTGAAAATTATACCAAAAAACGAATGACGGTTTGCTTTTCGCAGTTTGGATTTTTTGCTCAGATCGAAAAAAAGAAATGGAGAATGGAATTGTTCATGCTTCTGATAGTGGTGGTGGACCACGATCTAGGTGGCAGCTGATGGTGGATCCTGATGGCGGCAGCGGACAATGACTGTGGACTATGGTGGTATCCGATCGTGATGGTGGATCATGATCGTGGTAGAAATATCTCTCCTCAGATACTCGACCATTACTGACAATAATCCATCAATTCATTACCCTTCCATTATGCTACTAAGTGTTTATTCTAATCAATGTTGCATGCTAATGATGAAGTGGATCAATAATCTGGCTTCAGTTCACCACTTCATGTCTGCATCATCATTTTCACCTCTGCATTTTTAGTTTGCAGTTCATTGAGAGAGGCATGGCAGCGGGATCAAAACATCCTGGTCGAAATCAACCATTGTTAGAACAACAACAACAACTAAAGGACAATACTTAGAACATCAACTAGAAGACAGTACTCTGTTAGATATGGAAGAAAACTACATTGAAAGTGTTTTAAATGTCCCTAATACACTACAGCGTATGAAAGTTTAAGAGGCCGTCACTCCTGAGATTGAAGTGACACAAGGCCTAACCCTATTCAAGACTAGCTTAGCACATAAACTGCTTGCACTAATTTAGATTTGTTTTCCCCGCCACCATTCTACTGCATAGATCAGGGGTATCCAAACTACGGCCCGTGGGCCGCCATCCATTTTTAATCGCATCAAAACATGTTTTGAAATAAAAATTAAATAAAAAAAACTAACAATTTAGTAGCACTTAAATGATACCTACTCATAGCACTTTGTAGTTTTGCTTTATTTTTGAAGTAATATTATTTTCTTGACTCTTGTTGTTCTGTGTTTGTACCCTCAGGGTCAATGCACTTATTGTGAGTCGCTTTGGATAAAAGCGTCAGCTAAGTGAAATGTAATGTAATGTAAAGGACTATGGCCCACTGTATTGCACTTCTCAGTTTAGACACTAGGTAACGCCCAACTCACCCCTGACCTGCCAGCTGTCCCTCAGAGCTGCCATCCCCATGCCCTGAGCGCATGATTGATGCGCACTGTCAACAGTCCGCTCCAGGGCAGGGGGACGTGGCGGCGTGAGTGGCCCAGACCTTCGTGTGTTTTTCTGTATGTGGCCCTCGGGATAAAAAGTTTGGACATCCATGGCATAGATACACAAGTTTTATTTGAAGGTCATCCTCCAATCAGTTAATTATTCCTTTAAACAAGTAAAAATAACACCATCAGTATTTTTGCATAAATCCAGAGAAGAATAATGGATAAAAAATGTAAAAACTATGAGGAGGTGACCTTCGAGTTATGAGGTTAGGGATTAACAGGGTAGATATGTGCACACTTGTTAAATCAGGGTCAATCTGGTTGTCCTGTCAATTTAGTTGTATATGCATTATTTCTTACTCCCAGCTCAAATCATTCATCTAGTCAGACACTTTGCCTTTTCTTTTAATAATGGTTTGTGGTCTAATATTTCCCTGACTTTTCCACAGGCTTTGGTTTTGCATTATATGTGGATGAAGTAAACCTATCATTTAGAAACAGTAACATTTGGATTGAGTGTAGTTGTTTAAGGCTCACACAGTCATGTGTGTATACTCTCAGCCTGCTGTCAAATGATGATTCCACTGTATGTGATTATCTTTGGCATATTGATTTGGGTTGTTTAAAGATTTACTCTGACATGAGCAGCAGAAGCAGATGCTGGGCTAAGTGGTATCAGGATCCATGAATATCATATGGCTAGGAGCAAATGCTCAACCTTATTGCTGCTTAATGAACCGCTAAGAGCCATTTGCCCACCTCTCTGCATCTAGGATGAATCATAAGCACGTTTATGCCAACCAGTTTGCACTCAGCGCTGCAGAGTAACTCAGTTTTTATTGGACAGAGGGTCAGAGCACATCTCGGGAAACTGTACTCCCCGCAGAGCAGCAGCAGTGACTTCACCAGCTGATGCAATTAAATGTACACCATAAGCAAAAACAAGCATGAACAGCAGTATTGCACACACACTAATCCACACAACCTAACAAACAAGCACTTGCTTAGCTCGACGAGATAATGAGGCCACAGTGCAATTACCGAAATCAAAGAGGCAGGTTTGGACATATTCAGCCCCACTTGGATCATACTTCCTAATGTGGCATGCTAATTGGCTGGAGCACCAGGACACACAGAGACAAAAGCAGCCCGAGGGAGCAGATCGAGACAGGCCCTGAAGTCACCCCCATGTCAATCTCTTTATGACTAAGGACAAAATGGGTGATGGCAGGCAGTGCTTAATTTGAAAATTAATGGGCCATGGGATTTTCTCTACATTTAAAGACACTTTGCAGCCCCAGAGTCGTTACCTCCATGCTTCCCTCTCCTCTGCCTGGGTTTTACGATTCTTCAGATGGCAGAGGATGAGAGGACCTTGCATACGCGGCAGTACATGCTTGGCTAATTTAATAAAATGCTGCTGCGTCCTTGTTGCTGGTCACATAGATATGCCCAGGCACAACCTGGATGAGGAAAGCGGGCTGAATGCGGGCATCCATTTCATACGCATTGCATATAGTTTCCATATCAGGTTTGAGCAACAGTCTGATGATGAGATAGTTATTTTTTGCATGACTTAATGAAGTTGACAGTCAATCATGGTAGGGGTAGGACAAAATAACTTGATATAAAATAAAACAATTCAATGCAACATCCCGGAAATCTGGGTTTCCAATGGTTCTTCAAATATCTAAAATACAATACAATTTTCAAACCTCATAAAAACTAAATGGATTTTGAGGGTATTATAGTTGTGAAAAAATTGCTGTCACTTCAGAAATAACTGTATGATGCAATAAAACAATACCAGCATGGAACCCATGACTATCCCTTATTGCAGGGGTTTTCAACCAGGGGTCCGCGCCCCCCTAAATAAAACAAAAGAGCGAAAAACATATACTTTTTTTTTTTACAATTTCTTAGGAGAGCTCTAGACACACACACACACAGAAGTACTACTCACGCAGTAGGTGGGATTTGCTGCTGGTGATCATGAGGTTAAACTTAAGTAGGCCTCAATTGTTTGTGTGATATTGTATGATTATCATTTGTGACATATACTGCATTACTTTGTCGTAGCCCCAGTTTATGTTGATTGTTATTGACCACCGTTACTTTAACGTTCTCTCAAACATGTCACCTACATGTCTGTACATTTAAGTTATGAACGTTATATATTGACATACATATGGTTCTGAGATGCAGTACAACTACAAACTGCATTTTTTTTTGTTTACAATCTTAAGCACTGAAAATCAACCGTTTTTAGTTTTTTACACATTTTTGTAGATTTGTTTGAGGTTTTTATATAAAACCAACATGGAAAACCAAATGTTAAAGATTCCTTCTATCCACTTGCACACACGCACACACACACGTGGGCACGCGCACGCATTGGCACATCAGTGGGCCGCTGATTACTTTCTAGTCAGAATGGTGGTCCCTGGGACCAAACCAGTTGAAAACCCCTGCCTTATTGGAAAGCCAAACTAGGCCCCGGACAAAGGACTGGGTAAGGAGTAAATGTGTTCCAATCGGGATTGTTGGGTACCCCTCGCTGCTTGTTTCAAGCAGTATTCACCGATACCGATTACGGAGGGCTATGTTTATGCCTGAATAAAATTTATCTGAATCCTACTCAGTATTTGGTCAGTAAATGACCAGTAGTACTGTCAAGTTGTTCCTTTTTTTTTATTCAGCGCCACATTAAGTCTGTGTCACGTTTGACCTATGCTGTCAACAGTTGCAGGAGGTATAATGTGTGGAAATGTGTGAAACATCCCAGATAGATGATGAAGAAAGGCATTAATACCAGAGAACGGAGAAATGTGCAACCTCTTCGCACTTTGCAGCATCTGTCGTGCCGAGCTTTGACAGGCTCTTACCTGAGGGTCACACACAGTGTACCACAGTAGAGGAACTTGTACAACCCGATCAGACAGACCAATAGTTATAGAATCGCCCGCTCTATATGCAAATAAACACGTATCACAGATCAACCGACGGAAACTGATCCAACACACTGGGACAAATGTACACAAATGTTTTCTACGTAAAGAAAGAAATAACTTCTATAACATTTGCCGAGTTTACAAGAAATCTCAAATAATAAGGAAATTTACTCAACAACTAAAAAGTGCATGATGATGCACTTAGATATCACCACAGGAGTAGTATGGAGACATGTTTTTATTTTTTTCTGTTGTTTTTTAAATCTGAAAAAAATTCACTAATGTCTTCAATTGTATTGGATTTGGCTGCTTCACTGTTTACCCCTGAAACTCCAAAAGTGTTTTGTAGACCCAAACACTTCACCCACCCTTCCATCGGCATAGTGGTGAGTAGTTAATGAGTGAATTTTCATTTCTGGGTGAACTATTCTTTAAAGATGAAAGGTGTTGTGTTTGTGTTTCGTGTGTTTTTTATCTGGGCTTTTTATTTTCAGTCTGTATTGTATTGTAGTCTGCAAAGGTTTATTTCAATGGACGTAACTTGGAAGTTAAACTTATAATTAATAATTAATTAATTAGTTACAAAAGGCCTATGTAGGGTGGTCAGTTTAGAAAAATATCAAAAAAGAATCCTGATATATTTTTTCAACCTTTGTATGTATATTATGATTTTTTTTCTGAATTGTTTTTGTATGATTAGTTATATATTAGATATATGGTAACAGCAGATAAGGTTTCTTTCTTACAGGACAATCCAATTACGATCTTAACCCCAGCCTGTATATTGTGACCTTAAAGACCAAAAGGGGAGCGTAATGTTTTCCTTTTAACTCAGAAAAGTAAATTTACCTTTATCCAAATGTCCTGCAATGGTATTATCTGGAAGATTAGATGGTTGCAGGTGTAATGACACGCTTTGGCAAGCTGACTCTGGAAATAGGAAATTATGTATTATGTAGCTTTTTCCCCTTTCAGAGTGAGTTTATCTGAAACATAGAGCCGAGACCTGGAGAAGAAAAAGTACAAAAGGATTCTTGAATATATCCCAGTTAAAGGTACAACAGAAGGTTTAACAGAACATTCTGCAGCGAGGGGCATCAGCGTGGATACTCCTCAAACTTTTGTCTTCATGGGCGAGACTTCTCTTGTTGATATTCATTTTGTACTTTCCTCCATCTTAGCGTGTTGCATTTGGATGGTTTTATTATGAGTGGTTGACATGCACACATGAGTCATATTGGTCTGTAAACAATTTTTTCTAATTATTCAGTCCCACTTTCTGGGTCAATAAAGCCAATCAATTTCTGTCACAAGTGCACCCCCTCGTGAGATAATGTCGCTTGTGAAATGATGATTATCAAGGCTAATATTCTGCAATTTGAGCTCAGAATGGGGCTCTTTATTACAAAAAAAAAAAAAGAGTAATTGTTCTTTTCATAAATGGGTAATGTTCCTGTTCTAATACAACCTGAGTGTCTGTTTCTACCTGTTAATTTCACACTATCTTCACTTATCATTTCTTTGCCCTCATGGTTTTTCCCCCTTTCTCCTCATGTTTATTCGCCTCTAGGAAGATTCTTGAAACATGTACTCCCTCTCCAACGTGTATTTAACCCTGTCTCTGTAGTTTTCTGAGATTTGCTAAGAGGGATGAGGAGAACCTTGTGTGAGATTCGTTCCAAACAGATTGAAGGGATTTGAGACAGAAATAAAGGATGGCATCATCCCATCATTCAGGATGGCTGTCTCTCACCAGCATGCTTCTTGCACATCACATGTGATTCATGATCATTAGTTAATTTTAGAATTTTATTATAATTACAAACTATAGTTTTAACAACTGTCTGAATTAAATACATTTAAATTGTAAATGTATAACTAAAGGTCAAATTAACTGCACTCTATTGTGTAATGATACTCTTGTAGATGTGTAGCACACTTTTTACTTTGCTTTGCCTAACAGAAGACCCCACAGAACTACTTGACAAAAGAACCTAATGTATTTATTTGGACATTACTGGATACACTAAATTTCTGTCAGATTGTTTACATGTCCAGCTTGTCCAGTTTTTCTTTACAACCAATAAACATGATTATATTGTTCATTCTGTCTTGAGCCATAATAGCCTGTAGGCACGCACTTAACCTCCACAGTGCACCAAAACTCCTTTTAGCGCGACATGAAGACTCCAACAAATATATGATGAGAATCTCAATTTGATCGACCCCTGCAACGGCAAGCTCTAGAGGGCCTCTTCTGATTCTCCACTGCTGCTGCAGTTATATTTTTTCTTGCGCAAGTGTTAAAATTAAACGGAGTAGATACTTCTATGTGTTTCACTGTTGTTGCAATCAGACTTTGCTATCTGGAAATGGAGTGAATAGACGGCCAGAGCAGTTCCTCTCAACATCAATATGTGGTTGTTCACACCGACCACTTGGACCACGCCATCACTACTGATTGCACAATACCATATCCCATGTTGATAATTTACATTTTCTCTAATAAACCTCCTTTGTTGCGACCTTGTTCATAACAATATTATAACAAAATACATCAGCTAATGTGACTTGAATTAGTACTTTCAAATTGAGCACGATGCATTGTAGATCCTACTTTCTTACATTCCACAAATGGAGCTGTATTACCGAAGCCGAGATGCAAGTGCACCCTGCTGACCATGCTTCCTCCAGGCTGGTCACCAGTACCAAGGCAGAGTGTACTGGACCTCTGGACTGCTGGACTGACTGGGCTGAACATCAGTCTTCAGGAATACAAATTCCTGTGAACTTTCTTTGTGAACGTAATAGGAGGCTTAGTACAAAAGTATATTTCTTATAGAGGCATCTACCCTACATGATAGCGACCAAGAAATATCTGAAGACAGATTTTTCAAAGGTTGTATGGACTGATGAGATGAGAGTGACTGTTGATTGACCAGATGGATGGGCCCGTGGCTGGATCAGTAACGGGCACAGAGCTCCACTTCGACTCAGATGCCAGCAAGGTGGATGTGGGGTACTGGTATGGGCTGGTATTATTAAAGATGAGCCAGTTGGACCTTTTGGGGTCGAAGATGGACTCAAAATCAATTGCCAAACCTACTGCCAGTTTTAGAAGACACTTTCTTCAAGTAGTGGTACAGGAAAAAATCTGCATCTTTCAAGAAGACCATGATTTTTATGCAGGACAATCTCCACTGCATGCATCAAAGTTCTCCGCTGCATGGCTAGCCAGTAAAGGCCTTAAAGATGAGTTGTTTGTTTATTATTCTCACTTCAACAGATGGAAATAAACAAGTGAGATGGGAACATTTTCATTTAGCATTTAGTTGCTTACAAATTCTGCACACTAATAGTTGTCCAATGATTGTGCATACATAGATATTCTCCAAAGAAAACACAAACCTAACTTTAACATATTCAGGTTTGAGGTTTATTAACACTATGGATTGACCGAGAGCACTGTAGTTGTTCAATAATAAAAGGAAACCTCAAAAATATACCTTGCCTAATTTATTTGATTGATTTATAAAAGGGCAAGTTCAGAAATGATAAAGTTCCCAGGTGACGCTGAACTAGGCAGCGCTTTCAAAATAGGATCATTGATTTTAGGAACTACGAAAAATACCTGAAATCCACTATAGTTTTCTAAGCGGACGTCATGGCCTGTCAGAGATTTATTATTTTGATATGTATATTTGCCTTACATACGTAACATGTCACTTGGCGGATATATATATATATATATATATATATATCTTGGATTATAAAAATACATGCTGCAAGAAAAAGAAAAGAAAAGAGAGGAAAATTTGTTAAAAAATAAATAAATTGAGAAATTTAAAATAAATAAATAGGTAAATAAAGTAAAAGAAAAATAAAGGAGGGGGAGGGGGGGGGGGTTGTTGCCATCCAGTCTTTCTCCTGTAGTGTGCCATCATATTATGACAGGAAAGGGGTCCAGGTTCTCTCAAAGTTTTGTGTGGAACCTTTTATGAGTATGTCTTATTTTCTCCAGTTTCAAGAACGACATGGTGTCTCTAATCCGTCTACTGAATGTGGGAGGTTTTTGTTCCTTCCATAAGAGTAGTATCATACATCTGGCAAGCAGAGAGGTGAAAGCTATGACAACATGAGCCCTACCCTTAAGAGGACGAGTTTCAACAGTAAAGCCAAAAATGGTACATAATTGGTTTGGAGGGATGACCACACCAAAAATTGTAGAGTAAGCCTGTAAGATATCTGCCCAACATTTTCTGAGGAGAGGGCAAGACCAGAACATTTGTATGTGATCAGCTGGCTGACTTTTACAGCGGGGGCAAGAGGGGTCAACATCAGGGAAACTCTTGGCAAGTTTAGCCCTGGTCCAGTGAACTCTCAGGAGGATTTAAAGTTGAATTAAGCTGTGTCTAGCGCAGGGGGATGATGTGTGAACTAAGTTTAGTGCAGCCTGCCACTGATCTTCTCTCAGTACCACCCCTAGGTCCTCTTCCAAAAGTGTTATACTTTCTTGCAGTGACTTGGGGGAGATGTTGCCAATTTGATTGTAAAGGACTGAAATTAAGCCTTTACGGTGTGGAGAAAAATTTAGAAGATTGTCAGTTGTGTTATCTGCTGGTAAATTAGAAAATTAAGCAATGTTTTTCTGCACAAAATGTCTTACCTGGAGATATCTAATTTTTTTTTTGATTTTGGCAGGTAGAACTTCTCAGAGAGTTGTGCGAATGTTCCAAATTTGCCCTGGAAAAAGAGGCTACGTTAGGAGGTAATGCCTTTTGCCATCCAGAATTTAAAAGCTGAGTCCAAGGTAGAGGGTGGGAAATTGTAATTATTGACAACTGGGGAGTGAATTGACATTGCAGACAGGTTGAAGTGTCTTTTGAACTGCGACCAGATTCTAACTGAGTTAAGGACAATTGGATTGGAGAAGAGTCGGGTATGTGGTATCGGAGGGGATGGAGCGCATAAGACAGAGCACAAGTGGACCGGGCTGCCTGTGCACTCAAGATGTATCCAGGCCTCACTGCTGTCAGTTTGATGGTCCTCCATCCAGAACAATATTTTCTGGATATTACAGGCCCAGTAATAGTGTGTAAAATAGTTCAGAGCCAAGCCAGCAAGCCCCCTGGGTCTTTCAAGCGCTTGCCTTTTAATCCTGTGTGATTTACCATTCCAGATGAAAGACGCTATGCAATGGTCCAAAGTTTAAAAAAATGTTTTCCTTACCAAGATAGCAATGTTGTGGAAGAGGTAAAGAAATCTGGTAATACAATCATTTTAATTAGGTTAACTCGACTGACCAAGGAGAGCGGCAGGCCGGACCATCTCACCATATCCTGTTTACACTTTCAAGGAGCACTCCAAAGTTCTTTATAAATAGCATTGAAAAAGTGGGCGTGATTTCTACTACAAGGTATTTAAATCCCTTCTTAACTACTTTGAATGGGAAATTTGATGGGGCAATTTGAGAGGCAGCCTGAGTGAGAGGGAACATTTCACTCTTCTGGAGATTAATTTTGTAGCCAGATATCTTCCCAAAATTATTTAGAGTATTGACAATTGAGGGAACTGCAGTTATAGGGTTAGATGTAAATAAAAGTAAGTCATCTGCATAGAGGGATAATTTGTGAGTAAGTCCACCTCGCACTATGCCTGAAAACTCATCAGATAGCCTAAGGGCAATGGCTAACGGCTCTATTGCAATGGCAAAGAGGAGGGGCGACAGGGGGCAGTCTTGGCGGATGCCTCTACCCAGGGAGAAATATTCAGACGGCTGACCGTTGGTAACTACTGCGGCTAAGGGTTGAGCATATACAAGTTTTATCCAGGATATAAAAGCTTCACCAAATTAAAATTGCTTGAGCACTGAGAACAGGTAGTTCCATTCAACCCGAATGAACGCCTTTTTGGCATCAAGTGAAATCACCATTTCAGGAACAAGGGCTGATGGGGAGAACACAATTACTACAGTCAAATTGGTTAACTTTGTAAAGCCAGGCCCCTGAACTCACGCATATTTACTGCATTATGCAGTGAAATGGGCAGCGACCATACAACGCTCTTACTGCACACGGACGTGCGCTGGTTGTCAAGGGGCAAAGTATTGACACGTTTCTTTGAATTGAAAGATGAGGTTAAAATGTTCTTTATTGACCACAAGTTTCACCTGTCTGACCATTTGCATAATGACGAGTTTCTTACACGACTAGTTTATCTGGGCGATATTTGTTCTCATCTGAATGAACTTAATCTCGGATTACAGGGGCTTTCCGCAGCCATATTCAATGTACGAGATAAAATTGAGGCTATGATAAAGAAGTCGAAGATCTGGGAAGACTGCATGAACAACAACAAAACAGAGGTCTTTCCGTCGTTGCATGATTTTTTGATTTTCCACACCAGGCCTCACCAGCTTGCTGTGCATTGCCAGAGCTGTAACCCTGAGGACTATAGTCGATGCAGCAGGTCATGGACTAACCAACATCCCGGCGGTGGCGGCCCTCATCGGACAGAGGTCCAGGCGACAGGCAGAACACATTTTAAAGGAATGGATTAAAAGACTCACAGACGAGGAGGTGAATATGCTAAAGGAATACTCTGATGGAACGGAAACCCCTGACGACAGCGACCCTTTTCCGGAGTTAAGTTTTAATCCAAATCTGGACGGGCTCTCAGGACCTTTTTATAAATAAAACAGACTGGAATAAAGTAGACCTGTACACAACCAAAGGAAGAGCCATCTATGAAGGTTGTGTTTTAACCCTGAACAGAAGCAAGCTGGATGTGAGGCCTGACACGGTGTGGAGGAGGAGACTGGATCTGGACAGCAATGACAAAGCGGTGTAGAGGGTTTTATATAAACCACCTTTAAGGAAGAAGACTGGTGACCTGCAGTGGAGGATTTTACACAGTGCCATCGCGGTTAACAGTTTTATATCCATCATCAACCCAACAGTCAAGTGGAATTGTCCTTTTTGTGGAGAAGCAGAGACAGTTTTCCAAGCTTTTTATGATTGTGAACGACTCTGTTACCTTTTTAATACACTGCAAAAGGTTTTTAAACAGTTTGGTGAGACATGGAGTAAAAGGGCCTTCATTTTAGGAGTAGGATATAGGAAATCAAATGAGTGCAAATGGAAAACTTTTAAATTTGACAGTAGAAGAAGCTAAGATGTCCATTTACAGCAGCAGCAAGAGCAGAGTAGAGGACAGGACAGGACAAGAAGCTCTTCCTGTTTTTATCTCGTTGCTGAAAGCAAGAGTCAGGGTAGATTTTAGGTTTTTTAAAGAAATGAAGGACATGGATGGCTTCATCAAACAGTGGTGTTTTAATGATGTAGTATGTTCTGTGGTTGAGGATGTTTTCATATTTAATATTACTTTCTAGGTAGGTTTTAGAATTGTTCTGAAATGTACTGTACATATCAATTGAAACATCAACAGTAGTTTTGTATAAATTTTGAAAATAAAGGTTTAAAAAATCTCTGACTTTGGATGTATAACTATTGATCTATTGGTGGTCCTGGATTAAAAGCCTCTGGAACCTCAGATTCATACAGTTTAACCTGTTGGAATGAATACCTCACAATTCCATGAGAATCTGTCAAATAATTTTGAATTTCAGCATTAATGATGGGCATTGTGGCTCTTTGAATGGAGGTTGGTCTTAAGTCTCAATTACTTTCAAAGAGCCGTTCAAAAGAGCAGTTAATGCTTTCCTTTTTATGGGGCCAGGGTTACTAGGGATTGTGTGTGAAATAGTCTATTGGATAATAATATGATAGGATAAAACTTGGATTTGTGTGGATTAGGTTTAACAGCACCACATTACTAGTATGACTTAACCTAGTTTAAATTATCTGCACTCTAGGCAAGGCAATTTTATTTATAAAGCACACTTCATACACAGAGATAGATACAAGATTCTGTACAGACACATTTAAAACAACACAGAAGAAAATAATTTCAAATCAGAAAGCATAATTAAAAAAAAATGTCATTCAAAAATAAAAATAATGTAGAATAAATGAGAGAAAAGATAAATATGTGACACTATAATAATCTAATGATTGATGGGACAGTCCCCTCTCCCCTTTCTCAGCCGCGCAAATCTTTTGTTCTCACTGTTCACGTGAAAAATAGTGGTGTGGATATTTGCCGTCAAAAATTGGGCACAATTATAAAAGGAAACAGCTCAAGTAGCTTGAAGACATGGGGTCATGTGCGCATGTTCTTACTCTCCGCCCACATTATTGCATGCGTAAAATCACCGCCGGATTCATGACAAATGCGCACCAGCCAATTTTGTTCTCACCACCATGCGTATGTTTATGAATCAGATCATTCGAAATTGACAGGCGCGTGTCCGCCTTCTGCAATTAGCATACTGCGTCTAGGTAAGAACATATGGATGATTCCCAGATTTGTGCAACAAAGTTCGTATGCATTGTTAAATAGACCCCAGTCATAACATGAAGATGGAACCTGTAGTTACATTTAAGCCATTTGAGGCCAAGAAGCTAATTTAAGGAACAAAGAATAGTTTTTCACTGCAGTAACCTACTGAGGTAGGACATGTTTTTGCATCTGACCTCAAGATGTCACCATAATCTGTCATGTACAGTGAACCAAAATAAAATATAGATAGATATTGGAACTTTTTTTTTAATACAGTTAAATAATATGCATAATTCATCCCCTGGAGAAATTGTCTACGTTTGTCTATGTTTTTCAGTTCCCCTAAAGAACGCAGATGGACCGTTGGTGGGGTGGCAGGCTTTCAGTCATCAAAACTCAAAACATCATCAGCAGAGCAGAGACATTTCTGTGGCATGTTATTTGCAACAAAGCTGCTTGATTACCCCTCCTGCGCTTTCCATTCCGTGTAATGGAACAATTAGTTGCGCTGTGCGCTGCTTGTTTATCCGCCCACTCACCCCAAAATGGCAAAATTGGAGTAATTGTGCACATTCACCTGCAGCCACTTAGAGAGAAGCCACAGGGACACATGGCTGGGAGAGGGGAGAGAGGCTGCACTCATTTTTAGATACATCCTCTGTTTTCCTTTGCATTTCTGTAACGGGTCTCGCACCAAAATACTTGCAATCATGTTTTCAACTCCATTGCTTGGTGATATATGCAAATACCCCATATGGGCTTGTGTACCCCATACCACCTTAGAACCGCACGTAACTCTCTTAGTGTACATATTGTTGTTCGATATTGTTGTTTGTACAGTGCACCAACCGCACCAAGGCAATTTCCTGTATGTGCAAATATACATGGCAATACAAATAATTCTGATTCTGTTACATTACTGCAACGCCCAAAGGACCCAACCAAGCAAAAGGCCTGCTATATGACTTTCAAGATAAAATATTTGTCTGAGCAGGGTCACAAAGCAGCTTTAAGATTGGACGGCAAACATTTCAATTCTCCTTCACCCCTCCCCCCACACCCTACAAGTGTACAGTACCTTTGTTGATATAATTACAACATTAAACAGGCAGTCAATCTAATGAGCATAACAGTCACGTTTGTGCGCAAAAGATAGGTCATTAAGATTACAGGACACATATCGTTGTTACAACAATGAATGTGCAGGTGAATTTGCAGGGTGACCACAATTGTCAGGTCAAAGTCACAGCCATTGACGCCAACCTCCTCCGTAAATGCACTATGTCACATACAATGCCTATAAAAAGTATTCACCCCCCTTGGAAGGTTCACCCTTTTGTTGCTTAGTTTTGTACATGAAATCATGATCAATATAATTTCGCTTTTTTGACAAGAATTTGCAAAAAAAATCTTTCATATCGCTTGACACAGATCAACCGCACTCAGGTGATCTCCATTTCACAAATTGTGACACTGCTGGCATCAACTAGCTAGACATCTGTTGAATTAGGTCAGTCACTTTAAAGGGGATGAATATTTATGCAATCACTTACATTGACATTATTTTGTAAAAATCGGAATTTCACTTTGATTTTAAAGAGGTATTTCTGCATATTCTTGTCCAAAAAGCCAAATTATATTGACCATGATTTCAAGTATAAAAGCAACAAAAGGGGAACATCCAAGGGGGGTGAATACTTGTATTAGGCATTGTAGGGGTCATAGTAAGCTGCTTGTGCAGACGACCAGTTTTACAGACGGTCAAATGGTCTTTACCTCTCTCAAGTCCTTTTAAGCTCTATCAGCTCTGGTTTGGTCTCTACTATCTCCTGAGAAAATTATGTCACGTTTGCTGGTCAAGGAACTATCAAGGTTTGGCCAGGTAATCAACAAAGTTTTTGAATAAATCAAATCAGAAAGCATTCAAAATGATTCATGAGATTCACCGAGATGGAGAGCGTTCAGGTGACCGCTGAATTATATCCGCTGAGGAGATCACATATTTTTGTCTACAGCTAATCGACACCAGCGTCGGCTCTTATCACCAAAAGTTCTCAAAAGTTGTTCCCGCTCTCAGCTGACTTTATTGTTGTTTTTTCCAGAGATATTTCTCTTTGTTTTCTTTTGTATTATATGTTTGCGTCTGTCACTGGTTAGAGATGTGGTCTACTGCCGTGGTGAATGCTGCAGAGTGTCTCCTTCTGTGTTTTCAAATTAAGTCACTCAGACATTATTTGGAGTTTTTTACTTTGAGGCTGGCAGGATAAACTCCACGAATGTTTGTAGCTGATAACTGGGACATTTGTGTTCTCACATATAGCCCCGGAGGATAATTGCAAGAGATTATACAGATTTCATGCAATTCTGGAAGCACCTTGAGTGAGTGAGTGAGTTAAACTATCGGTAGGCTGGTCATTGTGTTGGACTTTTCCCATAGACGTGACTAAGACACCAGCTTTACGTCTATATGAAAAAAAAAATGAACAATGACATCTTCGGTTACACATGCCCACAAAATTGAGCTTCCTCAACCACTGAGGAAAACTGTGATCAGTTGGTATGCTTGATAAGCTAGTAATTAATCCTTGAATTATTTTGCTTAAACTACAGTCTGTAAACGGGCTGACATTTTTTTCAGCCCATATTTCGTACATACAAGGTCAAACAGATAAAGAAGACCGACAGAAAGATGAATGAGTGAAGCTGGAGATGTTGGTCTGTTTATGACAACATAGAATACCTCCAGTCAGTTGAGAGCCACTTGTTGTCAAGCTGGAAAATAATTTATTAACTTTGCTTGAAAAATGCCCATTATTCAAATGAACTCGAGTCTCCTGCAGGTTACACACAAAGGACTTTTCATGAATGTGGCTTTATTCAATGCTGACAGAGTCGCCTCTGGACTCCCTGGGGCTGGCTATGAAAAATTTGCTCCCCCTACTCAGCTGGTACAAACCAGTTGATAGTCACATCATTTTACCCAGTGATGATGGTGGTCTTGTCTACATTACTGTTAAATTCATAATCAATTACAAGTGAAAAATAAATTAAATAATCTAATCCCTGCTTAATGTGATTGCATCATTCTTATTGCTTTAGACTCAATTTAATATGTTGTTTAGTACGTTTGCAGTTAATCACCAAACTCAACAATTTATTTGAACTGAAAAAGGTTACTGTAGCAACAGAGATCACTTCAAGGATATACACTCCTGATCAAAATCTTAAGACCAGTTAAAAAATTGCATGAATTTGCATTTTGCACTGTTGAATCTTAGGAAGGTTCTAAGTAGAGTTTCAAAATGCAAAAAGAAGAAATGGGAACAAGAGCACAAAAGTTGTGAGCAGGCAATTTATTGAAAACAACAATTTAACTGAAGTAGGCTGTTCATCAGCTGATCAAAAGTTTAAGACCACAGCTAAAAAAAAAAAAAAAAAACTCCTAAAAACAGAAATTAAAGTGTCAAAAACTGACTCAGTAATGAGTAGCTCCACCATTATTGTTGATCCCTTCAAAAATTCGTTTTGGCATGCTTGATGCAAGTGTCTCCAAAAGGCTAGTGCGAATGTTGCGCCAAGTGGTGAAGATGGCTTCAGGAAGGGCATCCACTGTCTGGAACTGAAGTCCATTTTTGTAAACTTCCCTTGCCATCCATCCCCAAATGTTCTCAATTGGATTAAGATCAGGGGAACACGCAGGATGGTCCAAAAGAGTGATGTTATTCTCCTGGAAAAAAGTCTTGGTCAGACGGGCATTGTGAATTGGAGTGTTGTCCTGCTGAAAAACCCAGTCGTTACCACACAGACGAGGGCCCTCAGTCATGAGGGATGCCCGCTGCAACATCTCCACATAGCCAGCTGCTGTTTGACGCCCCTGCACAACCTGGAGCTCCATTGTTCCATTGAAGGAAAAAGCACCCCAGATCATGATGGCGCCCCCTCCACTGTGCCGCGTAGAAAACATCTCAGGTGGCGTCTCCTTGTCATGCCAGTAACGTTGGAAGCCATCAGGACCATCAAGGTTACATTTTTTCTCGTCAGAGAATAAAACTTTCTTCCACCTTTGAATGTCCCATGTTTGGTGCTCCCTTGCAAAGTCTAAATGGGCAATTTTGTGGCGTTGAAGGAGACGTGGCCTTTGAAGACGTTTCTTGTTTTTGAAGCCCTTCCTTCGCAGATGCTGTCTGATGGTTATGGGCTGCAGTCAGCACCAGTAATGGCCTTAATTTGGGACGAGGATCGTCCCGTGTCTTGACGGACAGCCATTCGGATCCTCCGGCTCAGCGCCGGTGAGATTTTTTTGGGTCTACCGCTTGATTTTTTTGTTCCATAACCCTGAGGATCTTTTAAGAAATGCAAAATGACTGTCTTACTGCGTCCAACCTCAGCAGCGATGGCACGTTGTGAGAGGCCTTGTTTATGCAGTTCAACAATCCTACCACGTTCAAAGACGGTGAGCTTTTTTGCCTTTGCCATCAAGAGATCTTCACAGTGTGATTACTTGACAGGAAATGACATGGAATCCAAATTTTTGCACAGATTTGGGCTTTTAAAGGCTGTGGTCTTAAACTTTTGATCAGCTGATGAACAGCCTATTTGAGTTAAATTGTTGTTTTCAATAAATTGCCTGCTTACAACTTTTGGTCTCTTGTTCCCATTTCTTCTTTTTGCATTTTGAAGCTCTACTTAGAACCTTCCTAAGATCCAACAGTGCAAAATGCAAATTCATGCAATTTTTTAACTGGTCTTAAGATTTTTATCAGGAGTGTACAATGAGATCTGCATACAGTGTTCTCATAAACCACCTCCTCTTAAGAGCATTTTTTTTAATTTAATTTCAAGCTTTATTCGGGATTAATCATGGACAATACAATTCCACATTTGTTTTACCAAATAAATAACTACACAGTATCCAAGAAAAGAGAAAATAAAAAAAAATGTTTTATATTTTTTAAATAGAAAAAAGAATACTCCTGATTTGCCTTCAGGCTGGAATGCCAGGCATTTGCAGATCCAGATTCGGCAGGGGATGCTAGGTGCACCAACCCACAGGCTCATACTGTCATTTTAAACTACTGTGATGCCGTGGACGCAAATTTTAGTGTTGCGTTACTCTCACAAGTTTGGCCACAGGATGGTTTGTGTTTACTCATGTGACTTATACTAGCAAAAACAAATGAACACAACCCGCAAATATTTGTCTGTTCTCCTGTGGAAAAGAGGAGGACTTCTGGCTGGAGAAGCCAGCTCGGACATGTGTGGGATCACACGAACATCCCGAGGGACGAGAAGCTCGGGGAATTCCACTGTCTTCTCCAGGAGCTGAGTCTTAAAGACTGTTTTGCTAAGAGCTTCCTGAGGCTGACAAGTGGCCAGTTTGATAACATACAAGATCAGATCAGGCCCTAAATGCATGCTCCCATTTCTGTAATGACAAGTATAGAGAGCTTTGAAAAGAGACATGTTAACAGTAACTTGCTGAATTTCTGGGCTTGTTCATTAATACTTTTGACAATATCTGTTAATGTCCTTATCATCTGAAACATTGTTGATTAAATGGCTTAAATATTTAATCTCATTAATCACAGTATTTAAAATTATATTTAATATCAAAATCTTTACCATATTGTAGAAATTATATGTAAAGCTGTATACATTACATTTTCATTACATTACATTTCATTTTCTTTGGTCCAAAGCGACTTACAATAAGTGCATTCAACCATCAGGGTACAAACCCAGAACAACAAGAATCCAAAAAGTAAAATTTCTTCAAATCAAATTGAAGAATAAATATAAACTTAGCATGTTTCGTATTTTTAAATGAAGATCCATATTTACCTGACTCAACAAATGTCTTAAAAGGCCTTCTATGCCATAGCATGTAGCTGCAATTCTTCTTTCCATAGTATTCACTCCCACCTGGCTTGTACTGATGATTGTACTCATACATCATCTGTTTATAAAAAGGCCTACAGGGAATGAAGAGGAAATCCACAACACAATCATACAGGGAACATAAGTAGCTGTAGCCGAATTGATGAATGCAATACCGATTTGATGAATGCATGTGTTTTTTTAGACTGTTGACAGATTAGTAATCCCACTCAAACGGCATCACCTCAGCACTTCATGTCCGTATATTCACTTGCAGCAAATTCAAAACTCATGTACACATTTGTGGGCTTGTGATGCTCTGACCTGCACCATTTTGTGTCCATTACGCATCTAGCAGAGGGCTAATCTGAGCTGCTGTCCATGGTGCTGATGTAACTGATTTGTTGGACCTGTTTCGCTCCATAAACACCCTAAGTAAGTTTCATTTTGTAAACCATATTCTAGCCAATAAATTCTTCACAATATAATCTGTAACGAAAGCAGTTCGTTTTAACCATAGAAGTGTGGTGTAACCTGGAAGTGGAGCAGGTTCCGTACATCACTTAAAATTTACTTTAACATCAAGTTTAAAAATCTAGAAAAGTGCAGTGCCTGTTCTTAAACTGCCTGTCTGTAATGGGCTGTTTGTGGTAGAGCGGGTTGCAGCTTTCTTTCTAAAACTGTATAGGTGACCTGCATTAATTGAGCTGCAGGATGTAAAGACCGACTGAGAGACTCAGTCCTGCGAACCCTCAGGCCACTACAAAGCTGTTGCACAAAGAGCTGTTCACCTGTTCATTCAAAGTTTGGATGAGCTTTACGTACTACGCAGAACCCCGGCCTGGCGAAAGCGCTGTTGATGTGATCATTAAAGTCACTGGCATTAAATGGTACTGAATAAAAGAAAAACCGACAATCTGAGTATTGTCTCTGACCACGTTCATATTTTTATGGGCTCAGTTTTACCATATTTTAATGACTACTTCCACCAGGACAGTGCAAAGCCAAAGTGGTCCCTCAATCTCCACATGTGAATCCAGTAGGACCTTTAGGATTTGGTAAAACAGGAGACTGGCAGCATGAATGTGCAGGGAACCTGGATACAAATGTAGCTGTGTTTGTGTAGCACAAAATCATATTTTATTGTGTGCTGGACATTGTGTTTACAGAATATTTAGTAAACAGTCTGTGCTGCAGAGTGAAGTTAGAAAATGTTGTGTTAATCCAACCTGGTTTTATCTGCAGTGAAGATTTTAAAGTCAATGTTTTTAACGAAATAAAAATAGATTTTTTTTATAATTGCTTGCGTGTGGTTTATATATAAGTTTGAATGATTTACTAAACTGGTGTCATCATTTCATACATGCATGTCAGCTGTTTCATAGGTCTGTTCACCAATCGACCCAATTTTCATACCCAAGCTCACAACTTTTCATAATAAAAGCTATGTAATTCAGCTTAATATGAAGCAATAAAGCAACAAAAGAACGTCCTGCTTTTACTTTGAAGACAAATCACCAAATAGGAAAAATTATTCATTGAATGTTGCTCCAAAAATTGAGACCAGCACCTGTGCTGTGTGTCTATGTCCGTGTGTAAAATATGGTGAAATTAAAGTATTCAAATGACCAAAATGATATAGCGGCAAGTTTGGCTTGTGGTTTGATCCAGTTCATACCACTGGTGTAGTTTATCCGAGTACCTAGAACAAGATCAAACTATTAATACACGCTGCACCCTGTTTTAAACCCCCCAACCTCCACCCCACCCACCCACACATACACTGACCATTGTTGAGTGCTTGATTTTTGTATTTTTAGTGAACATATCGCGTTTCCAAATTGCACCAAACTCTACACTGCACTTTTCGTGACAACTAACAATAGACATGCCCAGTATGAGGCCTGTTAAATCCACAGTTCGTAAGATAGGCATTCAACATACAGACCGAGACATTTGTGAAATTAGAAAGGTGATAAACTTGGTACCTTTTCAAAGCTACATCACCATTCTCTCCAGTCCTATAGCAACACATGTACACACAAATGTATATGCTAGCTACTTACACATAAATATTCATAAACATCCCAGGGTGTTTTGATCATGTCGTAACAGGGGATGTCATCCTGAACATTTTCATTGTTTCCATGAATGTGAGGCTGTGTCAATGAAAAAGACAGAGGAATAATATTAAATCTGATTTCCCAACATCCACATTAACAGTCACATTCACCACCCCTTCATACAGCCTATTCATTTCTTCCCTCCTATTGGTGCCACCTGCGTTCATGTGAGCACCATGTCATCTCAGTTCTGATTCCCCTTTGACTGATTTGAAGACATTTCCCCGAGGCAGAACACCTGATGGTTTATTCATGTCCAGATGCATGATTTATTAAAACACACACAATTTGTTAATCCCTTAGAAGATGCGGCCCTCCAACGATTCCGTCCAGTCTGCTCATATGTGCTTCTGCCCCTGTGAGGAATTCAACGTCGCTGTCCAATTAGCAAGCTCGATCAAATAACGTAGCAAGGAATTACAGAGAGAATGCTCATTCTGTGATTCTCCACTCCACCATTCTGTGTTTTCCGCTGTGTGACTTTACAGGCAGCTAATGATGGGCTTAACCTAATTATTATGGATTTGGTCTTTTTACGACAACTACTCACCGTGTACACACTTTATGAACCATTGGGAATATGACCAATTAGGCGAAAAGGTGAAGTCAACCCAAGCTCAACAAAGCAGTGCACAGTTACATTCTGACAAGTGTTGAAATGCCTTTTCTTGCTAAGTTTATCACTGCCCCCTACAGAGTTTAGCAGCGTGTAACCTACTATATCACAGCCCAGTGTTTCACTGTGTGTCCGACAGAGAATGGTGCATAGAGATGCCAGGTGCGTGCTGCAGAAGAAAAAAAGATATAATGACATCAGTTTAATAAGTTCCTGCCATTTAAAAAGCCCTACCAGGAGGCAAAACCATAAAAAGTTGCGGGGTGGTTTAGTCACTTGTGTGGAGCTGGAATCTTTTATTTGACACAAGTTAATTAGACATGTTCATTTCTTTCAGCAAGGCCACCTTTCTCTGCTAAGGTTCCATAACTTGATCTGGCATAATGGCAACACACAAGCGTTTTGGCACTGGTGTCAATCAGTGACACTGCTCTGTGTTAACTTACTTCTTTTGTTGCACGATTTTATTCAGATGCCTTCACTCTTGTAAAGAAGCCCAGAAGTTTTCCCAAATTAATTGGATCAACGATTAAGTGGGAGGCATTTCACCCCACCGTGCAGAAACAAAGACAGAAGAAAGGGTCAACTCAGGCGCCGGCTGAAAATTGACACTTGAATTAGATAATGAAGAATAGAGGGCAGAAGAAAGGGAGACAGGCCTATCGGTGTGAGGTCTTCATGGAGGTCTACACTTGAACTCGCCCGCTGTGGCTAGAGAACTTTATTTTACTTGTGTTTTCAATGCGATATTGATTTCCAAATTTTTGTTACTAAAGCTTTAAATATGGACAAGACCTAGCTCGTACAATATTGGTAGCAAGGACATGCAACCAGCATCAGGTTGTCCTAAAATGCAAAGAAAGATCATCTAACAGTTTTTTGGTGACAAAATTTGTCAATCTGCGTTCTTGCTTCTCCGTTTGGTGGTGTGAATTGTTTTCCAGCATGAGTAGTGTCTAAACACCTGGAAGCATCTCTGTGTGACCATACACTTGCTGTCTAAGCATAGAATATGAGCCACTTCGCGACTGATGTAATTACTGTGTCACAAAATGTAAATTTTAGATTTTCAATCAGATCTAAATGCAGAGGTTTAGATTCTGAGAATGTGGTTGATTTGTCAAAGCGAACATTTGTCGAAGAGATGTAAAGTAATCCAAAGTCCTGGGCAAGTCTGTCTCAACTCAGCAACCCATATGGCAACACCCTCTGGCAGTTATTTCCAGCCAACGAGATCAGGCTCCTGTCTAAATGAATGGGGAGAGAGTTGTGATCTTGCCTGCAATGGTCATCAGTCATAACAACAATCAGAATCATGAATCAAATCTTATTAAAAACTGAATATACTTTTACTACACACTGGCTTTGCTTGGAATGGTTTTATATGGTCCCATTCACCTGCTATGAAGCAGACAATTATTTTTAGAGGAAATATATTTGTCACACTAGCACCATGTGAACACTTACTTCTGTAGAACACTCTCTGTAAGCCTTTGCTAAGTGACCATCATCACTACCATGTCTCCACTGAGGAGTATCAACCCTTAAGCCCTATCTGCTGTCCCCTGTTCACCACATCATCCTTTAATGTATAGGGCTACAAGTTAGATTGTTGCAGTTTGATGGTCCTTGTATTTCACAGTCTCACTGGTACCTAAACAACACATCTCCTCATTTGATGCAGGGTATCAATGTCAGTTTGTAGTGAACAACTGACTGTCTAATCAATCATTTAAACATGTTTTCACATTGACTTGTTGGGATTAAACGATAAATACAAAATTGTCATGTCAAATAAGACATATAATAAAAATGAAAGTAAAGCAAAAAGCTTTTTGTTATTTTTACTTCACAGTCTCAATAAATTTCCGAACAATTTCAGCACATTTAACAACTAAACAGCTTTAACAGCTGCGTTTCTCTTTCGTGCTTTTCCTCTTATCCATCTTTGTTGTTCAGTGAGAGAAGTGAGCGCCAGCTTATCCTGTTGGTTGTACTGTGTAGGTCAAGGTCTGGATAAGATGGCGTCTGCTGGATTCAGTCCACCTATTAGTGACCCCTGACTTACACTAATGTTATTTTTAGCTCACACAAAACCTGCATAAGTAGGTTTCTAGGAGTAGTTAATGTTCAAATGTTTTTATGTCGTGAGGCAAAAAGTGTGGTTACAGCCTGTGTATCTGGCACTTACTTTTAGCACATTGTAGTTTTGCTTTTTGTGGAGAAATTGTACTTTCTTGATTTGTCGTCCTTGGTCTGTACCCTCGCCGTTGAATGCACTTATTGTAAGTCGCTTTGGATAAAAGTGTCAGCTAAATGAAATGTAATGTAATGTAATGCTTCCTTTTCATTCACGCTCCTTCATTTAAAGGAATCACTCGGAAACTCTGAAATTCCTCCAAAAATCAACATCTATGATGAACTCAACAAAACTAATAAGAATAAATTTTGGATAATGGGACATGTAAAATGAAACAGTACCATTCAATTAACAAGGTACACATGAAGGTTAACATGCTTAGAGCTCTCCCTAAAATACAGTTTTCCTTGAGAAATATGTAACGTTTACCTGATGGAAAACTCTTCGACTAGTGTGAATGTGTTAAAGTGGAGAAGAAAACACCCCTTAGGTTATTTAAACTCCCACAATTGTGTAAGATACTGAAATCATTACCCTACTGCTTGCTGAGGATGATGGTCCTGACAGCCACCACAGTATCGCCACAGGTGGATTAACTACCATTCAGAGAATGTGTGTACACAGTGTTGTGTGCTTTTCATCCTTTGCTACTTGGTGGTCTCAGTGAAGCTATTGCAGCGAGTTGGGCCATGAGGTAAACCAGCAAGCAAAGCCTCCACTGTCTCTTTCACACTCACCCTTCCCGAGTCAAAACTTGAAAGCACAACCGAGGCGGCTCTCAGCCATGTAAAGGTAGAAAGCTGCTTCTCCAGTGCTGAATAAGACGTTTGAAAAGCCCAGGCTCTGCTTCACAGTGGTGAGGGTGGAGGGAGGGATGGTAATAACTAGAAGCAGGTGCAGGGACGAGGAGGGGGAGTGCTGCAGTCAAAGCTGTGATGTGCCGAGGTTTTACTGGAGAAGTTTCAGTTCTCTCCACTTCCTAATCCCCATCGGCCCAACTGGAATACCTCCTTTATGACGTAATGGGGGAATTTTATGTGTGTGTGTGAGTGTGCACGCAATGCAGTTAAAGGAGGCTTGCATGCAAACATATGGAGGGGATTGTACCGGTCTGCAAAGGGACTTAAGACATTCAGACAAAATAAGGGGGGGGGGGGGGGTATGGGCTGGTGCAATGTTCATGAGGGCCCTCCAGCAGTGCATTGGCATGTATGAGTGTACTTGAAAGTGTGCATGTGAGAACATGCAGGCCTTCTCTCACACACACACACACACACACACACACACACACACACACACACACTATTAAACTGTTTTAATGATGCAAACAATGTGATTCTCTTATTTTATTTCTGTATTTAAAAGTCCCTCTGACACAAGAAGCCAACACAATTAATCGTATCTTTTTAACATTTCCAACATTTTTAAACCAGTATTGTCTGTGTATTCAAACCCTGATTTAGCCTGTTCTTCCCAATGGCTGACATTTCCCTTCACTAAAAACGTGTGGGCTATGTAGTTTCTTTTGAAACGACTACATAAAAAATAATACAAATAAGAATAATTTCTTTCACTGTCCCTGGACTGGAGTTTCAGAATGAGGCCAAGACACCCTTATTTTCTTTTTTGGTCTTTGCATGATATTTATTGACTACAAGACAAGTGCAGAAAACCACACACTGTATTCTTTGGACAAAGGGAGGATGATATGGATGAGAGAAAGCAAATGAAATGTTGTGTCCAGTGTCAATTAACACACCTACAGTAAAAATAATCACGTGAATCGGTTTCCTTTACATTGAGGAAAAAAGTGTTATTTCATTGCTGCATCAGTCAGTCAGTCTCAATCTCTCATATGCACAGAACAGTAAAGTGCACGGTGTGGCAGTGCAAGGTGCTTGGCCGTGCTCTTTTGTATGTACGTACTATATTGTGTGTTTGTGTGACATGCCGGTGAAGACAAAGGTAAAGCCAATATGATGAGTGACACTTGCCCCCCTGCTGACCCTCATCCCCTTAGTCTGAAAGGCCCCCTTTTCCTTCATCTTGGTCATATGCAGCCTCTCAGTTTCTTTCTCCCTATCTTGTTTCAGACGGAGCACTGTTTTGTCTCTCTCTGTCTGTGGAGCTGCCCTCACACTCTACTCCATGAAGAAGAGAGCAGTGCTCCTCCATGGCCCTCCAGGGGTTGTTTCAGATGGAGAGGCCGTCCCTGTCGTCTTGTGTATTCAATGAAAAGAGCAGGGCCAGCGGGGGGCTGACTGTATCTTCTGGGCCTCATTCTTTATAAGAACCTCTCTCTTTCTTCCTCCCCGCTTTCCCTCATTTTCATGATCCTTGGAATGCACTCAGAGGCTGCAGGAACTCTAGTTGGCTGATGGGGGGCGCTCGTAATACCTCCATCCTACTTCAATCTCCACTCTGTCTTTCTGCCCCAGTCCTACTTTTTCCCTCCTCTTTCTCCCCGAGACAGGTCCACGGGGTGAGTTTCTTCAGAAAGCAGCTCAGGCTGTGCTGTATTTATTCATGCTCAGGCCTTGTTCTCCTTGTATGTTTGGAAAGACCACGCAGGTTGAAACCTCCCACCCCCCACATCGCTCTGGTTTCTTAAAAGGCTCTCCAGGAGTGCCACGGCTCTTTGAAAAGATTGGTGAGAGAGAGAGAGAGAGAGAGAGAGAGAGAGAGAGAGAGAGAGACGTGGCAGCATTGAAAAGCTCAGCAGTTGGCGTACAGGAGGTAGCCCCAGAGAATGTTGTGGGAGAGGTAAATTAATGGCATCAGACAGCCTTGTGACAGGAAACCCCATTATGTGACAGAATCACAAAGCCTCAGAGACTGGGTTTCAAAGGCCAACAAATTATATAAAATTACATTTATGAAGCAAACAATCTTTTATACCCCTCCTTCTATTAGGAACTTTGGAGAACGAATGTAATTCATGACTCTGAAACAAGCTCTTAGAGCTTTTCTTTTCCTTAAGGGAAGTTGAACAGTCCATACAAAGGATTTTCTATTCATTTGACATTTTCAATTTTTTCTGTACACACCTGCATGTTTTAAAAAAAGTATCCAACTGTCTCTTTCAATGATTGCTTCTTTTCCTGAGACCTGTTATTTTCATCCCAACTCGCATGGTCACACCTTCACTCCCCATGTTGAAAGGCAATAGGGTCTGTCAACGATTGTTGACAGACCCTATCTGTCACTTGTAGCAAATTGCGTATGTGTTCCTGACTGAAGGTCAGTTGGGACCGATTATCTAGCCAAATATTCCTAAAGTGTGAGGGGGTAACAAAATAGTCTTGACGCTACAAATTAATTTATTAATTAAGCCTCCCTGATCTTGAATCATAAATAACATCGGCTCCGACAGAACCACACAAGAGTGGAAGAGGTCCATCTGACCGGGAAGCGCTACCAAGTGGAAGTTACATACTTATACAGGTGCGACTAAAATACCTTTCCAACTCACCTCCAGCTCGCGCTGCAAAATGTATCAGCCTTCTCAGCCATGATTTCATCCATCATTTATTTATTTTTTCATTTTTCGCAACAAAACACATTATAAAATGTCGGCTGAAGAAAAGCAAATGCCTTGTGAAAGTGTTCCACATTTCCGTTCAGAAGGTGGCAGTAATGCAACTGGAGTTGTTTACCAACCACCATAAAGACATGACGTAGAATCTTGCAAGATTCTGTGAGACTCTCTGGAATCCCCACTGTGAAATTGTTTCCAACAAACCGCAATTGTGTTGTGATGGAAAATCATCTTGAAATTTGAAATAATTAAATTCTCAGACTGGAGTTGCCTTTGAGTCTTTATAATAGTAAACTCTGGTCTTACCTTCTGGCCAAATCATCAGTGAGTGCATCCTGATGGTTACAATGTTAAAAAACGGTCAAATCTTTCACCATGTCTGTGGTCTTGCACGTTTTTAAAATTGGTCAAGAGTTCAAAATCCTCCAGTGCTCAGCAGCTCTTAGCTTATTTTGAAATGAATTGAAAAACATTTGCTAAAGAACATTTAGCAGCTGAGTGTCCAATTTCTTTTGAGTTCATAAAATCGAGGCACTCTATATTAAAGGAGCTGTTTCTCCCACACAGTTCTTTTTAGCAAGATGAGCCTGGGCACTTTAATGTAGTATCCATTATTATATTTCATATTGAATGTGCTGAGGACCAGATGACTGTCCAAATGCATATGGTATGGACTATATCTTGGCAAATGTAAGAGATTTCTCTTATTCAGGGAACTACCTTACCATCCATTTGATAAATTGGCACTTTGGATAATGACTAAACGCTTGCAAACACAGATGTTCATGTTGCAAACATAGCCATAATATATAAGTTGCCAAGAGCAGATGGAAAACTGCAAGAACTTGCTGGAAAACCCATCAAATACATTGACAGTATCTTGGATACATTAACTTTGAAATGAACTTTCTCTCTGTTAACTAAAACAAAAAGAACGGTATAAAAGTTGCACACAGCATAGCAGTGAATTACCCCGTGTGTGGCTTTATTCCAAAAGCCATGGGCATTTTTGAAGTGTGCAGTCGAATAATGTAACGATCTAACTAATATGAATGCTTTTTCAGGATGAATGTGTGACCTTTTATTGAAAGGGATTACTTTGGTTGTTCTTTCCTGTAACCTTCAGAGGTCCCATATTGTTTCCATTTTTCTTTGAAACTTCCTCTGCTGGAATTCTCGAAATTAACGGTCAAGCTCAGGTTACAGAAAATGTAAAAATACAGATCAGGAGAATAAATTAGGGACTTTTATCCCATATATTTGCCAACTGAAGACCTTGGCTAACTTGTCTCTCTCAACATTATTAATTGTATTCTATTTGAATGGCAGAATATATCGCAACCTTGGATCCATCATACCTTTTTGTGTTCATGCAGACTATGACGGATTGTTGCTGTGATGCCTGTCCTGATGCACTGTGTAGTTCTACCTGAATAAACTAATTTAATTATTTATTGAGAATCATCATCATCTTGGATCTCTTGCTCCATTATAATTTTCACTAATATTCATCTCAAAGCAGATGGAACAAAAATCATCTGAAAGTGTATCCTTTCAAAGGGGTAGCAGAGGCTTGAAACATTGAATATTTCAATGTAACATTTACTATGATAGGTGTTGAAAGAATCTTATAAAATTCAGCATTTAAAGGCCGACATCCTGTTTTCTTACCCCAATATACAGTTAATATATTAAATGATTTACTATATAAAAGTTATAATTTCAACAACAACATGCCTTTCATGTGTGACATGTAGGATGAATATTTGGCAGGAAATCATACCTGGTTGAAGGTTCCTCTTAATCATCATGCAGGTACTGGCTGAAGTATCTACAACTGTTGCAGTGTCCATGTTGGCGAACCACCTGAAAAGCCAGTGCCGTCATGTGTGTCTGGCTGATTTTGTTGCCAGTGCTACCTGTGGCCATCCAGTGGCCGGTTTGATCAGTCTCTAGCTTGAGTTGGTGTCAGGACGAGTATGGTGATTTGGCTTTCAGACGAGATCGAATGTGATATAAATCAAATTTGAGTCCATCCACACCGCATCTCTGTTTTGACTTTCTACGTAATCTCGACGTGAGAAATATGTGTCGTTCCGGTGTGAACGCAGCATTAGACTACAATATGAGTCATGAATCCATACTTTCTTCACTTTGAAGACACATTGGGTTTGTATCCATTGGATTTCAAACATTGTTCCAGACCAAACCTTATTTTAAAACAAAACATCTGGTGACAACATGGAGTAGTGTTACTAGAGACACTATTTGCAGAAGAAGCCCCCTTAAGACCAGGGCGGATCAGTTTGGCACCAAAAGGGGCTTTGGCAAGAGGAGGAATGCACCTTCCACAAGGTTTAGTTGTCTTATGTTGCATTTGGGGGCCATTAACTAGCCATTACTGTTGCAGCTATCTAATGGGTGCGTAAACCCTGCTGCTCCACTGTGATGACGGGGTGTTTGATGTGCTCCATGCCGTCAGTCAATACTAGCTAGTCACCACACCAAACTCGAGTCGACAAGAGAAAAAAATGACAAAGCTAAATGGTCTGTATTTCATGTGAAAGGATTTTGACAATGGAACACGCAGAAAATGTCCAATTAGCTGAGAGCCGGTCCTGGAAGCATCAGCTTGTAGAGTAGGTGGCGGTATTCACCTTATTATCTGCGATCCACCTAAGCCGAGAAGAGAAGGGAGGAACACAACAAACTTAATAAAGCTTGTAGTGACAAACAGGAGACATTTGAAAACAGGGATGTTCCTTGTTTGACTGCTTGCGTGAGCCGATGTCAAAGACATCAGCCAATACTGTTGGCGTCCCTGGCCCTGGTAGTGATGGGGAGGTTGGAGCGGGAGTATTTTGCTATATTAGTTATTATTATTATATTAATTGTTATTTAATGTTAAACTATTATTGCTGGATTATGTTTAATTTATTATGCAATTTTGTTATGTACATTTGTTAAGAGCTTTGAACCTATTTATGTTTGTTTTTTTAAGTTAAGTATACTTTAAAATGTTAGCAGTTCTGATTGGTACTATGAAATTATTTAGGTATATTGCTCAACACCACTCAAGGATTTGGTGCTGTTCGTTTAAGCCATCTAGTTTAAGGTCAAAATTAGGAGTAGAAAAATTCCAAATGCGTGTCACAGTGTAAAATGTCGTAATAAGGTCGAAAAATTTTAACATGAGATGACATTATGGCTGGCAATGACTGCAATGTCACGCTTTTCCTTAGAGTCCGTATTTAGAATCCACCAGCAAGAGCCAAACAATGTGCTGGATCCTGGCTGCTGGTCTCTATTATCCCTCACACTCCTCATTCTAAGGCCCAATCCCATTTCACCCCTTGGTCCTAGCCCTTAGCCATTCCCCTTAGTTTTGCGTGTTCATGTGTAGGGCTAGGCTGTCCCAATACCCGTTGGCATAAAGGGGTAGGGCCAAGTGTTAAGGCTGTATAGCCCTCTCAACGAATCACCGTATTTTGGGGTAATTTAATTTGGCGTGCCCCTCCACAATTGATTGAACCGGCCTATAGCAGCGATGTTACTGAATTTAACTGCTCCTCTAATAACAAAGCATCCTGGCATACAGACCACTGCTAGCAGCCTGAAGCTGTGTGCTTTTGATTCATACGTGAAATAATGTATCCAAGCTTTTCAATTTCAAATGTCATTTTTTCACCTGCATTAGTATAGATGTTATTTGGATATAATAGTTTTTTCAATTTAGTAACTGCAAACAATAGCATTGATTTATTGAAGATCTCAACAACGTTATTACAATGACATCCTCGGCAAAACTTTTTGTTATGTCTGTTTACATCAACGACTACTGATGGTGTGTCGGGTTTTCACGACAACTGATGATGCAATGGCTTATTAAAGGGCTGTCCAAATTAGTAGGGGAAGATTTCAACCAATTCCTGACTTTGTTTCAAGGGGCAAGATAACCCTCGAAAACAAGGGGTAGGGGAAGGGGTGAAATGTGATTGGGCTGAAGAACTTTCTCTCCAAAGAACTGGATAAGATGACAGCTCTGCAAACCCAGATATCATTTATTTGTATAACGCTGTTGGTGGTAATGCATTTCCTCAAAACTAAAGCTGAGATTTCATGTCTGCGTTAATTCAAATGGCTTGGAAAAGGACAACAAGGTCGAAAAATCAACTTATGTTTTCCACCTTGAGAGAACTAAGCATGTGTAAAATTTGTACAGCCCTCCTCGTTGTTGGAAATGGATGAGGACTGTTATGTTTGTTAAGAAGAATAGCAAAGAGGTGTTTTCACAGGATTAAAAAGAGCTGTTTCCACAGAAACTGTTTAGAAATTCAAAGAACATGAGATAATTTTTGTGCTCTTTAGAAATAATTGGGACTATCTTTGGATGCCTTTAAGGCAGCGTCTGTGTGGAGACATTTCGGTCTCCTTTAAGCATAACAAGCAGCCTGCATCTGATGGCAGAATGGTGGTGTAAAAAGGATGGGTGTTTCTTTTCAGTCCCCACAGGATTAAGAGACAGTTTACTGATAAGATTGCTCAAGACATCAGCATCATAATCCTGTCTTCTGGCCGACTCAAGATCTTTGATCCCTCTCTGAATTCATATGCATAAATGTATAGAAAGAGTAAAAGATAACGAGACCGCAATGCCCTGAAAGCTAGATTTCCATATAATGCATCAGCTTTAATCACGCTTGTATTGATTAGCCCCAAAACATGAAACATACAGAGGATATGCCACATTCACCAACGTTCAAAGATTTTCATGAAATCTGAAAGTTCAATTAAAAGATGAGAGTGTGCAGGGCTGCATTAATTAGTTGGTTTATTTGATAGGAACTTTGTAGTGGCTGCAGGATCAACTTCATGCGTCAATCTCCAACCAACTCTGTCCCACTGATGTGTCTCACTGTCTCTTTGTTCAATGAACAAGTAGCACTCTTGGCTTCCTATAAAAAATAACCACCTGAAGTATTTCTTCATGATGCCACATGAGAACCCTTTAGGTTCCATAGAGAAGCCCCCAGTCTATCAACTGTGTTTCCGAACCTCCAGAGGGATGTGAATTCACCCAGAGGTTTTGCCATTAGTCACAGTTCCAGAATAAACAGCAGTGTTGATGTAACTAATGGGTGCGGGCCCATCCTCTTGATTTAGTTAAAGATTGATCTCAAGGACCTGTCTTTGTTTACAGACCCAAGTCGGGTCATAACTGCTACTGACAAATTTCTGACCGGAACCAGAGCCATCATCCAAAAGCTGATCATCGTAGGCTTCCCTCGGCTTTAACAGCGAGTCACTTGCCAGTAAAATACTCATACTACACCAGTTAATCTTCATATAAAACATTTTATGCAGCTTTACTTGTAATAAGGAAGTGAGGTTAATTCTCAAATATTACATTATATCAAGAATGGGAAGCACCTCATGATAACGATTATTGTAACATGTTAATGTCTAATGAATTACAATTTTCGCATTATAAGATAAGATAAGATAACTCAAGATAGTTTCGATTCCAGTTTACATTCCAGTGATAATACACATCATTTCAAGCTTAGATTCGGAACTCAGATTGCTGCCATCATGGATTAAATCCTGTGTTGTGATCTTGGGTTGTGATGAAGGATCATGTATTAGTTTCTTTTTGATGACACACCTCTACTTCGCTGCAATGAAAAACACTACAAATTGCACTTTTTGTCACAGTCTGCTCATCTCCTGTCTGCTGGTATTTTTCCACTCACCTGTCTCTGCTCCACTCTGCCAGTCAGCCACACCTCCTCATCAGGCCAACTCTCCACACCTGTGACAGCCCTGGCTGCATTTAAGCCTGCTCCTGTCTCTGCTTCAGTGCCAGATTGTCTTGTGTTATGCCTGACTTCCAGCGTGTTTTCCCCGGACTGATCACCTGTTGTCGATCCCCGACCTGCCTGCCTCGTCTCTGCCCTGGATATTACCTCAGCCTTCTGTCTTCGACCACGAGTTTCGCCTATTCCATCCAGGTTACGCTCCCGCTCGGTTCTGTGGCTACACAGCTCACCACTGGACCTGTCTGCCAGCTAGGTAACCCATCAGCTGTGACTTTACCTTCAGTCAGCGACACCAGGCTCGCTCCTGCTCGGATCTCGCAGATGATCACTGTGAGCAAAGACTTTTCACCCTGCCACTGTTTGAACTGTTAAAGACTGCAGTGAACAATAAAGGTCATTACCGACTGGTATTTCGTCTGCCTGTGCTGCTTTTGGGTCCTCACCATATCCGTGACACTTTTCGAACTCTGAGGGCATATAAATAATTTATTACATTAGCTTAACGCAAATTTCAGAATAAAACTTATTTTAAAAATGTGTTGCAGCAAATTACAATGTGTTTGCTTGATACAAAGAAAAAAAACATTGATGGTTTCATGGATGGATAACGAGTCGAGAATGTCTGTCCAAACATAGAATAGAGCAGAGTTCCACCATCATTGGACACTGCCACCAACCACCCAGAAGCAGTAACATGCAGCCAAGAGCACAACAGTGTGAGTGCTCTTGTACTTGTGTACATAGATCCAGAGAGTTATGTGGGATCTGTCATGTATTCTATAAAAATAGCTTCCTATATCATCCTGGAAACACACTGTCAGAAGAGTGGACACCTCCACTCTGTAGCTGTATAATATGATGCAGTATGAATATCCAGTGTCTAGAGAGTATTTGGACTGAGTGAAACGATTCACTACCGTACCTGTCTGTCATTAACTGACCTGCCTGCACGCATGCTGCATGTGTTCTCACTGCACATGACACAGAGACTTACACCACTGAAGCAGAAGCAATAACCAGAACTTAGTGAGCGAGACATTGAGAAATCAGCATTTAGCAGCTGCCTGTCAGAGCATATTCATAGGTGCACAGCTTTGAGGAAAGGGGGGGGTCGCACATTCATTGATCGTACTTTTTGGAGATGCAGTGTGATCTATCTGGCTTTTTAGAGCAGAACCAACTGTAGCTTTCACTATATGGTTGTGATTTATTGTAGTGCTTGGAACAGGAGTTGAAACGTATTGAAGTAAAGAAGCATGGTGGTTTGGAGCATGGTCATCACATCAGTCCACACCATGCTAAAAATATAAGAAGGTCTCCATGGGAGGAAAATTTCACTGCTCATAGTTTGCTGTTCCACAGCTCAGGAGACAACAGTGAGATTCTCACTCCAGCCTCATGCTAGTTTCTGACATGTTTCTCATGTTTCTTTCCTCATAAAATAAGGAAAAAGGCATTCAGTAAGTCATACTTGAGACTTAAGGGAGATACCTTGCTTAAATTATTAATGGCTACTTTTTTCTCCTTTTGAAAATAAAATATACATATATATCATTGAGAATCCCCCATTTGTCTCCTGAGATGTAGACGAACAAACTTTGAGCAGTGAACTTTCCCTCTGGGTTTCTATCCCAGTTTTTCTGATCCTGCAAAATATGTAACCTGTGACGACTAACGTCACTATTGTGTACTTAAAAAAGCAAAACTCTGTACAACAAGACTAAATGACTAGTTTTTAAATACACCAGCGGCTAGATCTTTCCAATCGAAACATTAATCATGATTGCCACATAGGGTTTACAAGGTAAAACATTCTCTGACCTGACATTAACCCTCAGCAAGAATGGTGAAAAAAATACCCAAAAGAAAAATAACTAACAGGCAGGTAGAAATCTCCCAGAGAGCTGCAAGAGGAGGATAGAGAGAAGTGGCCGGTGTATCAGAACGCATAAACAAAACAGCATTCATGTAAAAAGACAGTGTCCATCTTGTTCAAAGTATTTATACATAAGAAAAAGTAGAGATGAAAGGAGCAGTAACACCAATTGTAATGATATAAGTATTACCAGTAATATACTCATTGGTAAACATATTGTATATACAAGCAATCTAGTTGTAATAATAATTCATGATCATGAGCCATGATCAATATCTGCGATGTGCAGCTGTGATCTTGGATCCTGTATCTAGAGCTGACTTGTTTATGATAGAGCAACACAGAAAACGGAGGATTTCAGCCAGAAGACAATCAAGTACACAACTGGAGGGTTTTGAACAGATACAAGATCAAGTATATCCTGCATGAAAACAGGTAGGAAGCCAGGGATTTACTTTTAAGGACAGTTACCATGTTTCACTCAGGACAGTCACTTGCTATAGATTTGGAAACGATAACTGTTTTTTGTCACAAGTTTATACAATTGGCCACATTCAAAGGTTAGGGCAGATCCTGGTGTTGCATTTTACTGTACAGATGGAAAGTGACGGGAGAAACTGTGAAGGATAAACTGCATTGAGTGGGTTTGGTATTTCACATGATGTTTTATAACTGTCAGGCGCTTTATTTTAAGCCTACTGACACCTTAATCCTTGTATCTACTGACAAGTTTATGTCCCTTTTAAATTTGACAATAAAATGCAATGTAATCCTCACACATCTTCTTTCTTGAAAACACGGCCTCCCTCTACACATTATCCCTCCCTGCTCTTTCTACATGTTATTTTCTCACACCTCTTTTGCAACAACCCAATGAAAATGGCTCTGGAGGGCAGGAGCGTGAGACCAGGTACTGTTTCCTTTAAGCATAATATCCATCTTTTCATCCAGCATTCCTCGGTATCCCCGAGAGCAATGTCTCACATCCAACAAAAATGAAGTCAGCACCCACTAAGCTAAAGGTAGAGGAGACAGTGTAATCACATACTGTATATATATGCTTCGCTCCAGCTGAACCTGTGTGTGTGTGGGGGGGGACATTTAAACAGAGCGAGCTGGAATAACAGACAGAACCGTCCAAAAACAATTCATCCTCTAACTGTTCATTTCATAGAAGAAAAAGAAGTATAGCGGATTCGCAAAACCTCCACAGCCACATTCATCACTTAGCTGTTGTATGTTCACTGTACTATGCTCTGCTCTTGGTTCTTTAAGTGTAGAAGCTAAACATTTCAACCAATTATCCAAACTGGGATAACAATTCAGAAATAGTCATGAAGTCCTGAGTGTCAGACCACATCCCCATTTACTTGAAGTGAATAAGTGGTTCCGTACAGCATTTCACGTTTATAATTTTAAATTGTTTGTCTTGCAGCAGATTCCTCAGAGCTCTGACTCAACGGGTGCTGAGAGAGAGAGAGAGAGAGAGAGAGAGAGAGAGAGAGAGAGAGAGAGAGAGAGAGAGAGAGAGAGGAGAGAGAGAGAGAAGAGAGAGAGAGAGAGAGAGAGAGAGAGAGAGAGAGAGAGAGAGAGAGAGAGAGAGAGAGAGAGAGAGAGAGAGAGAGAGAGAGAGAGAGAGAGAGAGAGAGAGAGAGAGAACTTTATTTACATTTTCTTCATTTTACAAAACACTTGCTTGCAACATTATTCAAATAAATAAACAAAAATGCTGCTGTTAAAAAAACTCAGTCTGTTAAAAAGTGTGGAAAGGACAGCTCATTGTTCGTGACGGTGCAGAGGATGTCATTAAAACACCAAATTCTTTTAAAAGACTCGAGATCAGATACCATTGTGTAAAAACTGAACTCGAGTCGGAGTCTGGCCCGGAGGTTTACCACCCACACCGCCCCCGCTTCCTGCCCGTTCCTGTTTTCGACCCTGTTCTTCCGACTAATGTAAATGGCCATCTTGGCCTCACCTGAGAGGTGGTTCAGGAGCTGCCATTTATCTTTATCTGTTTTGTTGTAGGCAGCTCCCATGATAAAAACCTTCTCAGTAAAAGTGACTTTAAAATCACTAAAAACCGCAGTTAAAAGAGCGAAGAAACTTGTCAGTCTCTTGCACTCAGTAAAAACGTCATAAATAGTTTCACGCAGGTCGCAAAATGGACACTTGTTAAGAACGGTGGGATTAAGAATAGAAATAAAAGCGTTGGAAGCGACGGCGCCGTGTAAAATTCTCCACTGGAGGTCGCCTGTTCTTTTCTTAAGGGGAGATTTGTATAAAATCCTCCAGTGAGGGCTTGGTCCATGTTCCCCCAACCTCCGTGACCACACAGTGGGGGGTCTGTTGCTCAGTCCGGTCTGGTGGATGCTTTTAACACAGTTTCTGTATATTGTCTCTTTGTCCGCTCTGTGTATTGTCAGTTTGTGTTTGTTTATTTCAGTTAGTAGGGGGCCGGTCTTTTCTCCCAGGCCTGGGCTCAGGATAATATCTGGATAGGGGTCTGCAGCCTCTGGTGCGGTCTCCCCCTTCTGGTAGGCCCTCAGGAGGTCCTTTTCAGGTATGGAGAGCCTCTGGGTCCAGAGCTCCAGGATCCTCTGGGCCATCCGGTTAGACTGCAGCCCCAGCAGGGAGCCCAGGGCCTGGGTGTTGTTGAGTGCCGGCCCCACTGCATCCACCAGCTGCTGTAAGGTCACTGTTCCAGACCGGGTCAGCGCCGCCATTAGGCCGGGTGTTGTTTTGCCGCTGACGTCCAGTCTGGCTCCATTCACAAGTGGTTCTCTCAACAACCAGTACAGAGAGTCTACTTTTGGGAACCTTTTTTTGTTAAAAAGGGCCCATGATTTAAAAACACCTTGATAAAAAGGAGGCAACCCACTTAGTTTTAATAATTTGGAATCTGTTAAAAACAGAGCATCATCCAACCCCAGGTAATTGGCACGCCTAAGGATGCTGCTGGCCACATCTCTCCACACCAGATCTGCTGGACCTGTGCGATATTTTTGTATGAATTGAAGTCTAAAAGTTGCAGCCCGGCTGGCCAGGTGGACGAGGCCTTGTCCCCCCTCCTCCCTAGCTAAAAACAGCACCCCCTGTGGCACCCAGTGTAGACCGCCCCCAGAAAAAATACACCATTTTCTTTTGTAAAGTGGAAAGCAAGCCAGGGGGGGGTTCCACACACATTAGGTGGTGCCACAGTTGGGATGCCACAAGATTGTTTAAAACCAGTACTCTCCCTCTAAGAGACATTTTTGGGAGCAGCCATTTCCATTTTAACAGTTTGTTTTCTATTTTTTCTGTTACGTTCTCCCAGTTCTTCTTACGTATATCATCGTTTCCTAAAAACACCCAGAGGTACTTTATGCCCTCCCTCTTCGATTTCAGGTTTTGGGGGAGAACTGGGAGACCTCGAGGCCACTCCCTGACCGCGAGGGCTTCGCTTTTATTCCAGTTGACCCTCGCGGCCGATGCCACGCTAAAATCATTTAAGATTTTGGCTAAAACATCTACATCCGTCTGGTCTTTAATAAAAACAATAAGATCGTCGGAGTAAGCCGATAAAAACACACCTTGCATGCTAGATCTTATTCTGCGGAGGAGAGGTTCCAAGGAGAGTGCGTCGAGCATCCCCGACAGAGCACAGCCCTGCCTGACACCTCTACCTACCCTGAAAGGAGCACTCAGACTGCCGTTGATCTTTAACACGCTCTCAACGTCACTGTACAGCACCTTGATCTTAGCTATGAAGCCAGCGCTGAACCCAAACTTCCCCATTACTTGCCACAGGAAGCTGTGTTCAACGCGGTCAAAAGCTTTTTCTTGGTCTAGGGAAATCAAGCCTATATCTACATCTAATGAACTGGAGACATCCAAAAGGTCTCAAATGAGGTGGACATTGTCCACCATGGACCTGCCGGGCACGCAGTAGGTCTGGTCCCTGTGGATGACCTGCTCCATAGCCTTCCCCAGCCTGGAGGCCAGTGTTTTGGACAGAAGTTTATAATCCACACAGAGCAATGACACAGGGCGCCAGTTCTTGATGTCCTGCAGGTTCCCCTTCTTTGGGAGCAGTGTGAGGACCGCCCTCCTGCAGGACACTGGCATGGAGCCAGACGCCAGACATTCATTAAAAACCTGTAAAATGTCATGCGATAAAATGCCCTAATAAGCTTTACAAAACTCAGTTGTCAGTCCGTCAATGCCAGGAGCCCGCCGTCCCTGCATGCCTTGCAGGGCGGTCAGCAGCTCCTGCATCCGGAGGGGGGCAGCGAGCTGTGAGTTGGACTCTTCCGAGATCTGAGGTAAATCTTTGCAGAAATCCTCCCTGCCTGTGTTTTCTTCCTCAGAAGAGTACAGTGCTTCATAAAAACTCACAGCCCGCTCTCTTATCTGGCGTGGCTCCATCAGCTCTTGCCCTGTGTCTGAGAGCAGGGTGTGGATTACTCTCCTCTGCCCGTTCTTTTTCTCCAGACTGAAGAAGTAACTATTTGGAGCATCCATGTCGCTGATGTTCAGGAACCGAGACCTGACTAACGCGCCCTGTACTTTACTTTCTAACAGGTCGGCTAAAGCCATTTTTTTTCTTTGAGGCTTTCAATATAACCTCGATTTCCAGTGGACTCACTTAAATGTTCTAGTTCCACTATGTCGGTCTCTAGATCTTTCATAGATCGGGTGGCGTCTCGAGTGACATTGAGGTTGTGTTGTTGACACAATAAGCGTATTTGTGTCTTACCGTGGTCCCACCACTGCCTAAGATTACTAAAATCGCCCTTCCTCTGTCTAAAAACACCCCAGAAATACGTAAGAACATCTGTAAAACTCTTATCGAATGTTAAAACAGAATTAAAATGCCAATAGGTGCTCTTGGGTAAAACATTCCTGATAAACACATGACATAAAAGCAGGGAATGATCACTAAAACCAGCCGGCATGATGGCGCAGCTTTTAAAAATGTTAAAATGATGTTTAAAACAATAAATCCTGTCTAACCTGGCTGAGGAGATCCTACTCTCTCTGATGTGGGACCAGGTGTACTGTCTGCAGTCTGGATGCATCCTCCTCCACACGTCCACCATGCCGTGAGAGCGGACCAGCTGCTTTAAGGCGTGCTGAGAGGCTGGATGAGGCTCTGCGTGGTTGCGGTCTAAAACCGCATCTTCAGTGCAGTTAAAATCCCCCCCCAAGAATAAAAACTCCTCCATGGCACAATCATTAAGAACTTCACTTATTTTCAGTAAAAACGGCTTCCTCTCTGCACCGGTTGCTGGAGCATAGATGTTAATAAAAACAGCAGTAAAATGGTCGAACTGAGCTTTGGCTAAAAGCAGCCTCCCCTGGATCACATGTTTGACCTCCAGCGAGTTTGGTTTAAAAGCCGTGGAGAAGAGGAAGCCCACTCCTGCGCTCAGCATTCTCGCGCGCGAGGGGGAGAGACTAAAACCTACCTAGAAAGTAAAATTAAATATTAAAACATCCTCAACAACAGAACATATTACATCATTAAAACACCACTGTTTGATGAAGCCATCCATGTCCTTCATTTCTTTAAAAAACCTCAAATCTACCCACACTCTTGCTTTCAGCAGCGAGATAAAAACAGGAAGAGCTTCTTGTCCTGCCCTGTCCTCCACTTTATTCTTCCTGCTGCTGTAAATGGACATTTTCACTTCTCCTACAATCCAATTTAAAAGTTTCCATTTGCACTCATTTGTTTTCCTATACCCTACTCCTAAAATGAAGGCCTTCTTACTCCATGTCTCCCCAAACTGTTTAAAAACCTTCTGCATTGTATTAAAAAGGAAACAGAGTCTTTCGCAATCATAAAACGCATGAAAAACTGTCTCTGCCTCTCCACAAAATGGGCAATTGTACATGACTGTTGGGTTGAGGATAGATATAAAACTGTTAACCGCAATGGCTCCGTGTAAAATCCTCCACTGCAGGTCACCACTCCTCTTCCTTAGAGGTGGTTTGTATAAAACCCTCCACACCGGTTTGTCATTGATGCCCAGATCCAGTCTCCTCCTCCACACCGTGTCAGGCCTCACATCCAGCTTGCTTCTATTCAGGGTTAAAACACAGCATTCATAGATGACTCTTCCTTTTGCTGTGTACAGGTCTACTTCTTTCCAGTCTGTTTTATTTAAAAAAGGTCCTGAGAGCCCATCCAGATTTGGATTAAAACCTAGCTCTGGAAAAGGGTCGCTGTAGTCTGGGGTTTCCGCTCCATCAGAGTAATCCTTCAGCATATTCACCTCCTCGTCCGTGAGTCTTTTAATCCATTCGTTTAAACTGCGTTCTGTCTGTCGCCTGGACCTCTGCCCGATGAGGGTCGCCACCGCCGGGATGTCTGTTAGTCCAGGACCTGCTGCATCGACGATCGCCCTCAGGGTCACAGCTCCGGCGGTGCACAGCATGCTGGTGAGGCCTGGTGTGGAGCTGCTCTGGACATCCAGCCTGGCTCCATTGATCAGCGGCTCTTCTAAAAGCCAGTGCAGAGAGTTTGTAGGTTCCAGCCTTTTCAATTTAAAAAGGTTCCATGTCTTAAAAAGTGACTGATAAAAAGAAGATAATCCCTACAGTTTAAAAAGCTTAAAATCCATTAAAAATAGTGGCATGTCTAAAATCAGCCCAGTTGCCCCCCTCAGGATGCTGCTGGTCACTCGTCTCCAAACAACATCCTGTGGACCTTCGAGATATTTCTGTAAAAACTGTAATCTAAAAGTGGATATTCTACTCTGAATGTGCACCAACCCTTGCCCCCCCTCCTCCTTTGGTAAAAACAACACACACTGGGGCACCCAGTGCAACCTATCCCAAAAGAAGTCTGTTAAAATGGCTTGCAGTTTCTGTACTGAGCCTTTCGGTGGTTCCAAACATGCCAGCCGATGCCACAGAACAGAAGCCACCAGGTTATTTAAAATCATTGTTCTGCCTCTGTAGGATAATTGTGGTTTCAGCCATTTCCACTTGTTGAGCCTCCCTTGCATTTTTTTCGGCCACACCCACCCAGTTCTTCTGGACCATGGACTCATTGCCGACATACACCCCGAGGTATTTGAGACCGTCTCTCCTCCATGTTAGCCCCCCCGGCAGACTGGGTAGACCCCCTTCCCACCTTCCAACTGCCAGCGCTTCACTTTTCCCCCAGTTCACTTTAGCAGCTGACATGGTTTTAAAATCATTGACAATTTTTTCAAGTTCCTGGACGTCCTCCTGATTTTTTACAAAAACGATAATGTCGTCCGCATATGCTGATAAAATGTGACTTTCTTTAAAATCACTTAAAATCAACCCTTCAATATTTGCTCTTTTCTTCTTTAGCATGGGTTCAATAGAAAGTGCGTATAACATCCCTGAGAGCGAGCAGCCCTGTCTCACCCCCCTGTATACTTTAAAAGGTGCACTCAGGCCTCCATTGATCTTCAGTACACTCTCAATGTCCTGATACAAAACCTCGATCATCGCTATGAGACCTGGGCTGAGGCCAAACCTCTCCAGAGTCTTCCAGAGGTAAAGGTGCTCAACCCGGTCAAAAGCCTTTTCCTGGTCCAGAGAAATGAGACCAGTTTTTATGCCTAATGAACTAGAGAAGTCCACAATATCACGAATCAAGGACACATTGTCCAGGATAGACCTACCAGGCACACAGTAAGTCTGGTCTTGATGTATCACTTCCTGCATCACCTCCCTCAGACGGTTTGCCAGCGCTTTGGACAGGATCTTAAAGTCAGTACATAACAGCGACACCGGACGCCAGTTCTTGATCTCCTGAAGGTCTCCTTTCTTTGGCAGGAGAGTTATCACTGCCCTCCTGCAGCTTATCGGCAGCATCAAGTCTCTAAAACTCTTGTTAAAAACAGTTAAAAGATCTTCTTCTCCTTCAGGAGATCGCAGAGTGTGGATGATTCTGCTCTGTCCGTTCTTTTTTTCCAGTCCGAAGAAGAATTTAGTCGGTGCATCCATAAGCTCTGCCGTCTTGAAACCGTGACCTGACCAGCGCCCCCTGAGCCTTCCTGCCCAGTAGGTCTGTAAGAGCAGATTTTTTAGACTTGAGATCTTTAATACGATCTCGATTTCCAGTGGAATCTATTAAATTCAGCACCACCACAATTTCCGACTCTAGATCCTCCATAGATCTGGTTATGTCTCTTGTAACATTGAGGGTATACTGCTGACAGAGCTGCTTTATCTCAACCTTACCACAGTCCCACCACAGCTTTAAAGAAATAAAATCATTCTTTCTTTCTTTAAAACCGCTCCAAAAAAACTTAAAAACATCCTTAAAATGTGCATCACATAAAAGAGACGTGTTAAAATGCCAGTAGGCGCTTCTAGACTTTAGCTTAGAAATAAAAACTTTGCACACAACCAGCGCGTGATCTATAAAACCAACTGGGAGTGTACTGCACTTTCTGAAGATGCTAAAATTATGTTTAAAACAATAAAACCGGTCCAACCTCGCCATGGAAATGAGATTCCCTCTGCAATGAGTCCAGGTGTATTGTCTCTTACTGTCATTCATCCTTCTCCAAACATCACACAGATCATGGGCCTGCAGCAGCTGTCTCAGTGCACTCTGTGAAGCTCTGTGAGGCTCCAGGTGGTTCCTGTCTAAAACATCATTTTCTGTACAATTAAAATCTCCTCCTAAAAATAAAAAATCATCAACTTTTACTTTGCTTAACGCAGTGTCTAAAACCTTTAAAAAACAGACTCTGTCAGGTCCTGAGACCGGAGCATACACATTCATAAAAACAAAATAAAACTCCTCGACCTTTGCCCTCACCACCAGTAGTCTGCCCTCCACCACCTCCTCCACTTCTAAAGACTCCGGTGCGAAACTCCTGGAGAAGATGATGCCCACCCCCCCCCACTGGTTGTGCTTAGGTGGCTCAGGACCACCTGCCCCTCCCACTGTCTATTCCAGTCATTCTCATTATTAGTGTCACTATGTGTTTCCTGTAGGAACATCACTTCAGTCCCTTTCAATTTTATTTGCTGGAACATCAGAGATCTCTTCACAACATCTCTGGCTCCGCTTACGTTCAAAGAACTTATGTTTAATAGACTCATATTGAAAAATATTTAAAAAAAACACAAAAAAACAGGACTGATTTGTAATCAGGATGTACTTTATTCATCATCATCATAATCATTGTTTTTCTGTTGTCAGAACAATTTTCTTGAGTCTGTATATCTCCTGGTCAGTGAAACCTCCTCTGCCTTTGCTGCTCATGTGCAGCTGGGCAGAGTTTGAAAACTGCTCTTTATCAGAGAAATAATCCTCTAATTTCAAACCCTTCATATTCTTTGTTTTTTGGAGAAACACTTTCATCTCCCCCGCACTGTAGCTTCTTGAGCTCTTCTGGCTTCCTGTCTTGAAGTCGGAGGATTCACTGTCAGCAGAGTCGGTCTCCATGCCGGACTCATACTCTGCTGCTCCTCTCCCTCATTTCTTCACTGTCCCTTTCTTGGCTTTGGAGGTTCCACTGTCGCTCCTGGTTTTTCTTTTAAGACGAGGAACTTTAAGCGCCTCCTCGTCTCTCTCCATGTCAATATCACTTACTTGGCCGGTCTCCTCCTGTCTTTCCTCACTCACCTGCTCTGCCTGTTGGACCACCTCTGTCCCCTCTTGTCCCTCCTCACTCACCGGACCCTCTTTCGGGATATCCCCTGTCCCCTCCTCACTCACCGGACCCCCTTCGGGATCCCCCCTGTCCCTTCCTCATTCAACTGAACCTCCTTTGGGATCTCCCCTGTCCCCTCCTCATTCACCTGACCCTCCTGTTGGACTCCACTTGTCCCCTCCTGTCCCTCCTCACTCACCTGACTGTCCTGCTAAACCCCCCCTGTCCCCTCCTGTTGTTCCTGAGTGTCAGCTGTTTTATGTCTCTGAGGACACCCTTTTGCTTGGTGTCCTTCTTTCCCACAGCTGAAACACTTTGTGTTGTTTGAAGACACAAAAATCACATAATCAAACTCCTCCACCCTGATCTTGAACACCAGGTTCAGATCCTCAGTCCTGTTATTTAGTATCATAAACAGATGTCTTCTGTGGGACACCACGTGTTTTAACAGCGGGGACTTGCATCCTGAGGACACTTTCTTAACCTGCGACACGATCTTACCGTGTCTCGCTAATTCTCTTAACAACGTCTCGTCTCTAATGAACGGGGGGACGTTAGACAGAGTCACTTTTACCGCCGGTGTGGCGAGAGGCAGAACAGACACGAACATATCGTTCACTTCAATCCCGTTCGCCACCACCGTGTTCACCTTATCTACGCTGTCCAGAAAAATAACAACCGCGTTGTTCATCCTCGCAGCGGACTTCACGCTGTTGTTGCCGACCACCCTCCCCACGGCCAGACTACACTCCTCCACGGAGCACGGGAACGCCGGAGCGATCTTAATGCCGTGCTTCCGGGTTAACCTGGCGAGGTCCATGGCGTTTGGCAAGCCGGCCCGCGGCCGACTGCAAACACTCACAAACACACACACCACCTAACACCTCCTCCGTGTACACCGCAACACCACCAACACTATAACCAACAATACACTATATATCTATAAACAGAATTATCAATAAAGATATCAAAATCGCACAAACCGCTCATTTACCGCCACCGCTCTCAACTCGCACGCACTACACCACCACACTGAGAGAGAGAGAGAGAGAGAGAATGAATTCCTACAGGGGCCATCACATTAGATTAAGATGTCAGATCTTATTGTTTTAATTACAATATTCATTATTCTATAATTATTGTAGATTTTGGATTTTTGGAGCTATGCCACAATCTTTCCACATCCCAGCAACTAACTACTGCTCCATAGTAGCCATACTGTGTACTGTACTCTGTGTTGATTGGGTAATCCCTTTACACTCATCTAGAGTTTTCTCTCTAAATGTTTTTCTTTTCCACAATACACTTGGCCACAGAGTGGCTGGTGGGGAGTGAGCTCTGTAATCATCTTTTTTTGGAAGCAGAGACAAAGCATGGCAGGAAGGCATTCCTTTTTTTTCTACTATGGAAATAACATTTCCAGCCCCGGCCTAATGATACACGATCCAACATGGTGGGAATCAAACTGAGCGTTAAATATTTAACTTGGTGCATGTGTTTTGCTGCACATTTACATTTGTCTGTGTGTGCAGTTTGACTCCAGCACTGCAGGGAATAGTGTTATCTGTGGAATATTAATGTAAGGAATACTGTATGGGCTCCTTACAAACAGTGAAGACCCTGCCTCATCATTCAACCCTCTAGTCTAGGGCAAACGGATGAGGCACGGTCTTTAGCAGTAATAAGAGCAGAACAGCTGATGGGATGAGAGCAAATAATAAGATGAACTGGGCACAAATAAAAACACAACATGCTTTCTATTCAGTGGCATGCATGTGAAGAGTCAGCTACAGTCTTTTCATGTGGACATCAACATGTGTTTTGGGTGATTGGATTACAGTGAGACCACATGGAAGTACAGGTGTAAATTACACATTAAGGAAAGATTGGGGCTTTGATAAAGTGAAGCCACCTTCAGAATTTAGCACACTGTAGACAAATGTGAGTTGTGCTGTCAGTCCACATACAACAGTAATGTGCACACAAATAATAATTACATGTGACTATTATAATTAAAAAAAAATACATTTGAAGAATTGGTCACAGTTTACTTCAATTGTATTGCATTTGGCTGCAACACTGTTTACCCCTGAGACTCCAAAGGTGTTTTGTGGACTTAAACACTCATCTTCTTGCAGTCATTGTTCTGCGCTTGCTGCCTTATACATCTTGTAGTTTATTTTTCCTTTTCCATGAGCCATTACAACTTTTGATCCTGATCGATTTAAAAGGGCAGTTCATCAATGTCCACATGATCAGTCTGTGCCCCATGGAGAGTCCTCTTGCCCCTCAGAAATCCGGGGTTTTATTTATGGGCATGACGCTAACCCCTGGTTGGTTGTAAATTCCAACAAACACAAGTGCAGCTGCTATACTGTGTTTTCATGATTAATCAAATGAAGATATGTGTGTGATCGGTATGGAAAGATTGGTATCAGGCAGCACTGCCAGGTTTTCTGTATGTATAAATGTGCATATGTGTACAGATATATTTATAAATGCATGTGTAAATATCAAGTGCACATCAATGTAAGCGCAGTAAAAACCAAACCATGTTATCGCACATTTTGTCGGGATGATCAGTTTGATGTGAACAGTTGGAAAACAGGGTGGGAGATGGAATCCTGTAGCAAAAGTAAAGATAGATAAATAAACATTCTTACTTTACTACTTGTATGTGTACTGTTTTTCTTTTTGTTTTACCAGCAGTGAAGCACTGTTTAAAGTCTGTTTTAACATGAGTGCTTGAGTCTTAATCAATGATCACTTTTCTGTTACTTGATCGCGACGCTTTATCATGGCTTCATGATCAAATTGATCTGACGGGTATCCACAGTCATTCAGAATGATTGCGTATAAAACTTCAGTCTCAGGTGTTGGGACATGGCTTTTATGCAAACCACAGGCCTCCCTTCAGTCAAACTTGAAACAAGGGAGCCGCATGTTCTGGAGTGAACTCAGTCTCCCAGAGTGCCACATGTTCCCTTTGTCTTAAGACAGTCAAGGAACTCAGTCTCCCAGAGGATGTAACAGGATGCTGCATGTCCTGGGATCTGGGCAATATCACACAAAGGTGTCAAGAACCTGGGGGGTCACTCCTATTGGTCACTCTGGTCCAAGACCTGTGAGGTCACCGGGGCCAATATAAGGAGAGGTCTGCCTAAAATCTCTCTCTTCTTCCATCCCGCCGAGGGCGGAAGGCTGCTCTCTTTCTCCAATCCTTCGAAGGCCAGCAGGCTGTCCAGCCTCTCTTCTCCTACATCGCCAAGAGGGGGGGCCTGGCTGATCCAGCTTCCTTCTCTATCCAACCCACAACCGGAGGTCAGAGGTGCAGCTCCCAGCTCACCCCTCTCAAGGAAATCTCCTCGCCCTTCAAGCTCTACAAAACTCCTCATAGCGACGCGATGTCCTGCAGGAAAACTTCAACCAGCATCTGAGCACACGGCTCGACAGAATCGCGAATGCAGAACTCTACGACCACAAAGCCAGGAGACGTCACAGAACTGCAAACGGAACAGCAACTTCTTTCCCTCTTTCCCTCGGACTGGTAACATAATCTGGGCTTAATAATTATACTACGCTAAGCAAGACTGTTTATTTGATCGGTGTGTGTTTACAAGTTTGATATATGCTGTGATGTTGTAGATATAAGTTAAATGAAGGTTAATGGCAGTTAGGCTCGCCACAGGCTTTGTCCCTGACTATCATTATCTGATTAACATACACACAGACACGCAAAGCATCTCACCAAGTTAAACCTTCCCCCTCAGCCGTAAAGCAACGGCCATAAAGCAACCTCAGAAGAAGAGGGGGGGGGGGGGGGGGGGCGGCTCTTATCTTAGGGGATAAGCTACCATTTTGAAAGCATTCTAGAAAGGTGTGAAATTTGGTCAGCCATTTTGGGAGGCCCCACATTTACATTCACACACACACTCATATTTAGTCAGTTAGTCATTAGTTAGTTTGATTGTTTAGTAATTTGTGTTTTTATACTTTATTATGTTCATAATAAATGTTCTTCTTTCACAATTGTTCTGTCATTAATATTGCATAAGTGAATTTTGCCAACAGTAACACTGTTAAGAACTCCATAACCTTCCCTGTTCATTATATAATCTTTAATGGTAAAATATTGAGATTTCTAATTGAACTAGATCTAAATGAGACTGATCTTAATCAATAAATTGGCTATCTTTTCCCTTCTATGAAGGGTGGTGCCCCGCGAGAACTTTAACCAATTAAAGTTATGATTTAATATTAATATTTTAAATATTAATGTTTTACATTTTATTTTGATAACCAAATTTATTGAGTGCCTAAAGGCACACCATTCTATGGTAACACTTTTTAAGCACTATTGCACAACACAGGCAAAGAGGGTAATTACAAAATAGGCTCAAAAAAATTGTCGTAGTTGAACCAGTTTACTTGCTTATATCAACTTACATTTTTTCTTAGTTGTTAACACACAAAAAGCGAAAATTCGGCACAATTTGCACAACCTTCACTTCATGTACCAATCACTCGACCCAATTTGGCACTACTTCACACTCCCTTATCTGCATTAGACTCTGACTTTCATTCTTTACACTCTGATGTCAATTACACATCACCTTGTTGTCAAAACACTACACACAATGTTCAGTTGTTGTACACACTTCTCAAGTAAAATCTCAAAGCATCAACCTACAACACACAAATACTCAAATCTCTAAACATTCAGGTCTCACTGCATGAAAAGAAGAATTTGTGGCAGTAAATGTCATAGGAAATTCTTGGAGAAATTTCTGTTACCAGTGTCTTGCCGTTTTACAAGCCTGAGAATGTTGGGAGGTGACCCCCCTTTTCCTAAGCCTAGGGGAGGCTTTCACATGCAAATGCCAATGCTCTGCGCTTTACAAACGCAAATCCGGATAGTTTCCCTCGGAGCATATAACACCTTTTTCTAAACTATTTGGAGTAAGTACACCAGGCTTAAAATAAATATAAAACCTGAAATTGTAAATTGATCTTAAGTAAGTAAGTGTGCTATAATTAATTACATTGTATACCACGAGCAAAACCAATGCTATGTAAAAAAAAATTGAAACAATGGACATTTCAGCATTTTATTATTATCCAAAACACAATCCTTAATCTCAACCACTGAACAGAGTGGCATGATTACAATCACTTTTTCAATCGTGCTGGTTAAATGCACAGTGGATGTGTTAACTACAAATCTACCAGCAATCCGCTCAACAGGCAGAAATGGATATGGATATGGATATGATGTGTCTGTGTCCTGTAAGCTCCAAACTTCTACTGGCTTTCCATAAAGATATCTGCAGAGTTATGGCTCCCTGTGCAGTGTTGTGCATGTCGCGCATATTTTTCGCGAAGAGTGAGCTTTACGATCAGTTTTCATATGTTGAACGTGCACGTGAGGGAACGTCATCCACTCTATGCAGCATCTACCACTGCAGTGAGAATTGCCTTGCGCCTTAAACTATGTTTTTTTTTTTACTCAGTAACGGATGTAATTTCCAATGTAGCGAAGTACAATACTTCTGTCAAATTCTACTTAAGTAAAGGTAAAATTACCCATTTCAAGAACTACTCAAAAAATTACAAAGTACACAAAAAAACGACTCAATTACAGTAACGTGAGTAAATGTAATACGTTACTTTACACCTCTGCTGAAGAACTACCCGCGGCTGAAGAGCCAGCCACGGGTTGCCGACCCCTGGCTCCGGCGAAAGAGCGATTTGTTAACTGCCCCACTGTTAAAGAGATGCGGATGTCAACACATTAGTTCGGCTATAATATTAGTTCCGCCTCGCATTTTCCCCTCCCGGTCGCGCGCCCCACCTTTTATTCCTCCGTGCCACATCGGTGAGATGCACCACACAGTTTGAGAATCACTGCGCTTCACAGGGCCGGCCCTAGCACATTGGGCGCTCTATGCAAGCTTCACTCCTGGCGTTCAACGTTCTCATAAAAATGAACGTGTTCGTTCATGCACAACACTGCCTGAAACTCAATAGCCTACTGGCCTACCTGCCTCGGCCGCCTGCGAGCGACTCTTCAGCTGTGCTGGATTGCTGTTCACTGCTGCTCAAACTCAACAATAGTTTGTAGACTAGTGCTCTAAAGGTGGACCAAAGTTTAACCAAAAGTATAAATATACATTGGATTTTAGTGAGTGTCTATGCCCCTGTGTGGGATGATGACAAATTCATAACCCATCTTTTCTCTTCTCTCCCGGACATGGACAGTCATTACCCTATTATAGGTGGCGATTTCAACCTTATTCAAGATCCTGTTCTAGATAAGTCCTCTGCTAGGCCCCTCACTTTGTCCAGTTAGGCTAATACATTGAAATCTTTTATGAACCAGCTTGGTCTGTGTGATCCTTGGAGATCTCTTAATCCAACCACTAAGGCCTTTTCATTCTTCTCCCATGTCCATCGTACATATTCTAGAATCGATTTTTTTCTCACCGATAACAGGCTACTGCATTGGGTCAACTCTGGCAAGTATCACAGTATAGTGATCTCGGACCATGCTCCTACGTCCGCTGTCATAAACTTTCCAAACCAGAGTCCTCCACATTCTCAGTGGAAACTTTCTCACTTTTTATTGAATAACTCACGTTTTAAAACATTTTTTCAGGAGGAAATAGCTAAATTTTTTCAGGCGAACGACACCCCAGACGTCACAAAAAGCACTCTTTGGGAGGCGTGTAAAGCTTATCTGAGGGGACAGGCGATCTCGTTTGCCTCTCGGCAGAAAAAAGCGGACATGGAAAGGGTGGTCTGGCTCTCGGAGCAACTAGTTAGTATCAACACACAACATGCCGCCGCCCCTACTCCCTCCCTTTATGACCAACGTCTTAAACTCCAGGCTGAGTTTGACCTCCTGTCAACATCCAAGGTTGAAACACAATTGTTAAAAACAAAGCAACGCTATTTCGAAATGGGAGATAATTCGGGCAAACTTCTTGCCCATCAAGCTAGAACCGCAGCTCTTTCGAGACTGATCCCTAGGCAGTCACCGACCCCAAATTGATAAATGATGCGTTTTTGAATTTCTATTCTGACCTGTATACTTCAGAGTACTTGGCTGAAATCTGGAAGAGCCACAATCCCCTGGAGGATCTCTCATATCCCAAAGTTGATGGTAATCTGGCTGATAAACTGGGCGCTCCGATTGCAGCGGCGGAAGTGCGGGAGGCAATTGGGCAGCTACACAACGGCAAATCCCCTGGCCCAGATGGGTTTTTAGTAGAATTCTACAAAACATATTCAACCCTAATAATCCCACATTTGGTTAATGTCTACAACGAATCCTTTAATAGTGGGAGATTGCCTCCAACCCTATCAGAAGCCAACATCTCTCTTTTATTAAAAAAAGACAAGGACCCCCTTGAATGTAGTAACTATAGGCCCATCTCACTTTTAAATGTGGACCAAAAGATTCTTGCCAAGGTTCTAGCCACTCGTCTGCAGCAAGCCCTACCTACCCTAATTTCTACAGACCAGACTGGGTTCATGGCCGGAAGGAACTCTTCGTCCAACACCAGGAGACTTCTCAACATTATTGGCTCCCCCAATCCTGTCACACCTGAGGTGGTAATTTCTTTAGACGCTGAGAAGGCGTTTGACAGGGTCGCGTGGAAGTATCTGTACTGCGTCCTGTCTAAATTTGGTTTCGGCTCCGACTTTATTGCATGGATTAGACTGCTTTATGAATCTCCAACTGCCCATATCCTTACAAACGGTTTGAGGTCACTCCCTTTTGCCCTCTGTCGGGGCACCAGACAGGGATGCCCCCTCTCCCCCATCCTATTTGCTCTGGCTATCGAGCCGTTGGCGATCTGGCTTCGGGGGGAGGGGCGAGTTGAGGGCATCACCAGAAATTGATGTCACCCACAAGCTGTCCCTTTATGCCGACGATTTGTTATTATATGTTTCTAACCCAGCCTCATCCATCCCTGTTATCTCAGACATTTTAACCCAATTTGGCAGATACTCTGGTTACAAGTTAAATTTTAATAAAAGTGAACTTCTTCCAATAAATGAACTGTCTAAGAAGATGCCGCCATCCTCTTTCCCATTTAGAGTTGTTTCAGAGGGGTTTCGATATCTTGGCATATTTGTGACTGCATCTTTCAAGGAAGTTTTTAATAAAAAATGTCGCCCTCTCCTTGACAAGTGCAAGCTAGATCTGACTCCTTGGTCCTCCCTCCCTCTCTCCCTAACTGGCAGAGTTAATCTGGTTAAGATGGTGATTCTCCCCAAATTTCTTTATTTGTTCCAACACATTCCGATTTTTATTGGACGGCCCTTCTTTAAGCAACTGGACCAGACAATTTCGTTGTTTCTGTGGTTGAATAAGCCGCCCCGTACTAGAAAAGCTGTTCTACAACTCTCCAAAAAGCAGGATTTACCCAGGCACCAGTGACAGTTGTAATAGATGTAAGCAGTCGCCTGCTAATCACACACATATGTTTTGGTCCTGTTCGATCCTCACCAGCTTTTGGTGCCAAATTTTTAATACACTTTCAACAGTGCTTGAAGTGGATCTTAACCCTGAGCCTTAGACGGCCCTGTTTGGCCTGCCTCCACTTATGCCACTTTGCCTCCCTGCATCGAAACGCCGGGTACTGGCCTTTACTACTCTACTGGCCAGACGCCTTATTTTGTTTAAATGGAAACAAGTTGCTCCACCTTCACATAATAGCTGGCTTAGGGAGATCCTCATTTATTTCAAACTTGAGAAGGTTAGATTCTCTCTGTCGGGTTCTGATAACGCTTTTAAAAAAACCTGGCAGCCTTTCTTAGAGTACTTAAACAGAACTACTATTCACCCTGAAAGTGACTAGACCCCCCCCCCCCCCCCCTCAACTCTGTACAATTTACTATCCTATTATCTCAAAAACTAATTTCTTTTTTTTCTTTTTTTATGTAATGTAAAGTATGTTTTGGTTTAATTATGTATTTATTTTCCTTTTTGTTGTCAGTGGGTGGGAAGGGTCAAGGGTTAATTGTGGTTCATGGAGTCCGCTCTGGCTCAGTTTAAGCTCTATGTTAATATCATACATTGTGTAGGACATCCTACTGCTATTTTCTACCTATAACAATTTCTGTTTACACTGTATGAGTGAATTATTGCTGTGTGTGAACGAAAAATAAATAAATAAAGAGATGTGTAAAAAAATATATATATATACAGTGGGACAGCGGCATTTTTACTTTTTTATTTTAGCTGTCATGTGGTTCATGTCTTGACATGTCCTCCCCAAACTTCTTAAATGTTTAATGTCATTGCACTTATATTTGTATAATTTATTTATTTTTGCACTGTGTAGGAGCGGCCCCCATCAAGTTGTTGGAAGTAACTAAATAACTTTTACTTAAAGTACATTTTAAATGAACTACTTTTTACTTTTACTTGAGTAGATTTTTAGATGGGTACTTTTACAATTGTCATCAAAGTAAAGGTACTTTTACTTGAGTACACTATTGCAGTACTTTTTACACCTCTGCTTAAAACCAGAAAGAATAAATGGGTCCTCAGTCACATACTCATCCCATATAAAATTTTAATTTAAAAGCTGTTTTAACCGCTGCTTTAAGATGAAAAGGACAGTTGTGAATTTTACTCTGAAGAAGTGACGTCAGTCGTTTGCGTCATCACCTGATGGGATTGTCCAATCACAGCCTCGTGAATGCAGAGTCTGTCTGGTTCCCTGGAGGAGAAGATGAGTGAGTGGGAAAGCAAAGCCGCGGGCCCGGTGAGGAGGAGTCGAGGCGGAGAAGACAGGCGCACAGTCCCTGAATTAAGGTGAGGCGAAGCTATTGCTAACTGCTAAGCTAACTCTCAGATTTGAAACACGTGTGAACCACTGAGGGATTAGCGCGACATTTGCTAAAAGTAGAATAAAGCATCGAGTGCTTTAGCGGAGGTAGTGCATGTTTAAATAGGTATTAACTAATTAAATCGAACCGTTGGTTTTTGGTTAGTTTTTTCATGAACGTAACCGTTCTCGTTTTTAAATTTTTGTAGGAAGCTCTCCGTCTCTTCACAGGTCTGATGAGAATGGTCGGCGGAGCGAGGGTATGACTAAAGATGTGCTGTGCTGTTTAAAATACATCCTCCAGCTTTACTTTATCTGATCTTTTTCATCATTGTGTTTTCACAGCCTGATTCCCGCACACAATGACGCAGTCACTGCACATTACGCCGAGACTCGCTGAAAGTCCACATTTGCAGTGCGGGCTAACGACGCCATTGTACGTAAGTATCTGTTCAGGAATTTTGCTGTGGATCTTCCAACGGTGATGCAGCGAGGCTATTTCCGTTTATTAATAATAAACTCATGTTACTCATGTTGTTTTCCAGCTGCCTGTACTATGACTTACTAAGACCCACTATGAGCCAGTATGGAGGAGCTTCCAGTTCATCCATACGGACCTTGCATCAGCATTGAGGAGTTCAGGAGTCGGCAGAGAAGAAAGAGGGTAAGGTTAGATTCATTAAATCATTTTTCAGATACATGTGTAGGTGTATGTTGTCATTGAACTGTGCTAATTGTACTGATTGTGTTTATAGCTGATTGAAGCGGGACAGATGACATGGATCCATCCTTCCACAGCCAGGAGCTCACCGACCTGTGTGCCACACTTCAAATAAGACTAGAGGCTACACTGGATCTCACAGCTACACACGACAGACGTCAGATTCGGACAGAGTCCCACAAAGAACATATGACCCAGAGGCTGCAAAGAGACATTTCAAGCTTCACCTGATTAGCTTTTCACTGGTTGGCTAGTTGTGTTTGTACAATATTTGTGCTGTATGTAAATAAAGCTTTGACTCAACATATACCTCGTTCATGTTTTTTCTTCCCTGTACAATATGTTCACTTATAACATCAAGCATCACATGAATGAATGTATAGTCTTAATTAACTGCATTGCTTTTGGTAAAGGCTTACTAATAAATAATGATTTATAATATATATTACTTTTTATTATTAATATTGTGTGGGAGGGGTTTACCTCACGAGTGACTTTCCGGGTTGGTTTCCTCCAATGGGGAATCGAGAGAGGCTCAGCAGCGGCTTCGCCCTGAGTCTTATGCTAATTAGATAACACCTTCGCTCCGCAAACCCCCCCCCCCGCTGCTCTCCCCCTTTGTTCTCCAGACCCCCTCTCCGCGGTGCGTTTACTCCGCTTCCCTTAAGTCAATGTCGCGGAAGAACTCGGTGCTGACGTGCTGTGAATAGGCAATAACTTCAGGGGATCAGGTAACTTCCATATGATTTCCCATGACACTAATTCTGCTTTTCGCCTAGTGTCTGTTGAGCAATTTCACCGCATTTACACAGCCGAACAGGAGACTGAAACTTTAGGTTACTTTCGTAACCCCGGTTCTCTGAGTAGCATGAGTGAGATGTCTCACTATGGGATACGCCCCTCGCGCGTATTCACAGAAGCACTTATTCCAATTCGCAAGCCCTGATAGGCTGGCAGTCGTGACGTCGGCATCAAGGTGCCGCACCTTAACTACGGTGGACGCGGCGTCACACGTCATTCAAAACAAGCACACCTCTTCTCGCTTCACCCCAGTAGCAAGAAGGGCGGTCTGGTGAGACATCTCACTCATGCTACTCAGAGAACCGGGGTTACGAAAGTAACCTAAAGTTCTCTTTCTTAGCATTCGTTTCGATGTCTCACTATGGGATATGGAGACTCCCGTATTGCCAGACAAGCTTATCTCGGTGACTGACCACCAGCCCCCCCCTCACTTAAAAGTGAGATCCACATTGGAGCCCACGCTCAAGACAGCGTGGGTCAGGCCAGGGGATGTGACATCCAACCTGTAGTACCTCGCAAATGTGAGGGGAGAAGACCAGCTAGCTGCAGCGCAGATGTCTTGGATAGAGACTCCCTTGAACAGGGCCCAAGAGGTCGCGAGACCTCTAGTAGAATGTGCCCGTAAACCAGTCGGAACCTGAAGGCCTGAGCTGGAGTAGGCCAATGCAATGGCATCCACTATCCAGTGAGAGAGTCTTTGTTTGGTGACAAGTTTGCCCCAGTGGGGCTTAGCCCAGGACACAAACAACTGATCCCCTTTCCTAAAGCTCCTTGTCCTTTCCACATATGTGTGTAAGGCACGGACAGGGCACAGCCTGTGTAACCGCTGCTGTTCTGCAGAACCATAGGGAGGTGGCTGAAAAGCTGACAGTTCCACTGGGGAGCATGGTTTAACAACCTTTGAACAAATGCAGGATTCGGCCTCAGCATCACCCCAAGGTTCCCCGGGGTGAACCGCATGCATGCTGGATGTACAGATAAAGCGTGAATATCACCTACTCGTTTAGCTGTAGCCAAAGCCAATAACAGAGCCACCTTCAAGGATAACGTTTTCATGTCCACGTTATCCAATGGTTCAAAAGAATGACTAGAGAGGGCTCCAACCACCACTGCTAGATCCCATGATGGTGACATAGTCTTAGAGATGGGCAGCAGCCTCCGTGCACCCTTCATAAAATGACAGACCAGGGGGTGTTTGCCCACTGGTTTCCCATCAAATCCAACATGGCAAGCAGAAATAGCTGCCAAGTAAACTTTAACAGTAGAAAATGCCCTCTTTTGATCAATCAAGTCCTGCAGGAAGGACAGGATTGTACCAACTGGACATTGAAAAGGGATTTCCTGTGCCTTAGCACAGTGAATTTCAACCTTTTTTGAGCCGCGGCACATTTTTTACATTTACAAAATCCTGGGGCACACCACCAACCAAAATGACACTCTATGGACTAACACAGTACATATAATACATATAGTTAGTAATATAATTTCTAAATGTATTAAAAAGCACTATTTTATATTATTTCAGCCCTTTCTTACTCTTACCTTTTAATGAGCACAAATTGAATCAGATATATGAAACAATCTTTGATTTAACTAAACTTTATTTAACGGAGACATATTATACCCATTTTATCACATTTGATATGGTTCCTTGGGGTCTTATTGAAATGTCTGTAACATATTTTGGTCAAAATACCACAAGGATCATTTAAAACAGGACCTTTTAACCCTGTCTAAAACAGATTGACCTGTTTTGAGTGCCAATATTTACTCCCGCCGTTTACCCGCGCTTCATTGAATTTCTTCACTTTGACATTCAGATACTTCGGTGCAACACTAGATATTAGAAAATTTCCCACGGCACACCTGACGATCTCTCACAGCACACTAGTGTGCCGCGGCACACTAGTTGAAAATCACTGCCTTAGCACACCAATCCTTAAACAATCTCCACTTACAGTCATAAAGAGACCTAGTGGAGGATGCTCTGGCATTCTGAATTGTGTTAACAACATTCTGTGATAGTCCAGTCAGGCTCAGATTAAACCACTCACGGGCCAAACCCACAGGGCGAGGCGCTCCGGATGAGGGTGAAATATCTGTCCGCGCGCCTGGGAGAGCAGGTCCCTGCGTAGCGGGAGAGGCCATGGGTGACCGTGGAGGAGCTGTCTGACTTCCGCCAGCCAGTGCATGGACGGCCAATGAGGAGCGATCAAAATTATTGACAGACGATTCTCCCGCACCCTGAGCAGTGTCGGTGGAATCAGAGCCAGAGGTGGAAAAGCGTAAAGCCCTCGAACACACCGCCCCAGCCTGACAGGCTGGCGTCCGTTGTGATCACTTTTCTGGCAGATATTGCGCCCATGCGCACCTCCGCTGTCAACATAGACGGGCGTTGCCATGGTAGCAGCGCGAGGGCGCAGGACGCGCAAGCCGTTACACTGCAGCGTCTGTGGCGCACAGGGTCCAGTCTGAGAGAAGCCACCCAGCGCTGAAAATCTCTCATGTACAGCCTGCCCAGCCTCACCACCAATATTGTTGAGGCCATCAGTCCCAATAACCTGAGGCACAGTCCGTACGTGACCCGACGTGTTATGGTAAAATGAGAGAGTGGACCTGAAAGTGTGCACTCTCTCGGCTGACAGGCGAGCCGTGTAAGTCAGTGAATTTAACGTGAGACCCAGAAAGGCAATTTCTGGGTCTCGGTGTTTCTCGGTGTTAACACGCTCTTTTCCCTGTTCACCACAAAACCGAGATCGGCCAGGTGTGTCAGTACAATGCTCGTGTGCGCCGCAGCCTCTTGCTCTGAGCGCGCCAGCAGCAGCCAGTCGTCCAGATAAGTGGCCACGCGTATACCCCGCTCTCTGAGGGGAGCTATAGCGGCGTTGACACATTTCACAAAGACCCTCGGGCTCAGTGACAGGCCAAATGGGAGTACCAGGTACTCGTACACTGTGCCCTGAAAAGCGAACCTCAGATATTTCCTGTGCGGAGGATAAATGGGAATGTGAAAATAAGCGTCTTTCAGATCGATTGATGTCCCCCGGCCGGATCAAACGTATCAGCGTTGAGTGTGTCAGCATGCGAAACTTGTATCTCCTGAGATACGAGTTCAAAATGCGGAGGTCCAGGATGGGACGTAATGAGGTCCCCCCTTTCTTTGGGACCAGGAAATACCTCGAATAGAAACCCTCCAGTCCTTGCCTGTGTGGCACTATTTGTATGGCTCTTTTGTTTAATAGAGCTGATATTTCTTCCCGTAACACCCGGCCCGACTCTCCCTGCGCACGGGAAGCGATGAAGCCGGGAAAACGGGGGGGCATTGTGGCAAATTGAAGTCTGTAGCCTTTGGCCAGTGTCCTCAATACCCATTCTGATGCTGTGCATGCTTGCCAACTCTCTAACCTCAAAGTTAGGGGGGAGTGAAGCTCTGTGCATCACTGCCCATGCGCGGTCTGATAGGCTCGGAGCGAGCGGAACGGGATGTTGCACCACAGGTGGGACGCTGCTTCCCCCTTGTGGTGTTATGGGGAACAACAGTGTGCTCTGCACCTCTGTGTCTTGTTTTTGTGTTTTTGTGATTTTGCAACCCTGCGCCCTCAGCTGTGAGCCTGGATACGTCAGTGGAAAACTTTTTATTAACACAAACTGTGTGTGCGTGCTTGTGAGACATTGATGTGGCGTTGAACAATCCCCCATTCGAAACATGTCTCTCCGCCTCTTTACTGGGATGCACGAACTGAGCTCTGGGCCCATGCGTCGCCGAGAGGGATGAGTGGCACTGGGTAATTTCTCCCCTAACACACGGGATAGCTGGGCTGCCAGGGAACAGGGAACGGGTGGCAGCTCCGCTCGCGGTGGGGTTAACCGCTAAGTCGCCTTCTTCTTCCGCCTGGCCTGCTGACTGGGTGACGGGCACGGTTGAGCAGCCTGGGTTGACGGGGAATAGAAGGGCTTTTTCGGCCAAGCAGGCTTCGTGTCCGGGGGGTCGTTGGTGTTCGCACCCGGTTGAGCCCTGGGGCGCTTCGGGATGCGGAAAGCAGGAGCGGCGCTCCTAGAGGCAACCTGAGCAAAAGTCTGCCGGGGGGGCGGAGGCGCCGTGGCAGGTGTTTTCCTCGGAAGGCAGAGCTTCATCCTCCTTTTTCTTCGCCTCGCAGCGCTTTTGCATTGAGGCGAGGGCGGAGCCGAAGACACCCTCGGGGACAATAGGCATTGTGGGAGCCTGGCTTTGCAAAAGCAAACAGTGGGTACACAAAACCGGAAAAAGAGCAGTCAGACGCAGGGGTTGTGGTGAATATAACATAAGGTTTATTTATAACTTGAGGGGAAAGGGGAGGAGGGCGTCCAAAGGTAACTCAAAACTCTTCACCTGGTTGGCAGTTTGCATCTGGGGCTCCGTCGGGCTATTCTTAATCCAACAAGAGAGAGAGAGACAGCAATTATTCCTCTTCATGAGAGTAGACAGGCAGGCCGCTGGCCTCTTACCCTGATAGTGTTTGGCTGTAAGCATCTGGGTCTCTTTCCTCTGCAGCTCTGCCTCTCACTCCTTTGTTTGGAGTTTTCAAGATGGCTCCTGATTGCCCGGCTGATTCCCTTCACCTGTGAGGGACAATCAGAGCCACCCGGGAGGGAGGAGTTCCCTATGATGATCCTCTCGAGTAGTACCGCCCATCCAACACCACGCCCCTTAGCTTCCTCTGCCTGGCTGTCCTCAGCCATGTGGGGCACTGCTCACCGGCTGGGTCCTCACAGCATGTCCAGGATGTCCTCCTTTTCTCTATCGGACAGATTGGTCAGATTCAGCCATCTCGTCCTCTCTTGTAACTCCAACATCGACATGCACTTCCCTGCCGCCTGTACAGCGCATCGCTGGACGCGTAGGCAGATATCCGCGATTGTGGTGATCTCGTCCCACGCGGAACTTTCGGGCACGTCGGCTATGTCGTCAAAAAGCTCCGCTTGGTAAGCTGACAACATGGAGGTGACGTTGAGAGCCCTCACCGTCAAAGCCGCTGCTTTCTAAGCTCGCTCAGTCATGGCAGATTGGAAGCGATCGGCTTTCCAGGGAAGTGTGGGGGCCCTGGATGAGGCAGCTGACAGCCGTGGATGAAGGTGTGGTGCCACCAGGGGCTCCATGGGAGGCATGCGGGCCATGGCATGCTTATCCATCCCCTCAATATCCAAGGAAGACGCACCTTGAATGGTGGTTTTGCTGGAGTAAGGGTTTTGCTTCCTCCAGGAGTTCCGGGAACAAGTTGTCTCGCAGCCCTCTTTGCTTGGGGTAATTTCTTCCCCTCGTAGCGGGACCTTGGGTTCTCCGCCACAACCTCGGGCCATGGAATCTTCAGTGTCTCTGCGGCGCGTTTACACACATCGTGCATATCGCCGCTGGGCTGGGGCGTAATCGTCCCAACCGAGCCCTTTGCAGGGCTTGGAGAGCTGAGAGCCTGTGAAAGAGGGACAAAGCAGGATTCATAATCCTCGTCGTCACCGTCCGACACCAGACAATCCTCGCCGTCGGACTCATCCTCCTCCCCATAATCCAACATGAGGGGTGGCTCCGTTAGCGGGTCCAGCAAATCCAGCGTGAAGCCCCAGCGCCGAATCTCTGGTTCGGGAGCGTCCTCCTCGTCCACACCGGGTTGGGGTTCCTCGGTAGTGGCACTGGAAAGGATCGGGTCCCTCTCAGAGACGCTAGCTTGGCCTGCTAGTCGTCGGCGGAGACTCTTCGCTGTGAAGCGGGCGCAGTCGGCGCACGAGCCAGTGTTGCTGATAGCGGCGCGGGCATGTTCCAGCCCGAGACCCGCAGAGCAGACCTGGTGATTGTCCATGCTCGATATTTTATTTCGAGCAGGGTTGCGAGGTGGAAGGAAGCTTTGCAGCTTGATCCATTTAGCTTGGTGTGCTAAAGGGGAGCGAATTATCTGGAATGATAGTCGCTGTAAGCTAGCTCCGGTGGCAGGCAGTGTGGTGACCGCAGGCTCCCGGTGCCGTTTAGCTATTTAAATAGAAGCAATTACCTATGGAGAAGGCAGTCGGATCGACGTTTATTCCACTAGCGTCCGGCGATGGAGGTGTTAGCTCCGGTCTGTGGACAGCAGCTAGTTAGCATCAATGCCGCTTCCACCAGGCTGCTCAAGTGCGTGAGTGGTTCCAGGACCACCCACATTTTTCCGTTCTATACCTATTACTTTATTCTCCTTTCCTGAATCCCATTGAGGAATTATTTTCAGCTTGGAGGTGGAAGGTGTATGAACGGAACCCACAGGACCCGGTCCCACTGCTCCAGGCAATGGAGGAGGCTTGTGGCGATGTGAGTGTCGAGGCCTGTCAGCATTTTGTGTGTGAGGTTTTCAGTTTTCTGTGTGCAGTTTTGAGAAAGCCGTTATTGTTTTGAAAAACGTGTGTTAACAATTGTGAAAAACTGTAATTTTTGTGAAGGGGGGGGGGGGGGGGTTGAGCAGGCCGGTTTACAGTACTGTACTGCTCTCTGTGTGTACCGAAATAAACCTTTTTTTGCTGCATATGTGTGCTGTTTTATGTTTGACTATGAAAAAAGTAGGCCTACACTGAGACATTTTACAAAAGGAGAAATGGCTCATTCTCCAGAATCGTTGTCATTCATATGGTGTGTTCCATTTCGATGAATGTGTTTTCAGTTTTGCACTTCAGTGTGCTGTAAATGCTTGGTAGTGTGCAAGCAAATGCTTAGTTGTGTGTACTCAATGAATGGTATGTGTGTGTCATTTGAAAATATGGCTGTGTGTACCAAATGAAAACACGAGTTCCATTTTGTGAACAGTTAAGAGATTTGATTTTATGTGTGAGGTTTTCAGTTGTCTGTGTGCAGTTTTGAGAAAGCCATTATTGTTTTGAAAAACGTGTGTTAACAATTGTGAAAAACTGTAATATTTTTTGCATTGCTGATGGCATTGTTGTGGACAAACATTCTGTTTCATATTTTTGTGAACGCTGAACTGAACGAATCAGTTTTATAATGGATGAAAGTGACCATTGTGATAATGCACACTGCTCATTTTTAACGAAACCGTTTAAAAAAACTTGTATAGCCCATCAAGTGAACCCCCATTCACTCAGAAAACGACACACATTCATGATCCAACACTATCAGTAAATAACTAAATACATTGTCGTTATTTAATCATCTAAGTCATAAGTATCCAAATAAAAAAATTTAACAAATGAACGTGAACTAGGTATTTTTTAGGTGTGATTGGTCATTAATGAACACACAGTGAATCTTTATTCTGACAAGCATGACGAATCTGCAACAGAGACTGACACACAGAAAGATTAACACAGCTGACAGCTTGTGATAACACCACAGCCATCCTGTGCATATGCACATGTGCGCACATTATGGACACAGCCCGTCCTCCTCAGCTGTTTTCCCTGAGCCAACTCCGATCAAGTTGGTGCGTGACTGCAGCAGTGGGATATTGTGTTTCTATGTGAGTGCCTGTCTGTGAGAATGAGTATGGGATGGCAGGATTTAGCCCCATAAGCTTTGCTGGGTTAGGCGTGCCTGGGGTATCTATGGCAAGCAGCTTCCTAACCTAGGCCCGTCTTCCTGGGTGCCACACCTGTCCCCACTGACATATGCCATATCACTTTCCCCTGGCTCACATTCACACCCAGGAGGGAGTGCAATGTTGTGATGTGTGGCTGTGTGTATACAGCTATATTTGTGAGGACCAGTTTGAGCCTACAACCGCCGGAGTGAGGACATTTAGTCTGGTCCTGACTTTATGACCCACTTTTAATGGGCTGTTTAGAGGTTAAGACTTGGTTTTAGGTTAAGGGTTAAAATAGCTTTTTGGTTTGATGGTTAAGGTTAGGGGCTAGGGTATATGTTATTCATATGAATGACCACACTAAGATAGAAATACCAATATCTTTCTGAAATTCTTTGATGATAAAAATTGTAACTATTAGAAATAAAATCAACCATCTCCTGCCCTCAATTGGCCCTAATACACCATCAAGAACAGAAATCTCAGAAACTGCTGAGAAGCTAACCAATTATTTAGACAGCTTATCTCTGATCACCCTTGATCAGCTGACCAAAATAATTGAATGTTCTAAACAAAAAACTTGTATCTAAGATCCCATCCCTACAGAATTACTTAAAGAAATTTTGCCTTAGCTGTAATCAAACCCCTTCTCAAAAAATCCACCCGAGACCCGAAGGTTCAAATCAATTACAGACCGATATCCAACCTCCCCTTCCTGTCTAAAATCCATGAAAAGGTTGAAGCCTATCAGCTGTGTGAGTTTCTCCAGGAAAGTAATGTATATGAAGACTTTCAGATAGGGTTTAGAGATTATCATAGTACAGCGACGGCCTTGGCAAAAATTACTAATGACCTTCTAACAGCTTCAGATCAGGGATTTGTGTCTATCCTCGTTCTGTTAGTGTGACGGTTTTGTACAAAGCTGGGACTCGGTTGCAAAAGGAAGCACGGGATACAAAAATTAAAGTACAAAACAAAACAAAACTTTAACAATCCAGATGTCATACAAGGGTAGGCAGTAAGAGAAGCAAACAAGTCCATTCAGGGAAAAGGCACAAAATCCAAAGTCGGTTATCCAGGCAGAGTCCAAAACCAGGCAAGCAGACACACAGAGCTTAACGCTGAAGAGCATGTAAATGGTTTTGTATTTATATAGCGCTTTTCTAGTCTTGATGACCACTCAAAGCGTTTTACAGTACAGTTTTACATTCACCCATTCACACACACATTCATACAGTGCATCTAATCGCAGCACTTTGTTATTCTATGGGGGGCCATTCAGGGTTCAGCATCTTGCCCAAAGACACTTCGGCATGCAGATGGGTCAGACTGGGGATCGAATCGCCAAACTTCAGGTTGGAGGACGACCACTCTACCCCTCAGCCACAGCCGCCCCATGTACACACGAAGGTGACGATAACAATCTGTCAGAGGGTGAGGGGAAACACAGGGTATAAATAGGGAAAGCTTAATTACAAACATGTGGGGATAACAACAGGAAGTAAAACCAGATACTAGACACAAGAACCCAGACAACAAAATTTAACAGGAAGTGAAAACAAACAGAATCAGACTGAACAGATTATTACAGTTAAATGTTAGTGCAGCATTCGACAAAATAGACCATCAAATTTCATTACAGAGACTAGAACAGTTAATTGGTATTAAAGGATCCGCCCTAAACTGGTTTAAATCATAATGATGAGTCATCTGTGCGCACCAAAGTTAACCATGTTGTTCCACAGGGCTCTGTGCTCAGCCCAATTTTATTCGCATTATATATGCTTCCACTAGGAAACAGTATCAGGACACACTGGGTGTATTTCCACTGCTATAAGGATTACATACAGTTATACTTATAAAACCTGAACAATGTAAACAATTAACTAAACTCCAAGCATGTCTCACGGACATGAAGACCTGGATGACTCACAATTTTCTATTATTAAACTTAGATAAAACAGGGGTTATAATACTTGGTCCTAAACTCCTTAGATAGACATTATGTGTTGAGCTCTCGGGGCCACCGTAAAATTCAATTCTGACATGCAACTTTTACATAATTATAACCCTAAACCCTAACACTAATAACTTTGTACAACTAAGTTATTGAAATTGTAACACTGAAAAACTATATTAAAATGTACTATAATAAACTATGTTAGATTTACTTAATATTTTGAGTATAGCAATGTTTCTGTCCAAAAAATATTTAGTTAACTTCACTTAATGAGCTTAAAAAATATAACTTTTAACAAAAACTCAATCATGTAACGTTTAATTAATATTTTCATGAATGTTAGGTTTAGTGTTAAGTCAATTGTACTTGATACTGGCAAGTGAGTTGTACCTGATATTACAGCAGTAAACTTTTGTTAAAAAAAAGATTTTATCATGTAAATCTTACGAGTAATTTATTTCAGTGTGATTCTGTTGTTTTATCAGTTCAGTGTTGTCCAGCATGGCCTGTAGTTTGTTTTACAATGAAACACAGCTAGTGTTAGTTTTGTCTTCCAGACAGAGCCTCTGCATGTCTTCCTGGTTTAATGCAGAGAAATGACAGTACTGTACTGGTGTGTTGGTTTGTTGGTGGTTGTTGACACTGGTCCTCACTGGGTCTGATAATTAGCACCAAGTCAAGTTTTGCTCCCAGTCAGGCTAATTACTTGAAGACTCCATCCTGTTCAAGTGGTCAGCTGGTCTCAGGAAACTCATAAGCATAAAGGTCAGTGGAGTCAGTCAATAGACTGCACTTTGAGTGTCCTTCCAAGCTGATTAGGTTGGGAGGTGGGAGTCTCTAACATTGAATACAAATGAGACGAGAGTTGACTTTAACCTGTGGTGGCTTTGATGGAGTGTGCTTTGAAATAGCCAGAGATTCAGATACACTGTAAATATTGTAGCACCGTATAGCACTCAAACAGAGTTGAAAATCTGTAAAAAAAAATTGTCACATCCGTATGTTAAATATGTCTGTGAGTGTGTGTGTAAATTCTGATTCGCAAATATGCTAAAATTGTTGTCACTGAACTGGACTAAACAGAATCGTTCGACCAATTTAACCTACTGTAAACATTCTGCTTATCTGCTCTTTCTACCTCTTATCCTCTGCACTAAACACTCAAGAATACTTGAATATATCTAGAATGTGATATGTGATCTGATAGAATACACTGTTGTGCATGCCAAAGTGTCCTTGGGCAAGATACTCAACCCTGAATTGCCGCTAGAAAGAAGAGCTGCAAATAGTTGCACTGCATAAATGTGTGTGTTAATGGGTGTATGGAAATAAACAGTATTGTAAAGCACTTTGAGTGGTCATCAAGACTAGAAAAGCTCTATATCAATACAGACCATTTGTATCATATTCAGATTATGTATGTGTTTATGTATGTAAATGTATCATAATTCCATCAGTATGCAACCATTCTTTACACAACAGTATCAGAAGTTACTTTCAAACTTATTCCTGTCACATTTAATTGTGCAGGACTTCCAATGCAACTTGTCTATATTCCTTTGCTTTTTGTGCATTTTTATCTTGTATTATAAATTATAATCCTTTATTAGTCTCACAATAGGGACATTTGCAGTATTACAGCCAAAAAGAAATCAGCAAGTAATAAGTAACCTACAAAAATATGTAGACATATAGAAAAATATGAATATAATTTGAGTCAGGAACACTGCAGCAGATTAACGATGCAGCCATCAAATGCTGCACATGCACCTAGGGTGGCCGAGGCATTGTGCTTTCATTGCAGAAATCAAAGAATGATGTCACATTACCATTGTAAACTGTTACAGACTTCTTCTCTCTCTTTAACAAAGCTATTTTACAACCTTAACAGTATTACATTGAATTTTTTGGGTTCATTATTTTAAAAAGCTCTTCTCATGTTCTGTCATTTTAGTTTGTTGATTTCAGTCTCTTTGTGTTTTCTGTTGTAGTCTCTGTTCTCTGCATCTGGGTCCATCTCCTTCCCCTAAGCGTGACAGTTCTTTTCAGTTGTTCTCCCCTTCTTTCATCTAATTTTCAAACAGATTTATCCTTTTGATTTATTTAACTCTATTCTACTTTTTTCTAAATAATTTATAATAAATACATATAAATATGTCAATCTTGAAAATAGTTTTAAACTAAATTATTCTGAAATATCCCCGTACAGTACCTTGATTCTACCTGTGTCAGTGTTAATTTTGGCAGCTATTTTTGATTTAGTCTTAGTCTTTTGACGAAAATGCATATTAGCTTTAGTCACATTTAGTCATTTTTATCCTTCTTAGTTTTAGTCTAGTTTTAGTCGACGAAAACTAATTACATTTTAGTCTAGTTTTAGTCACATTAACTCCTCTTCTTCCCTTCTCAAGCCCAGGGACCCTGTGTTGTGTCTAAAACTGCATAATAGGCTAGCTTGCAGTACTTAGGTTGTCCATTAGATATCCCTACCAGAAAGGTCTATAGCAGGGGTCGGCAACCTTTACTTACTTATTTTGCCCCTTCTTCCCCCAAATAAAATGTTTCTGGAGCCGTAAAACATATTTGATAACAAAGCTAATAAAGTTTAATATAAAGTTATACTATACTAAACTATGGTTTGTTGCATTTACGAAATTATAGAACGACAATAAAGAAAACTCTTGACATTTTATTGCTATTTGTACCTGTTACAATAAAGGAAAACACCGAACACTTATGAAGAGAAGAAAATACACAGGCAAGTGTGACCTACTTTGAATTAAATTAAACACAAAACTTTGTAGGGCTATTTGAGTCCTCCCAATAGTTGTGGGAAATGTATGAAATAAGAAGTACCCTATTTTGAAATAAATAAAAACATATAGCTGCAGCCTAATAGCTTAAAAATATATATTTAGTTTTAAATGTGAAAACAAAAAGTGAGAGCAGGTCAGGCTGGAGGCGGACACAGAAACTGAAGCTCGGTAGAAACCACCTGCAGCTTCTGCTCTGATCAAGAAGCTGCTGCGCTGATCTCTGAGCAGCTGAGACCAGAGAAACTCTGTGTTTTCACTGTTTCCACTGTTAAGAAGCAGCCGGTTCACGTGAACGAGCTCTGATCTTGTGTCGCTGAGCGAGGTAGCGGAGCGGGGGGCGGAGCCTCAGGACCGGTGCGCTATCTGGGGCGCACACATACACACAGACACACACAGACACACTCACTCACCCGCTCCTGTTAAAATATATTTAGTCATAGTTTTTATTTTCAAAGATCCGTTTTCGTTACGTCTTCGTCTTCATCATGGAAAAAAGATCGTTAACGAATATTTTTCATCATAGTTTTCGTCAACGAAATTAACACTGACCTGTGTGTATGAAAACTTTCCTTACCTCTCTTGAAACTAACCATGGACAGAGGATAGTTTCAATCGTTTTTTTAATATATGAGAATTTGGTGCAGTCTGGGGGGAAAATGGCATTTCAGTGACTTGATGTGCACTGAGGCAGTTGGAATTGCATTGTTGGTTGTCAGTTAAACACCATTACATACACTGTGGAATGAATCACAGCATGGGCGTTTTGAGCTCCTGCAACAATTGTGAAATTGCATTAACTAGAAGTGTAGAGAATCAGTTAAACACATGAATTTAATATTTCCCATTGACTGAAATGTATACTTTGGCACTGCCCTTTGTCGTTCTACTAGAAATGGCCTTGTTTGACCTCAGTAAAATAACTATTCAGTGGTGTTGGCTCTCAGGGGCAAGGCTGCTTCAATTGTGGTGAGAACACTATCTAAGGCTTCTGAGCATACTGTACAGATCTACTTATCATTTTTATAGCTGCTATACAGCCAAACCAGCATTGCTCTTGAGAGACATCTACTGCAACTTTAGACGTGACGTACACCAGCTCCCTGGCTTCATCATTTCAGCATGCTATTAATCATTATGAATCAGGGTGTCACCCTGTTGCAGTCCCCTCCCAGTCAGATCCTGCTGCATATGTTTCCAAGGTTCAACTAACTGGCTTCCACCATGAGTCCATGAGCTCAGAGGACCACACCTACTCATGCTTACAAATGCATCACAACCACAGGCTCAAGCTTCCTCTGTGAACACTCTCAGTAAAGGTTAACTGACCTCCATTGAGTCAGGGCAGAGAAATGTTTTCCACTCATAGTGTCCCTCCTCATTCCTTAATGGCACACCCCTGCAAAAATGAAGTGCACCTAGCAACCACCCAGAATCACCATAGAAACCAACCCCAGCAATCCCTGTCATTCCCCACAGCAACCTCTTTGCAAACAGTTAGCAACTATAGACCCTTGAAACTAATCACAACATCGATACAACCACATTAAAAACTTCTACCAACCATCTGGAACACACTGTGGTTCGTAGACCGGGTCCTATTAAAGCTATGCAGGTATGCTCGCTTTCGTTGGCTATAGCCGGCTTCTGTCGGAGCCGAGTCATTACCTGACCTGCGCTGTCACAAAATACACCTGCATGTTAACTAAAGTAAGTCAAGTTTGGTGTTGATGAACATAAAGCCTTTCACAGACTCATGGGTAGAATGGAAATGTTAATCTATTCAACTTTAATAAAACCCAATCCCAACATAAAGGCTACACTGTCTCAAGGTACTTTCCAAAATAAGATTGAGACCTTTCAATGTTATACAGATAAATCTAATAATTCCCACAAAAGTGACTCTGTTGAATGCTTACTGTTGAATTTGTATAAGTAAGATTTAGTTTTGTTATCCACAAAGACACTATGTCCAGATGCAGTACATCAAGGCCCCTGTAGGCTATGAGTCACACTGTGGTTGTCTCTCTTGTCTCATGCCCTTCTGTTCCACTATGGCCTTTCCTCCCCTCGGCTGACCTTCTCAACCTCCCTCTTTGATTCTTCATCCTGCAGATGTTGGCCTGACTTTGTGGTTTGTCGTCTCAGCACAAAGGCTGCTCTGTTGATTAGAGCCTGGCATTGGCCTGGGCGCCTGCCAGCGTAATCTGTTCTAGACAGCCGCTCACAGAGCCAAGAGGAGGGTGGGCATGAGCTGGGCATGGAGCATTGGGTGGGGGCTTCTAGGCGGGAATGGAGACACAGCTGTGAGGGGAGGGCCAGCTACCCCCTCTCCACATATCCACCTCTTCAATAGCCTTGCTATACACTCAGACATCAGACCCTATCTCTCTCTTGCAGGAGGACTGGGTAACTGAGTATGTATTCCAGATCTGAATGCTGATGCAATCTTTTTTATTTTTACAATGTAGACATCTTTTTTTAGCTTCTTACTTAAAGACTCCAGCTGAGAGAACGTAAACAACTTCAAGCTATTTAAAAAGGCATGTCTTTATACTTTTAATAAATCACATAATCCCAAATTAGCACCAGCAAACTCAATGAAAATTGTCTAATTATGGGAATAACCCCTTACATTTTCCATGTCACAGAATGTAAGTATCTCAGGGTCTTATTCATGAGTTCGGATTGGGGGAGCATTGGGAGAAGGGAGGTGATCTTTGCTCCATCTCTAAAAAGTACTCATTTTCGTGAACCGCCTACTTCACTCAGGTGCCCTGCGAATGGTGCATGCATCTTCTGATTTAGATCTTATTTATAAGTGGAATTAATGTTTCAGGGATACTGTCAACACTACAAGACAGGCCTGTGACCAGCAAAGCCCTCTATCTAAGTGAAACTGATTTTACAATTGTTCTGGCAGTTAGGCGGGAGTCCCATCACTACCTGACAGCTGGCCTGACAAAGTCCCTAATGCAAGTGAATGTGCAAAAGGCTGTTGGCCCCAAGGCTATCCCTAGCCCAGTTCTTCCATCTTGTTCCAGTCAACTGGCAGATGTCTGCTCTGACATATTCAGCTCGACCTGGCTCTGGCTGTGATTCCCACCTGTCTGAAGATCACTGCCATTATCACTCTAGCTGCCTTGTAACTGTCCTACCTGTCAGCCCGAAGTGCTGTGACCCATATCAACAACTCCGTACCACACTTGCTGCCAGAAAAAAAAACAATCTAGGCAAAGAATTCAGTCTGTTCACTTTCAGATAACATTTATTACTATTCCTTCAGCTATAAAGATATAAAATATATAAGGTTGAGCTTTCTGGCAGTTGTTGATCACCTTCAATTTGACCCTAAGCCTTTTAATAGGCAAGCACGAGGAAGTGAGAATTGGACGCTACACTTGCCCCAGCAGGGCCTTGTGCCCAGTCCTCTGCTACTCAGCTGACTCTTCTCCTATGAATGAATGCTATGCATGCCACCCATGTGTGGGCGATGCATGCTTGTGACAACACAGTAGTAGGACTGATCACGATGTATCAGTCTGCTGAGGAGGTGAAGAATTTATATTTTCTTCATATATAGAAAATATACATTAACTTATATATATATATATAAAAACTTTAATATATGTATAAACATTAAAGCTGAGTAAACGTTTGATTGATTTATAGCTCTTTGCACATGCAATGCCTGAAAAACTCCAGTGCCACAGTGTCCTTATGTAGTTACCCAGACAGTGGGGTGACAAGTAAATTAAGTTTTCGCCAGGTAACTTGGGAACATTTGGCATGTGTTTTGACTAAAACAATAAAAAGCAATCCAGGGCAGTGTTCCCTCATGCATTCATACTCATTCAAACAGATTTTTTAATGAACTAACAGGTGCTTCTATCGTAATTTTCCGTCTTATTTTCATGTGCAAAGAAGTAGCGCTGTGAGGAGTGCATGTGCTCAGAGGTGACTAAGTACTGACTCACAAGCTCTAATTTAAAGTATTCCAGGAAGAATAATGTGTAGCATATGGAGTCAGGTTAACATGACCAGGTGGAGTATTATCCAGGCCAGTCACAGTTTACAGCTTCTCCATGGTGACAGCAGTTGTGCTAATCACAAAAACATGCAGGAGTTGCAGTCTGTGAAAGCCTGAGATGTTCCGCTAAAGCAACGCTTAGAGGTCAGGAAAGATGATGACTGCTGACGGCATCCATTCCAAGATTCTTCCTTAAACGTTTTAACTAGAGAACCTACAGAAAAAGAGGTCACCTTTATCCAAGGATTAAAAATGATAGCACTGTTTCACTGGAGAACACTCATGCTCAGCCCAAAATGACTGGCACAAAGAGACAGCCATTAAAGACACAATAATGTAAATGCAACAGATTTTGTATTACGGTCGACTGATACACCATACACCAGGATTTATCCCAGTTCTCTCGATGGCCAGTCATACCATTGAGACAGTTTTGGGGTATTGAGTTGAAATGATAACCTTACTGGATTAAGAGTAAGATTAAGATACATTTATTTGTCCCAAACACATGCACAGACATGCACAGGCATGCACAGGCACACTCATGCAGGTAGGGAAATTTAACCTCTGCTTTTAACCCCCCTGGTGAAGGACACACAGAGCAGTGAGCAGCCATGTATGGTGCACCAGGAGCAGATGTCGGGGGAGTAAGGTGCCTTGCTCAGGGGCACTAGACAGGATAGGGAGAATCCTCTTTAATTTTTTTTTTGGACAGATCAATCCAGGTTCGTCTTTTTGTTGTTTCTCCGTGGAGTCGAACCAGAGACCTTTTCTGCCCATAGTCCAAGTTTCTGCCACTAGTCCACTGCCTCTCTCAATTCGTAGCAAAACCTGCCTACTTATTTAAAATATGGTTGTGAGTGGGTCTTACACTAGTCTGAAGGTTGCTGGTACGATCTCCAGAGGCCATGTTTCCAGTTGGGATTGGACAAGACAATGAACAATAAATTGCCCCAATGTACCATTGGTCTATAATTGACAGATATTTGTGCTAAATAAAGAGCACAAAAGCTCCACATGGATGCAGTCCATTATAAATACAACCAGGTGTTGCTCTGCGTTCCTCTTCTTTATCATTGCACTGAGTTTGAGGTCTCTAGCTCAGTTAGATAACTTCTATGGTTGAAGAGTAAAATCAACTGGAAATTCTAGGGGAATCTTAATGACATCTTGAATACATACATATGTTACCTTGGTTAATTCTTTTGGCCTATATTTAACCTCTCTCTTTGAAGCTAAATTCCTTGTTCGCTCTACACATCATTAAAGTTAAAACACTGTGATAATTTTAGTAAGTTTTAGTTAAGTTTAGCGAGTTTATATTTCTGTCAGTCTTTGTCTGTTTCACACTATTAACCTACCTTTTAATCCAAGTTTTTAGACAACATACATCCAGTAAAGAACGTTGATGTGTGTTATAAACAATGACATATAAGAGTACGCTTGCAAATGTAGTTCACCCGAAAATAGGCCAATCATATGTGCACACAGTCACAAAATTTCAAATGTAGGCGCAGATTTGCATCAATACTGGCAACTGCATGATTATGCATTTTGAGTCAACTATTCATTAGTTACTTAAAATTGGACAATTAATCTCTCATCTTGAGGTAGTTTATGTATTAAACAGTCACTTAAAACAGCTGATGCAACAGATAGTAGTGGTAAATTGTCTATATTTATTTATTTATATAATTTTTTTCTAGATGTGATGACCACACAAAGCACTTTTACTGTATAGTTTTACCATTCACCCATTCAAACACCCATTCATAGAGTGCATCCTTGTGCAGAACTCTCACTATCAGACATGAATCATACAGATGCCTTGGGCGGTTTAATATTCAGAATTTTACCTAAAGACACTTCATCATGCATAATGGGGAGACGGATATTATCCGCCAATCTTCTGGGTAGTGGACGACCTCCTCTACCTCCTGCACTACACCACTACTCATATTCTCCTTCTACAGTGATTGCAAACAGTGTCCAGGTTCAGCACTACATGCTTCCACTTCCATTCAGGGTTAGGGTTAGCTTTAGCCACTAACCTAATACCCCCCCCCCCCCCCCCCCCCCCCCCCCCGCCCACACATACACAAACACATGCGTGAAAATGTGATGCAAAAGATGGTTGGCTTTAATCACCACAGCTGTGGCCTCAGGCTCTCACCTTCTCCCACCTGCTCAGCTTCTATAGACCACAAAACTAACACCTAGTGATTGAAATGGAAGCATTACACTGATTCCAGCCACAGTGAGCAGCACTCCACTTAGTGAATGAGGAAGAAATGCCATCTTTGACATGATTTATTATACCTTCAGCCGACACTGATCCCTGAGAGTAGGTCATGTTTTTATCACATCACCCTTGTTTTATATAAAACGTCTCTCACTTCTTTGGTATTTGCATTTTGTTGAGGGAAGCTGTTGTTAAAGTGCTGATGCTGTTATTTTACAGTGCATTGTATTTCAAAACTCGATTTTAGAAATTGATTGGTCATGCCAGCTTAGCCTCTAGGTTTTGGAAATTCCATAATAACATACTTTATATTTAAATCAAATAAAAGATGTATAGGAGCTAATTTCTCCGAAACACCCTCTAGGTTGTCTTGGTTTAACATGGCCCACTCCACGGTTTGGATATTAAGACCATTGGAGGACAAACTACTAATTTGTGCTTTTTACATTCAATATGCAATTTTGAGTTCAGTAGGTCTGGTGACTTTGCGGAATTAATTAACTTAATTTTTGGCCCCTGAAAAATGTGTTTACAGATATTGTTAAAATATTACATTAAAATGTTTAATGACAGTAATAACAGGAAAATTTACGTTGGTCGTTAGTCCCATGCTGGCTCTCTGGCGCCACTGCTCTGAATGGCAGACGTTACAGGCCTGAAAACTAATGAGAATCCCTTTTTTGGGGGGGGGGGGGTCATGTCCTGTGTTGGTGGCTGCTGGTTTTCGCCAAGTGAAACTAAGCTGAGTGTGTGTGATGTTTCATTGGCCCACACATGCTGCCCAGCAACAGACATCGCGACTAACTCAATCACTGTGAGGACCATCTGGGGAGCTGAATGTGTCATGCTGTTCCAGGCTTCAGAAAAATAACTCATCATCGCATTGCCCTCAGATTAAGACAGAAGGCAGGGGAAAGCAGTGGCAGCTCTGCCAGCGATGTTCACAATGCCTCATTATTTTGTTGAGAACCTGGGCGGGCCAATCACCACCTGCCCTTTCATTGTCTCTATACTGACTCCGTTTTTGTGTCAAAGTCAACTCAGATTTATTTGGCTTTGCAGTTGCACCATAAATCACCGGGCAGTCAAAAGTCACTCCCCCACAAAGCCAGAGAGAAGAATACTTGTGTCTAATTGGCCTGCAGGTGCCATTTAAACGTACTGGTACATCTTATTCTTGTTGTAGGTAACAGGTTAATCATGCTGTGTTGGACTACATGTTACCAGAGCAATGATACAAATACTCTGGCTAATCAACTTTGAAAAATATATGTAATATTTATGTATAAAGAGTGGCATTCCAAATAATCGTATCAGTTTCTTCTGCACAGGCAACACATTTATGGTGATGACATGTATTCAGGACCTACAGAATCAGATATACTTGGGGAAGTTGTCAACCTGAAATACTTTATTTTGGCCAGAGACTGAAGCTTCTCCTCGTAAACAAACTCCTAAGTCCCAAGAATCTTCCTTCTGCATGTAAAAAAATAACATGTCTCACAAATAGATGAAATTGTTTCATCAAAAATATTTTTTTTAAGTTGTAGTTTATAGTAAATGTTACATTTGTTTCCTTTATTTGATAGGACTGATCAATGTGAAAGGGAGAGAGAGAGGGGATGGACACACAGCAAAGAGAAATTAACCTGGGCCGCTGTAGAGAACTGTAGAGCCTCAGTATATGGGTGCCAGCTCTACCAGGTGAGCTATGCAGCTTCGGTTATTTTAGTATTTTGTCATTTACGACAGCAGAAAGGTGTTTCTGTGTGTAATTGGACAACAGCGATTTCCTTTTTTTTAGCACAATTCTAATCAGAGCAACCACACGAAACACTTTAACGCTTTAAGTGACATTCACAAACACACACACACACACAGTTATGCAGTGCTGCTATATGCTGCACTTTTCAATCAAACAGTTACATCCATGAAACAGCCGTCAGGGGCAGTTTAGGTGCAGCATCTCCCTTTGGGACACTTCAGAATGTGGGCCGTGGGAGGCTGAGATCGAACTAACAAGTTAGTGGATGACCCGCTCTTTCCTCCTGAACTACATGTGTCATCCCATCCACCGTGTGACTTGTGCCTGCAAACTATGTGTATACTATGTCAAACTTCAATCACCTGCAGTCACTATTCATCCCATTCAAAATTCCACACATCAAGGAGGTGACTGAAGTACACCACTTCTGTCTATGGAATAAATGTATGCCAAGGCACAGTAATTTATATATTAATAAATATAGCGATGTGAAGATGAGTTTGTAGACTTCCTCCTATCAAGTATGCACGTCTGGTGCATCAATGGAGTTGATTTTGTTGGAAGGTTTTTGTCGTGAAAATGTTTAATGTGAATGTTTAATGAGAAGGAAATAACATCCATCACCAGCGTCAGTCCAATCCCTTCTGCTCGAAGCAGATAATGAGTGTGTGTCTGCATGCAAGGTGGCCACGAGTGATTCAGTCCGACCCGGCTGTGTGGCTCTCACGCGTGACGAAAGATTTGATCATGCTGCTGTCTGGATCCTCATTCTGCTCTGCCTCAGTGATGGAGGCTCGCTGCAGTAAAGACTGACATGACTCACAGCTCAGCAGGCAGCCTCCTCTCTGACCAGTTTGTCTGCTGCTGTGTCATCTCCCTCTGACTAACTGCTCAACGAGGCGATGGATGGTCAGAGAAATTCTCAGCTCTACTGTCATCACCTCACAGCAGCCTCCGTACACCCAATTACAGCACAGTGCTATAGTCAGGTAACATTTAAATCTGCATAAATACAATTATTGCTCACTTACTGCAGACTTTAAATTATTGCAGCTTATTTTAACATATCAAGAGAGGATATATATTTATATATATATCAATCAGGGCTGTCAAACAATTACAATTTTTAATCAGATTGATCACGGAGTAGCAGTGATTAATCCCGATTAATCACCATTTCTAAATGCCCGGAAAATCCCCATTTTCTATGTAGATTGTTGTGGGAATGGAAAGATAAATGACAGAAGGCGGATATATACATTTAAAATTTCTTTTTTTTCCAAATGATAGTCCAAATGATAGTTAAAAGATTGAAAAATGTAATAAAATCCAACTTAAACATCCCACACGATAATTAAATTTGGTTGTCTCTTGGCTATTCCTCTGAGCAAACATAGGATGATGTTTTTTTCCCCATTAAACTGAAAGATAAGCTTTATCCTAAACAATTGGTGCATCTTATCCTTTGCTCTCTTGAAAGCAAATATGGGGTGGTTGAATAAATCTTGATACATTTTTGTCCCCTAGATCCTCCCAATAAGAAATCTTAATAAATCTATCATGTGGAATTTTTGGATGTTAAATGTATTTATCTACCTTCTATCATTTATTTTTCTGTTCCACCAAAAACATTCATAGACATTTTAAATTTTTCAGGCATTTAGAAATGATTAATCTGATTAAAAATTTATACCGTTTGACAGCCCTAATATACATATATGCTATATGTTACCTTGCTATTCGTAAACTGAGCTCCTTGTTGTACAGAGGATGGCAGGGAGAGACTTTTAGAGAGGGACACTTAATCTCTTTTACTAATGATTAGTTGTGGTTAAAGTTGAGGCCACACTGCCTGCTAATGATGAAATGCTCTGTGTATTGAACATATCGCTGGCTGACTCTATTGTTCATTTGTTGAGAGCTTTGGATAGCTTTCAAGTTTCATTGAGGTCACTATATTCACTTCTTTATTTAGATGCATCTACCTTCAATTGTCCAAATGTGCCACCCATCCAGCAAAATCAGGCACTGAACTCAACAGCTTTTGGAGCGTGCCCACTAAGAACCATGAAAGTCTAATTAGTTCCATTTTAACAGGTGCAACCAAACTAAGAGGAGAGCGCGCGAGATGCCAGTCCAGCACCGGCTGTACACGCCTACACAGTCCTGACTATACAGTCAGGCTGAGTGAAGCGAGGCCACCAGGTGCTGCCAACACCTCCTACAGTCAGCTGACTGTGGGAGGATCCATTTTGTCAACTGATTTTTTTCTCCACACTTCTATGAATTTTGCTGTTTCGTTTCATAAGCTTGCAGTTGGACAATAACAGTTTTAGAAGAGCAGTAACATGATTGGCTGCAGTTTTCATTTATGGAATTGCTAATGAAGATATGACACATCTTAGATGGGATCCCTCACACCAGACTCACTCTGAGTTTTCTACAGTTTTTTTTCCCTTTGATAAAGTTTTTTCCTCTGGGGGGTAAAGGGCAAAGGATGTTGCACTTTGTTAAGCCCAGTGGCAAATTGTGATTTGTTTATATGGGCTATACAAATACATTTGTTTGAACGATTGATTTGCTCAGTAATGGCCATAGATGCCAACTGGAAAAACAATCAACATGTCAGACATTTAGACCAAGAAAGGGGACATCCTGTTCATACATTACTAAATTGCAATGAACAAGACAACAATAACAACAGTAAGAGTAATAAGAAGATGACAAAAGAGTAATTATTCTTAAAAAGACATTCATTGTAGTTTATCTAGCATAAATGATTTTTTTAAGAAATGGGAGAAGAACCAAGGTTATTTTAGTGGGATACATTTCTCATAGTTAGATGTTATAGTAGCCCCAAATATTGTCTTAATTCAAATGAGTTCATTTAGGAATTCTTGCAGGCATCTCCAAGGGCAGTGAAGAACATTCACGTTTTTAGAGCAGCCTCTGGTACTTAAAGTAACTTAAAGGATTTCTTCTAGTAACTACTATTTTGACGTACAAAAACAACATAGGCCAGTGGAAATCCATCAGTAAATTCGAAATTTATTAATTTTACACTTAGTATTAATACTTTAAGGTAAACAAGCGTGCTGAATTACCATCTTTAAATGTAGAAATAAACGTGTTCACCTCAGTTTGTGCTGTTATGCTCTACTCTTATTGACATTTCTACAAAACATCCCTCCTCTGTGTGCGTGCGTATGAATGAAGGAATTCAGATTGGTGCGGCATGTTTGGGATGTAATAGTGTGTGATTGGTATTGCAGGTGTATGGGCGTGGTTTCTCTCTGCAGGTCCCTGCCACACCTGCAGGTCGGGGGTTTCCATGAATGTTCAAAATTGTATGGCAATCTATTTTTATGACCACAAATTAGGTTTTCCCATTAAAAGAGAACCAACTACATGATTATTTACTTTCGAAGATTGACACTATACATCCACTTTCACATGGGAAAAGCTGTTTGGTTTTGGTTCTGTCTCTAATTGATTTTTCTTTTAAGATCGGATTTCTCTGCATCCTTTGACCACTCAGTAGTCTTTCACTTTTACCCCTTAAATGGTTTTCTCTCTTGATCAATGAGTCTGGCTAAAAATATTTACCGCTGTTCGCACATATTCCCTCAACAATGTAAACTTCCTCTTGGATCCACAGATCAATGATCTTGGATGACTGCTGTCAAATAAACAGTAATTTATCATAGACAGTGGGAGGAGGAGTAATGGGTGCTGGGTGATTGCCTCGTAGCTCACACAATCCAATGCTATGGCACAGATCAGTGGATAATGAGGGCTCAGGGACACAAATGAAAATCATGTCGTATTGATTAGGTATCCAACATGCAGGGGTTCCAATGGATTCCTTTACAGTTTTGGATTGTTAATCAATGGGTCTTCTCTAGTGATCACCCGTGGCCCACTCTCCCACTTCCACTCACTATCACTTCATTACTGAAGGGAGACAGATGGCCTACTGTTGGACAAGCTGTGCTTGCAATAGACGCATTTTTGGGGGGGTTTGTGTGTAGAGTAAGGGCTGCTGCACACTAGGAGATTTTCAACTCTTGACCGATTTTTTAAACATGGGAAACCACAGATATAATCATAGATTAACACCGATCTTTTAAATTAGAATCATTAGAGCAGACACACTATTCACAAAACTTGCAATTCGTAGGAAATGATTTCACAGTGGTGATTCCGGAGACTTGAAATCTTACAAAAACATGACTTCAGTAGAAAACAGACATGGGGGAACGACGTTGTGTGTTCTGTTTTGCAGTAAGAAAACAAAAACTCTGAATGTAGTCATGGCTGGGAACGCACATACATTTTGCAGCACAAGCTGGAGTTAAGTTGGAAATTTACTGTTGTTTTTAGTCGCAACTGTACAAGTACGCAACGTCCGGTTGCTGATGCTTCCCAGTCAGCTCTGTCTCTCACTCTCTTTCGCTATTGTGGCTTCCTGTCAAAGTCAATTCTGAAGGATTATTTGGGAAGATACACAGCACCAAGTTCCCTCCAGTCGAGAGGGCCCCTGCGATTGTCAGAAGGGGCAAATCGGTTTATCTAGTGTGCAACAGCTTTGCAAATAAAGTTATCATTATTATTATTATTATCAAGTTTATTCCCATAGAGTAGAAGTTACTATTCCTTTTGTCACTTTTGTCACTTTATTCTTTTAATCTTTCTAAGTACTTGTCCTTGGGACTTAGCGGCAATGGCTATGTGTTGTTTAGAAACTTTTGTCCTCGTTTTTCTGCTACTTTCCACACTCTTTGTTACGAGCCATGCAGACAGGCGAGAGCATTGTTAATAAACCTGTGTTGCTGCCCGGCGAGAGACCTGAAATTCCGAAAGAGCTACATAGGAGCAGATCTGGAACTAAGCGCAGACTGAAGAGGAGGAAATGTAAACTTTCAGTTCCAGCGGTCATCATGGGAATGGTGAGGTCTTTGGGAAACAAGATGGATGAGCCGGACCACAGCGCGGCGTTACCCAGCTTCACAACTGTTCCGGTGGACAGGGATGTTATACCAAGCGGTAAGAAGAAGGGAGGAGGGATTGCACTATACAGTGCCTTGCATAAGTATTCACCCCCCTTGGACTTTTTCCCATTATGTACTGTTACTAACTGGAATTCAAATAGACTTAAATAAACTTTTTCCCGTTTGATCAACAAAACATGCATAGTACTTTGGAGGTGCAAAATAAATTTAATTGTGACACAAACAATAATGAGAACAAAAAAGTTGACATCTGTTGGGTGCATAAGTCTTCACCCCCCTGTGTCAATACTTGGTAGAACCCCCTTTCGCTGCAATTACAGCTGCAAGTCTTTTGGGGTATGTCTCTACCAGCTTTGCACATCTAGAGATGGAAAGGTTTGTCCATTCTTCTTGGCAAAAAAGATGAAGCTCAGTCAGATTGGATGGAGACCGTCTGTGAACCGCAATCTTCAAGTCTTGCCATAGATTCTCTATTGGATTGAGGTCTGGGCTTTGACTGGGCCATTTTAAGACATTAACATTCTTTAATCCAAACCATTCCTTTGTAGCTCTGGCTGTATGTTTAGGGTCATTGTCCTGCTGGAAGATGAACCTCCGCCCCAGTCTCAAGTCTTTTGCAGACTGCATCAGATTTTCTTTAAGGATTTCCCTGTATTTGGCTCCATCCGTCTTTCCCTCTATTCTGACCAGTTTCCCTGTACCTGCTGAAGAGAAGCATCCCCACAGCATGATGCTACCACCACCATGTTACACTGTTGGGATGGTGTGCTCAGGGTGATGGGCAGTGTTGGGTTTTCGCCACACATAGCGTTTTGCATTGAGGCCAAAAAGTTTAATTTTTGTTCTCATCTGACCAGAGCACCTTCTTCCACATGTTTGCTGTGTCTCCCACATGGCTTCTGGCAAACTCCAAACGGGATTTTTTATGGATCCCTTTCAACAATGGCTTTCTTCTTGCCACTCTTCCATAAAGGCCAGATTTGTGGAGTAGACGACTAATAGTTGTCCTGTGGACAGATTCTCCCACCTCAGCTGTGGATCTCTGCAACTCCTCCAGAGTAACCATGGGCCTCCTGGTTGCTTCTCTGATTAATTTTCTCCTTGTCCGACTCTTCAGTTTGGGTGGACGGCCTCCTCTTGGTAGGTTTGCGGTTGTGCCATATTCTTTCCATTTTCTTATGATGGATTTTATGGTGCTCAGAGAGATGTTCAAAGCTCTGGATATTTTTTTATAACCTAACCCTGCTTCATATTTCTCCACAACTTTATCCCTGACCTGTTTGGTGAGCTCCTTGGTCTTCATGATGCTGTTTGTTCAGTAATGATCTCCAACAAACTCTGAGTCCGTCACAGAACAGGTGTATTTATACTGAGATTAAATTGCAGACAGGTGGACCCTATTTACTAATTATGTGACTTGCAAATGTGACTTGTGAATGCAATTGGTCGCACCAGATCTTTGTTAGGGGTTTCACAGTAAAGGGGGTGAATACATATGCACTCAACACTTTTCAGATTTTTATTTGTAAATAATTGTGAAATCCATGTAATATTTCCCCCCACTTCCAAATGATGCACTATTGTGTGTTGGTCCATTACATAAACTCACGATGAAATACATTTTAATCTGTCGTTATACCATGACAAAATGTAGAAAAGTCCAAAGGGGGTGAATACTTATGCAAGGCACTGTATGTGAGTGAAAGATGTTCCCGAACATATTAATCAGAAGGAGCATTTCTGTAGCCCGGACCTTGAAATGCTAGCAGTGGGAATGCGCCCATATTATTTGCCGAAGGAGTTTATGTCCGCTGTGCCTGTGTACATTCCTCCATCAGCTGATTTTACTAGTTGTGTTGTCTAGTGACACCATTCACTCCACTGTTCACTCCACGAACACAACAATCCCAATAATTTTATAGCCATCACTGGTGACTTCAATCATGTCAGACTGGCCAAACTTTACCTTCATTTTTGTTACGCTTTGGTGGAGGAGATGGACCCAGGATGCAGAGGTTATAACAAAAGGTGTATTTAATATAAAAGGGGTCTTTAAACAAGACAAAAACAAAACATAACCGGTGACTACTGGAGAGTCAAAAACCCGGGGATGAAAAACACAGGTGGCGCAGAAGTTGAGCGTCAAGGCGCACAAGGAACACAGAAGATCCGCAGGGGAAAGCTGCACGAGACAGCAGTACAAAACAAACCTATAGAAGACTACATGTAGAAACGAGTAGCACAACCACGAGTACAAACCGACAGAGGACAAAGGGAAACACAGAGGCTATAATACAGAGGAAAGGAAGGGGCAATTACGCACAAGTGAAACACATGAGGATTGGGCACGACAATCAACAACAGGAAGTAAAGACCGAAACACACAAGGAAAGCGGGACTACAAAATAAAACAGGAAACAGAAAATACAAAGAGACTGAAATTAACAAACTAAAATGACAGGACGTCACAGTACCCCCCCCCTCAAGGACCGGATTCCAGACGGTCCATAACCAAGACGGGTGGGAGGAGGGGGGAACCGGAGGAGGGAATCCGGGAGGTGCCCAGGGTCTCAGGCCGACGGCTCCGTGGCCGCTCCGGGGCTGAGCACAGAGAATCGGGAGGACGGCGCCGTGGCCGATCAACGGCAAAGTTCTTAGGCTCGGGAGGGCGGCATCGTGGACGCTCAGTGACAGAGTTCTGAAGCTCGGGAGGGCGGCACCGTGGCCACTCAAAGGCAGAGTTCTGAGGCTCGGAAGGGCGGTCAGGAACCCAACACGGGAGCTCCTCGAGCAGGTGGCCCGAGGACCAGTCAGGGGCAGAGGGCAAGAGCTCCGACCTCAGCCCCGGACGTGGGGCAAGAACTGGAGCTGGCACTGCGAGGATCTCCGACGCCGGAACCAGAGTGGCGTCTGCCGGGACCCTCCGGCGTGGGACAGGGACTGGAGCGGCGACAGGAGCAGGGACTGGGAAAGCCGCCGCTGTGAAGACCACTGACATTGGAGAAAGAGAGACATAAGACGGGAACCTCCGCCGCGGAGCAGGGACTGGAGCTGGGTGCGGAGCTGGCACCGCGAGGATCTCCGACGCCGAAACACAGGGGACGTCAGCCGAGAGCCTCCGGCGCGGAGCAGGGACTGGAGCAGGTGCTACAGCAGGTGCTGGAGCAGGTGCCGCTGTGAGGACCACTGACGTCGGAGAACGCGAGACATCAGCTGGGAGCCCCCGGGGCGGAGCTGGGACCGGAGCAGGTGCTGCAGCAGACGCCGCTGTGAGGACCACTGACGTCGGAGAACGAGAGACATCAGCTGAGAGCCTCCGGCGCGGAGTAGGGACTGGAGCCGGTGCTGGAGCAGACACCGCTGTGAGGACCACTGACGTCAGAGAACGAGAGACATCAGCTGGGAGCCTCCGGCGCGGAGCTGGGACCGGACCAGGTGCTGAAACAGACGCCGCTGTGAGGACCACTGACGTCGGAGAACGAGAGACATCAGCTGGGAGCCTCCGGCGCGGAGCAGGGACTGGAGCTGGTACTGGAGCAGGCACCGCTATGAGGACCACTCGCGTCGGAGAGCAAGAGACATCAGCTTGGAGCCTCCGGCGCGGAGCTGGGACTGGACCTGGTACTGGAGCAGGTGCTGGAGCAGGCGCCGCTGTGAGGACCACTGGCGTCGGAGAGCGAGAGACATCAGCTGGGGGCCTCCGGCGCGGAGCAGGGGACTGCGACCCAGTCGGGACTGGAGGTGGCTGGTCCCTGTGAGCATGCTGCTGGAGGGATTGGCTTCTACTGGGGATCCCCCCTCTCCAACGTCCACAACCCACCACAGGAAACCCCTTGAGGTTGCGAGGTCCCCAAAAGGCCCCGCCGCTTCCAGCGTACAGGACTACGGCTGGGGCTGGAGGGTGGTGCCTGTGAGCTGGCCTTAGAGATGTGGGGGCACAGCTCCGACCTCTGCCACCAACCGCAGACCTCTGCTGCAGGCTGCGGGGTCCACCGAAAGCCAGGCGGGTTCCCTCAAACGGGTTAGAGGATGGGACTGCATGGCTGCGCAGCTTCCTCAACCTCTCCTGCACCTCCGGAAGGTATGGCACGGTGTGGCTCACCCAAGGGCGATCCTTAAGCCAGGCCTCCACCACCAAGATCTCCTCCAGGGTCTCCACAGGGTCTGGGGCTCCCTCCTCCAGCTCATACACCAGAAACTCAAAATAATAAACTTTTTCAAAACATAAATTAACCTCTGCTGGGTCCATAGTTTGGTCGGTTTGTTCTGTTACGGTTTGGTGGAGGAGATGGACCCAGGATGCAGAGGTTATAACAAAAGGTGTACTTAATATAAAAGGGGTCTTTAAACAAGACAAAAACAAAACATAACCGGTGACTACTGGAGAGTCAAAAACCCGGGGATGAAAAACCCAGGTGCCTACTCTGCTAGCAGTGGGAATGCGCCCATATTATTTGCCGAAGGAGTTTATGTCCGCTGTGCCTGTGTACACTCCTCCATCAGCTGATTCTACTAGTGGTGTTGTCTAGTGACACCATTCACTCCACTGTTCAGTCCACGAACACAACAATCCCAATAATTTTATAGCCATCACTGGGGACTTCAATCATGTCAGACTGGCCAAACTTTACCTTCATTTTTGTTACGGTTTGGTGGAGGAGATGGACCCAGGATGTAGAGGTTATAACAAAAGGTGTATTTAACATAAAAGGGGTCTTTAAACAAGACAACAACAAAACATAACCGGTGACTACTGGAGAGTCAAAAACCCGGGGATGAAAACACAGGTGGCGTAGAAGTTGAGCGTCAAGGCGCACAAGGAACACAGAAGATCCGCAGGGGAAAGCTGCACGAGACAGCAGTACAAAACAAACCTATAGAAGACTACATGTAGAAACGAGTAGCACAACCACGAGTACAAACCGACAGAGGACAAAGGGAAACACAGAGGCTTAAAACAGAGGAAAGGAAGGAGCAATTACGCACAGGTGAAACCCATGAGGATTGGACACGACAATCAACAACAGGAAGTAAAGACCGAAACACACAAGGAAAGCGGGACTACAAAATAAAACAGGAAACAGAAAATACAAAGAGACTGAAATTAACAAACTAAAATGACAGGACGTCACAATTTTATCAGAATGTTAACTGCCCCACAAGAGACTCTAAACACTGGACCTTCTGTAGGCGTATACTCTTGATGCATACAGTGCCGCTGTACTCCCTCTACTGGCCAGATCAGACCACAACCTGGTATTGCTGACACCCAAGTATGTCCATATTGTCCAGCGAGAGTCTGCATCCACAAGGACTGTGCGGAGGTTGGACAGGAGGCCACTGTGGCACTGCAGGACTGCTTCCAGTCGACTGACTGGGATGTGCTCTGTGAGTCACATTGGGAGGACATCAACAGCATGTCGGACTGCATCATGGAATACATTTAATTCTGTGAACAAACCACCTTGGCTGCCCAGACTGCACGCCGCTTTCCCAACAACAAGTCCTGTATCACCACTGAGCTGAATGTTGTTCTCAACAAGAAGAAGAAAGACTTCAGGTCTGGGGACAGAGAAGACCTGAGGCTATAAAAACATGACCTGAGGGGAAAGCTAAGGGAGTGCAAGGACTCTTACAGGAGGAAGCGTGAGGACAGACTCCAGCAGAACAATGTGAGGGATGTGTGGACTGGAATGAGGGAACATAACAGGGTTCAAGGCGAGAGACAGACAGCCAGGAGGCAGCCTGGGAGGGAAAATTAGTTAAATTTGTTCTTCAAAAGTTCCAGTGCACAACCCTCATCTGCCCCCCACCCACCACTTTCCCCGGCTTCCACAGCACAATGTGTCTGACTTCCCCCACTCTACCCGCCCTGATGTGCTCCTTAGACATAGGCCTCCCTCCTTCAAAGTGCTGCTTCTCCAATAATGGGATTAAAACCTTCCACATCCCCCACCTGTCTGTGAAACTGGCCAGGTGAGAAGATGGCTGGAGAGGCTTCATCAACACAAGGCCTCAGGACCAGACGGTATCAGCTCCAGGGTTCTGAGGACCTGTGCCAACCAGCTAGCTGCTATTCTCCAACATCTCTTCAATCTGAGCCTACATCAGGAGAAAATACTGTGCTGGGCTGTAGAAAACATCCGGCCTGGTTGCAGTCCTCAAGATGAAGACTCCATCTGGCCTCAATGACTCCATGTACTACAGGAGCTCCTCAGGGGACTTTACTGTTGCCCTTCCTTTTCACTCTGTACACCTTCGACTTTCAGTATAAACTCCTAGTCATGCTACTTGCAGAAGTTTTTGATGACTCTGCAGTGGTTGGGTGTATAGGTGATGGGAGGGAGGGTGAGTACAGAGCGCTGCCAGACGGTTTTGTGGAGTGGGGTGGTAGAAATCATCTGCTTCTGAATGTGGCCAAAACCAGGAGGTGATGATCGATTTCAGGAAGAAGATGACAGTTTCACAGCCCCTGTGTATTCTGGGAGATGATGTTGTCACAGTGGAGGTTTACAAGTACCTGTGCGTCACATCGACAACTGACTGAAGTGGAAAACCAACACCGACACTGTATACAAGAAAGGGATGAGCAGACTCTATTTCCGGAGGAAGCTGAGATCTTTCAACGTGTGCAGCAAGATGTTGGAAATCAGTTTGTTGTAGCCAGTGTACTGTACTTTGCTCTGGTCTGCTTGGTGAGCAGCATCGGAGCTGCTGACACCAACAGACTTAACAAGCTACTTTCAAAAGTCTGGCTCTGTCATTGGCTACAAATTGGACTCTTTTAAAGTGGTTGTGGAGAGGAGGGCTTTGAACAAACTGGTATCCATCGTGGACAATCACGAGCATCCTGTCCATCACTTAGGGGACAGACATCGGAACAGAGCACTTTCTCCAACAAACTGGTTCCGCTACATTGCCACCAGGGCAGATACAAAAAGTCTTTCCTGCCCACAGCAATAAGACTGTACAATTCTCACCTGCTATAGTTTCTATCCACACCAACACTCTCGGAATAATCGTACAATAACTGTGAACCTTTATTGTTGTTGCACATATTATATTCATGTTCATTTTTTACTGACTTATATTATTTGTTCATGTTTCAAACAAATACTCCTACTTTGCACGATTGTCTCTTTGTCTTCTTTTGTTTCTAGCCTTTTTTCTTTGCTCTATGCAAATTATATATTTATATTGTAGATTTAATTAAGGGATTGCAAAGGATTTAGATTTGAAAAGTGGTTGTAAATTCAGGGTTGCGTAGGTGAGTCACCTGTGAAGACCATCATCATTTACCCCTGAGCCAGCACAGAGAAATGCGCTTCCTGTGTGAACAGTCAGGCAGCTGCTCTCACGAGAATTTGCGCTTCGGCCTCAGGTGTGTCCCTGACGTGTTAGACTGCGGTTAGAGTCAAAGATGAGTCAAAAAAAGATTAAATTATCAGGTGCACAATTCAGAAAGCGCCGCAAAGTAGAGGAGGAGAAGAAAGAGCAATACAGAGGTAAGAATCACCCCGATTGTGGACATCATTAATGTTTATTTTTGTCGACATGTCAGTACAGGTAATTTCAGACTCTTTTTATATTTTTTATTATATATTTTTACAATTTTTTGTAGCTTACAATTTTGTCTGCCTTTGCGTGCATCTGTATACAGTCCAAAGGTTCTTGGGGATGCATGACAATTAGCATGTGTATGTTTGGGGGCGCCAATCTGAAATCTCGCCTAGGGCGCCAACATTGCCAGGTCCGGCCCTGATTGGCCGAGTCTAAAAGCAGATGTGCGGGGCTTTCACAGCCACACAAGCAAGTACAGAGGGTAGGTGGTCGTAGAGAGTGTGAATCTTGTAAGAGAGAGTGTATGCCAAACAATCTGTCAGTGTGTGCAGTGTAATCCACGCCTGCTGCAGACAAAAATGCTGGCTTCCAGTTTTTGGCGTCCAGAGTACTGTCCCTGGTGTGTCCCCCAGCCTCACAACTGCTACACAGGGTTACTCGATTTCAGCTGTTCTCATCCGCCAGAACCAGATGCCTTTATTCACTTCTATAGTGTCGAGAGCTTCCTGAGACCAGGCCCTTCATCAGCCCATACTGTGTTCATTCCTTAGTAAATTGGGGCTAATAATTGTAATTACTTGCAAATAGGGGGAAGTATCACAGGTACTGTAAGTGGTCGCATGAAAAGCTTGAAAAGGAATTACACTTATAGATTCTGACTCTCAATAGTCTCCCACTGTATTAAACTCCATTCAGAAAGTCCTAGCCTCTTTTAGTGTTCAGTCAATATGCTCCTGAGGCTCTTATGATATGACTCCATTGTGTGTCTTTGTTTCAAACTTCACAGAAGACATTTCTCAACTGACTAATACGTCCATATACAAATCAGCTGGCTTTATTGAGACAGGCCTTCTGGTGTTTGAATGATTGACAGCTGTCTGAACAGCAATTGAACACAGAATTAAGTAATTAATACTGTGCACTGTACATTGCAATTGGGAAGCAGGTGGAGTCATGGCTGAAGCCCTTTCTGATATAAAGCAGTTCAAAGCAAAATGGAGGTATGGTTCTGTCTAACCCTGAGGTATTGAAAGGCCACAATTTGAAAATCTTTGGTGAAAGCAATTTGGGAACTGTGGTATATTGTTAATAATAGACCCACTATGTTTGAAATTAACCATTAAACCGCCACAACATTGTACAGCTCATATGTCTCGATCTATATGCCTCTATCGGGCAATTCAACACTTTTATAGTGTAATATAAAATAATATAACATTTGCATAATGATGTCATCATGACATTAATTATAGTGTGTTTACAATGATTGGTTACAATGGCTGTGTGAGCAGCACCTGCTCAGCACCACTGATCTGTTAAATGTCACGTGCGCCTTTCAGCTGTGTGTGTGTGCAGCAGAGCTACAATGTGAGGTTTCTGGTATGATCACTGTATTTCCTTGAATGAATGAATGGCCATAAGCGCAACTCATGCCGTTGCATCCTTCGCTCCTACAATACCAATCAATTCAATTAATTTATATTTGTGTAGCGCCAAATCATAACGCACATTATCTTAAGGCACTTTACATAGACGGTCAAGAAAAGCGATAGATAAACCCAACAGTTCCCACAATGAGCAGCACTTTGGTGACTGTGGAGACAAAAAATGTCCTCATTAACTGGATGAGACTCCATGTGGGCTTCCAGTAGACCCAGGCAGTGTGCACTTGCTAACCTGAGATCATGGACATATAAATGAAAAGCAATACGTTCCGCAACACACATGCGCCACTCACACATCCAGCTCGGGTATTAGACTAAATAACCAAAATATTATTTTTTGAACTGTATTTTTGCTTTACCATTGTTTTTGATATTCCCATAAAGTTTCGTGAGATCTGTATATGCATTGAGTTATTTGCTGTCTTCCAGACACACACACACACACACACACACACACACACACACCAGGTTGCAGCTGAATAATAATCAAATTTATAACATTACAAAATTGTGCATAGTATGCACTTTTACTTTTTAATTTTTGAGTACTTTTCCTTATAATATTTATCTTTGCATTCCTTTTCACATAACTCTGTATGGAATAGTAAAAACAAATTTAGAGATTAAAAACAATGCTGCACAACTAGCAATATCATCTTATTACACATGTTTGTTACCCACAATGCAACTTGACTGTGGACAGTTCAGTTGGCAATTCTGGTGTGCTGTCCAAATAGCAGTTAATGCAGCCTGGAGCCCACAGCCTCAGAAATGAGGGTCGGTCTGGAAAGCTCACCTCATCATCTCCTCCGATAGTCGTGGCTAAAGTCACAAACACTTGATCAGTGTCTGTCCCGTGTAATGTCGGAAAACAACAACAACAATACAACTGCGACATAAGTTCTGTATATCTGATGCATCAAAGCAACAGGGAAATAACATCTCTTTGGTGCTGGCTATGTTTAGCTGTATGCTCAACTGTAGCTGAATCAGATGGTCAGTTTTTCTGCCAGGCCTGCCAACACACAGTGACCAGCCTAAGTCTAAGGACAACAGAGAGGCAAACACTGCCCTGCAAACCAAAATCACAGGAGCAACCAGACCATGTTATTACAGATGTGACTTTGTGGAATATTCTGTCAGAGTTTGTGGTAAATCCAACCTTTTATTTTAAAGGAATGTTCTGAACTATACTGTAGGTATGTGTCCCAGATGGTTGTAAAAAGTGTTTGTGTTGATATCAGTTGCTAGAAAAGCCTGCAGGGTCCTGCATTATCCTCTAAACTTCCTCTGTTTTAACTTGAGTTAATCTTAGGTCAAGCAATCAACTTCTCAGTACAAGAGCTGATAATTTGAACTTCTCTTATGCTGCTGGGCTGAAAACAACACTGTCTTCGAATTTGTTACCCGGAGAGTTAATGATCTTTCATAAAAGAAACACAGAGTAACCTTTAATTTGGCACAATTAGCACGTTTGGCTTAATTAAAACCAATGCAAAAACATTTTTTTGCATCTATTCGTCAAAACTCGATGAAACACAGAGGAAAGATTCAAATAATGGAAAATATGAACTGAAAACCCTATATGATACAATAAAGATCCAACAAGGTCATCATTAGCCAGTGCTCACTGTGGCTTTTACCATATAAAATGCAGACTACACCAGTGGCAGAGCACATCAGCTGTCACTAATTTATAACAGTTTTATGGGTGGGGTGGGGGTTGAGGTCCATTGGGGGAGGGAGAGGTGCCCGAGGGTGGCACATTCCCCCTCACACACTGGATAAGTCCACTGCTGTATTTGTTTATGTATAATTTATGTATTTGCCTGGTGAGTTTTACCACTCTGAGCATGAGTGCCTTTAATTAGAACAAATGGCCTTTGTGTGGGATTGAAAATCACTGAGTGATAGAATTAGCAAACCTCTGCACCAGGTTCAGCACATGTATAAATAGAAGTTAAGAGATTCTGACGAGGACCTAGAGGGATTTGCATAAGGAGATAAATTAATTCCTCCTCTGAAGGCAGAGCCATTTTTCTACAGGACTGTGTGCTGATGATAAATGGTGTATCAGTGGAAAGGCCACACAGCTTTTACACAACATAGGTGTGACTAATGTACAGATGTTGGCAACAGAGAAGTGGCTGAGCACTGTCCAACTCCAGGACGCCCATCCATCCATCCATCCATGCGTTTTCTTTGGAGTAAGGGGGTTGTTTGGCCTCAGAGCCTCTCTGCCAATTGTCCTTGTCCGGGTCATCACCATGCTGGATGCCAATCTGTCACTGCCGGCTGAAACGCCCCTATCCCACGCCTCATTTTGCCCCCCTAAAAAGCATTTGACATGGATTCTTCCTGTGCCTGCTGTAGCACACCCTGCTGCTCTCACTTAATTAAGTAGCAGGGAAGCCCTGTGTGGTGGTGGCATGGTGAGAAACGTGGAGGAATGAGTGGAGACAGTGAGGGGGGAAAGAGAGAAAACCCAGTGCGATTTACAACCCACATTTGCATAATGGGATTAATAGGACCTCTGTGTGTATTCAGCAGTGGTGGGTGAGTAAGAATGGGGAAGAGGGGGGTCATGGCAAGGGGAATATAGATCAAGGCAGAGCGAGACAAGTGCAAGAATACACCTGCTTGACTGGCCAGTGACAGGAGCGGCTGGATCACCCCCCACCGTGGGGTTTTGATAACATGGCCTCTGGGGGCAGGGGGTTGCAGTGAAGCGATGGGGCCCCGCCACGCTGAGCAGACCCCCTCCTTTAACCCCAAGTGTGCCTTGACAGTTGGATCAAATCGTACATCTCATTTATTAACCACGGAGGAGCTAGAGGCATGTATGGATGTCTCCTGTGAGGCCTCGTTCAGATGGCCGGCAGACTGGGCAGATGGTAAACAATGCTGCGCTGGGCACTATAACTCATACAAACTGTACGCTCAGCTTTTCATACATTAAAGAAATTCCACTTTATAAGAAGGCATATACAGATCAGTTATCCATGTAAATTCTTACATTTAAAAAAAACGGTTATGAACAATGTATTATTAATTACTCCTGCACACTTGATAGGTAAAACCCTTGTGCTTTGTTGACAGTAACTTTACCATAAGGGTTTTTGCTATGTTAAAAAAGAATGGCAACATTTGTCAGACTTTTTCTTACTATTATGAGACAAGGGATAACTCTTCACAGGAATGAACAAGGTACATAAATAACGTCAAAGTACTGTTATTGAGGTAAGCAAGGGAATATGTTATGTCTTCTTCACGTCATTATGGTCAATTTTTTAACTTCAACACTGCTGATCTAAAAGGAAGTCATGATACTGGAGGCAGTGACATTTGCTCCCATCCTAATGTTTGCTCTCTGCTTGATACAGTTGAATCACATGTCCTGTACAGAATAGATTAGAATAAAATAGAATAGAATAGAATAGAAGGCCTTCTTTGTCATTATATACTGATACTACAAAAAGTGCCACTCCACTGGGTGCATAGAATCATATTCATATAAACAGACACAAGATATAACACATGCCATACACATACCATACACACAGAGAAAAACAGAGGAGTATAGAGCGCACAGATCACACATCATTATTGCACAGTTCATAATATTGCACAGTTGACCACATTTAATAATACAGGAATTTTTGACTCATTCACCAATGAATGATGGTAATAGCTAAATAATGCAAACAACATTAAAGGTGCTCACCTCTCTCTCAGACGCAGACGTAATCGACTGCACAGAGAAACCTGAACAATTTCAAAGCACAGACAACCTTTCATCCTGTTCACCTCCGTCATTAGTGGAACATCTGGGGATACCACATGTAACTGGTCGTGCTTCAGCAGAGAGCAAATAGGTGAGCAAAATCACATGATTTGCAAGCTCACAAAAGGGAAGGCAGATATCTGGGCTGCGTGTTTAATTGTCTGAGAATTTTCTCAATAGAATTTTACAATAAAATAACAAATTAGAGAATTTCTAATTGAAAATAAATGTTTAGCCTTTCAGAACAAGTTTCAATGTTTCCAACGGTGACAATTTAGAAACTCTGAAAATGAATTTTTTGTAAGCCTATCAAAACAATGCAAAGCTTGAAAACTTAAATCCTACAAACCACTTATTAGTTGCATTTTAATGTAAGACTCTCAACATGTATACAAACAGACATCACATATAGTGCTCAATATAAACATTTCATCAAATCTCCATTTTTCAGTTTCCCATTATGATTTAGGGCTGCTGTGGATGAGGGGTGGAGCGGTCGTATTGTCCTTGGGCAAAATTCTGAACCCTGAATTGCCCCATTATAGAAAAAAAAGAAAAAAAAGTGATGCTCATGTTCGAATGTGTATGTGAATGGGTAAATGGTAATTTTTTTTTACTGTAAGTGCTTTGAGTGGTCACCAAGACTAGAAAAGCTAGGGAAGAATTTATGCAATATGTTCTTTTAGAGTTTACTCCCAAGTTCACATTAAAACTATTAGATCCCTTCTGATCCCCTTGTAAATTCCAGCCTAGTTTTTTATCTCTTTTAATATTTCATCATTTGATGCAGTGAATTATTTAAAATTTTTCACAGGCAGGTGAAGATTGTAAATTGATGAAATGTTTCTAATGAAGGCAGAAAACCAAATGATCTCAAAGTCACAAAAGGGATCTTTTCCCAGATTCTAACATTGATATATTTTCTTCATTCCTTTCCTCCGCATCTGTCTCTGTCTCTTTCTTTGGAGATGTTAAGATGCTGAAAGCAGGCCAACTAACCATCACACACCAGCCATAAATCTCTCCTCCAGTTCAGGCTTTTTCTCCTCTGTTGCAGCCCTCACCATTGTTAAAGTGAAGGCACCAATCCAAGACCAGCTGTCGGAGCAGAATACACCCCTAACTCTCAGTGGTACGGTACAAACTGAACCCCATCTGTGTTGGACCTCCAGTCACGTCTGTTGATTGTTCCAGTCCTACCTCTGGTGACGTACAGGAAATTGAAGTCGGGTTTAAAAGGTGGCAGCATGCAGGAGCTGACAGACTGATACTTTAAAACCCATTTTCCATCGTTGTTGGTCTAAATGATTAATAGGGACAAAACCCAGCAACTGCAAAATGGCTGCACAGCAAGCTAAACAATGTCAACTAGTGAGCCATATAGAGAAGATTGTACTCATGTTACAGAGCTGCTGTTATACTGTCCATTTAAAATAATTAAACAGCAATGGGTTGTGCTTGTGAATTTCTGAATTGTGGCTGGAGGTAAGCATGTAGGATTTAATGTAAAAATTCTATTGTGTAGATTATGAGTTCTTGTTTACAGCATCAGCACCTGCATCGGCCCTTATCACCACAAACTCTCTTGATATCCTTGGCAGCGTATTCTACGTGTATGGCTCCGCTTTTTATCTGACATACCATCATACATCTGACGGACATATTATTTTCCTTTTTGTTTTTTCCTTTTCATCTTAGTGTCCGTCATGTCTAAGTAACATCAACACACCCACTCTCTTGCAGAGCTTCCTGTGGAGAATCTCCTGCTGTTTTCTCACATCGGCTCATCCACATTTTCAGTGGACTTCATACTACGGGACTGGCCGGAGAAACTCTGCAGGAAGTCCAGAGGCTGTCACTTGTACATTTGTGCTCACACATAAAGCCCCTCTGGAGAATGTCCAGGGGTTCTCCGGAGTTAAGTGCATGTGTGAAAGCAGCTTCAAGAGAGAATAGTCATAATTCTTACAAGAACTAGAGTTTGTCTGCACTGAATACACAGCAGACTGAGCTGAACCCAACTTCTGATGACGGAAGCTTTATCTTTATCGTGGTTTCTAAATTTGAAAAAAAAGTGCAACAAATAAATCCCTCAGACTGGTACTAGCACTTCAAGGAAACAGCCACAGCCTTTTGTAGCCCAAATGTAGCTATCTGTTAACAGCGTGGGTAGTTCCAGCTACAGTTTATGCAGCTTGATTTTGGAAACCAAGATAGCATGAAACTTGAAATTGTGTCTTACATTAGAAGCATCACAGGTAGTAATAGTAACAGTCTGTATGTCTGTATGTTTTGCACTGTTGCTTGGAATAACCCTGCTTGGACTAACCCTGCATTCAGAAGATATCACCTTCAAATCATCATAACTTGTTCCTGTTGCTTGTTACTGATAATGATCATTTCCAGTATATTGTGTTCCACCACAAGAATGGTGTGATGTTCTCTTTTAGAGCCTTGTCCCTGCACTCGGGTTAGCTACAATGTGGCCCTATACTTCTGTCTGGGTCACTTAACACAGTGAACATTGTACTGTGCACCTGAAAATGTTTGTTATTCCAACTGTAAGCAGATGGCTTATGTGCATGAATTTCAATGTGATAGTGATCATGTGTATTTATGAAGGTTTATTTTCCCATGCCGCAGCGCTCTGATATGTTGTGAGCCCGGTGGGTAAAGCAGGCTTACTCTCTGTTAGTGAGAGAAGGGAAACAATGAGTCCCGGGGATCACGCTGAAATCCCCCATGCCTGGTTCAGCCTCCAGGTTGCTGGAGTGCCACCCCTAATTAAATTACCTACCCCTGTCTGAGAGACTCGCTGTCTGTGCTGGCTGCTGTCCCTGCATTACATTAAACATACGCACTCTCACATACACTGTTAGAGATCCATTGGGGAAAAGCGCAAGCGGCAGAGGCCAGCCTTTCAGAAATTAAGCAGGCTAGCACGGGTTTTTGCGCAGACACAAACACACAAACCCCTCTGAGCAGGTGAGAGCTGTGCAGATGCTCTTCAGTCGGCAGGAAAAATAAGCCTTTAATTACCACCCAGTCTGTCTCCCTCTTCCTCTGTTCCTCTCCCTCCCCCTCATCCTCCACTCCTTCGTCGCACTGCACTGCGGTTGCGGTGCTCGCCTCAAGGCTGGTGAATGCGGCGCAGGGCTCCGCCGAGAGTCTTCCCTTGTTATTATCCTTAAACAAGCAATTGCAGCCAGTCCCTGTGTGGCGCAAAAAAAGATTGGGCACACCCATAGAAAAGCTTTAGGTTCCTCAGACAAACGGATAGCAAAGCACTCGTGGGTAATTTTGTTACTGGAATTGGCTGCACACTCCCACCAGCGCTGTGATGATGGAAGAAAGTCTATGGTGAGCATGAAAACCAGCGAGCGGGGGAAAAGAAAGCAACATTTAAATAGCAGTATCGAAAAACACAAGCAGAATTGCTATGTTTGACATGAGTTGGTTACAAAACACATTTTTCTATTTTTGCAAAGGCATCGCAGTAATTTTCTTTCTGTCTGGGTTTTGGGGGGATGCTAAATTAGCAGGCAGCACAGGCCCGAGGAGCGGCAGCTCCAGTTCAGATGTTCTGCAGCAGAGAGACACGCTGAGAATAAGGAGACTCCATCCATGTACATTATAATCTTAAATGTTTTCAGTCTGCGAAATCAATCACAAAAAAATCATTCAAAACTCAATGCTCTGTTGGGTGGACCACTCTTTTAACTCATATATGAGGATGTGTCATTCTTTCTACAATTATCATGGGGGTACAGAATATGAAGCACACAAAGCACACTTCTTCAGACCCCAGTGCAGGAGTTGACTAAACCATGGGAATATGTCGATGGTGGCGGTGGGGGGGCTGCTTCAGCTTGGCCAAATAATGGAACATTTGATATGACTTTATAGTCATTTTCAGACTTGACCTCCAGAGGAAGTCCAGAGAGTTGGGTCAGTTTACAAGTAGCTCTTCTACTGATACTTTTTTACAAATATTATGGGTACTGTACTGCTTCCAGTAAATAGCCACAGCCTTGTATGGCCAAAATGTTCTCACCAGCAGCAGCTCTTACCAGCAGAAAGTGAGAGACTCTCACTAGGACATTTGTGTTCACACAAGCAGCACTCTCTCCCGGAGAGTGTCTGGAGGATCTTTGGATTTCAGTGCATATCTGAATGCAGCTTTAGTGAGAATAGTCATTATTCTAATAAGCACTAGGGTTTATTGGCCTGTATACACAGTGTATTACTGCATCCAGCTTCTGATGAGGGAAACTTAATATTTTTGTTGGTCTCTGAATCAGAAGAAGCAACATATTAATCTCAAATTTTTTACAAATATACTCAGTACTGTACTGCTTCCAGGAAATAGCCACAGCCTTGTGTACCCAACTGTTCTCACATTGGCTCCTCTGGACTTTCTGCGGACATTATACTACTGGGCCAGTCGGAGCAGCTCAGCAGAAAGGGAGAGGCTTGACATTAGTTATCACACAAACAGCAGCGCAACAGAATGTCTGGAGGATCTCTGGATTTCAGTGCATGCCTGAAAGCAGCTCGTGACTGCATGGACTGTGTGCTGTGCAAGCTCACATATTCACTCAATGTGAACTGAACAGAGGATTGTCTGCTTTATTGCTTAGTCACTATTTTTATTGTTATGTTTCTATATACTGTACATCATATTTAATTGAATAAATACTCTGGAATAGGGTACCTACCACTGGGGGGAGCCAAAGTTGGGCAGTATCAACTACCACTTGTAGTGGCATAAAAAAAATTGTTGCCCAGCAGTTCAGTCAACCCATGAAAAATTGGATTTTGTTATGATTGGTTTAATGTGCAATCACAACAAATCATCACATGCACTGACCAATGCCCTGTTCTTTTGTTTTTGCAGACTCACTGTGTGATTTGGATATTTTGTTTCCCGGGTGTGTTTGACTCTCTTCTTCAGGTTCTGTTTCCTACACAACACTGTGCACTGTGGTCTGGCAAACATTAGTGCCAATTCAATCATTGCCCCCTATAGTACGTATTCCCCTCTCTCCTGTTTGCTTCCCTGAAGTTACATCACAGGCATTACCTCACTGCACAGCACAGCCTAGTCTAAACACACTCACTGTGATGTTGCCATAACAATGTGTTCCACTGGCTCTCTGCTCAGGCCGGCTTGTCCAGCGTTGAGGCAGCCCATCACTCATAAAGCTGTAATGCCTCGAGAAGCAGAAGTTATCCACCCCCCTTTCAAATTGCTGCGATGACGGAAGATTGTTTTTCACGAGGAAAGCGGGGTGGAGAATGGATTCACCAGATGTGCTGTATTAAATAGACAAATGGAGCATGGGAAAGCTCTTTATGAAAATAATGGTGCAATTTGAAAAAGAAGGACTTCAGGGTGGAAGACTAGAAAAGCATTAGCTTTTAGCTTAATGCAAGTCTTGTTGGGGTGGTAGATTCCTGATGAGAGAGGCTGAACTTCATGTTTGAAATAAGTCAAAGGCAAAACAAATATTCTGTATATTGTGCAGACGGAAGTGGTGCTGAAACATGTCGGAAAGCTCAAGTACATAGACGGGCTGCCAAGATTAAAACTGGTTGGTTGTATGAATATAAATGATATCACATACTACATATGTGTGTGTGTATGTGTGTGTGTGCATGCATGTTAAATGTACAATAGTTACATCTGAGTTGCAGCATAATCCTCTATATGTGGGAGTAAGAGCTTTGTTTCTGTGGAACATAAAGTACAACTGTCCTCTGCAACACTTTCCAGAAGCCCTCTGTGCCTCATGACTCCAGTTGGGCTCCATTTACAAGTCCCTTCAGAATTTCGGTTCTCTTTTTTTTAACTTAAGTGAATTTTTGTTGGTGTTTTTTTTGTTAGAAATGGCAAGATGGTTTAAGCTGCAAGGCATTTCGGATTTGACTTTTTTAATTCAAGCCCCAGATACGTTTGGATGGTCCACATTTCAGTCAGTTATTAGTTCAACCCAGATAATAGTATCTCCATTACTCGGTTAGTCAAACACTGGTCGAAGAAGTGTTCACAACAGTAAGTGAAACATTGGTCAGATAGGTGGAGTGGGCTGGGAGATATGTTTTGTAAGAGCTATGAGAGACAATATGTCCGTGACAACAAGACTTCAGGAAGCTGTTTGCAACTGTTACTAACAAATACATGTATTTCAAACATACAGAAACAGTTAGATATAATTACTGAAGACAATGATTCTTTCCATTGTCTGAGTTTGAATAATTATTTTATTATCCTAAAAAGGAGCAAGGGATTGAAGCACATAACTTCTGGTTAGTGGACGACCCACTCTATTTCTTGAACCCCAAGTCCATACGCCACTGTTTCATTTTCATTGGCTGATATGTTAATGTAATTCTAGTCATATAGAGTTTTATCTTTAAGTGTTGATATTCTACAACCCAGTATTGGGGACATGTTGAAGAAAAAAATTATTGAGATTTTGAGATTTTTACAAGAAAGAAGTTGCAGTTTTTTGACAATTAAATAATAATTCTAGTGTCACTTTCAAAGGGGATCAGATCTGCCTGTGTTACAATGAGGAATGCATCTTTTCTAGATCCCTTTAAGTAAAGTACATTTTTGTTTACTTCGGCAAGGGGGAACATGGTTAGAATGTACCGGGATTTTTTTTTTTTAAATACAATGATGGCTGAATGATATTGAATAAGAATGATCAAAATTTAATTTAATTCTTTTTTTGCTCAAGAAAATCATGTCTTTACGAGGTTAATTAAACCATAGATTCGAAATACAATAAGAAATTTTAAATAAATATTGGGTTCTACATTTGACGACCCCCCCCCCTCCTTTAAATCAAATTACTCTTTTGTTGTTTCGCCAACATGTTTACATCATCTCATCTTTTCATTCAGACATTATTACTTTATATTTCCTACATTATATGTCCTGCCTGCTTGCTTGCTAAACTTTTTAACTTTGTGACTTTGCTGTTGCCTAGCAGACGTGTTTCTCACTATAAGCATAACGTCTTCATGATGTTGTAACTATGTGCACATGAGTTCAGTATGAAGGCAGCATAAAGTTATATTTTGTGGTTATGACACAGTGTTTAAAAATAAGAGGTGTCATAATTTAACTTTTCAGGACAAAGTAGAGATGGTGAATATCACTTTTAAGCTATGAACAAGAAATATATAATACAAATCTATTCTATTCTCATTTTGAATTTTTAGGCAGAAATGTGTGCTGCAGAAAAATGCTGTTCAATGTCCCTTCAGAGTACTTGTGCACATACAAACTGATTGTCTGAAATGTTGCTTTAAACTTCTCATGGGTACATTTTTTGAAGATGCTGCTAAAAATCTAAAGCACAAGTTTCAGACACAGACCTACACTGACCGATGATTGAACCAATTACTTGGAGCGTCCCCACAGGGTACGCCATGTGTATCAGTGATGAAGACCATGACCATGGTATCAACTTTCTTAAGCACTTAAGGATAACACACAGTATCAATTAAAGCATTAAGTTGTGTGATTTAGGGCTCAAGCAGTAAAGAATATTGGCTTTTAAAGAAAATACAAAGATCGTCCTGCAGGACTGATGAATGAGTTCATTCAGGGTGGCTGTGGCTGAGGGGTAGAGTGGTCGTCCTCCAACTTGAAGGTCGGCGGTTCAATCCCCAGTCTGACCCATCTGCATGCCGAAGTGTCCTTGGGCAAGATGCTGAACCCTGAATGGCCCCCCGTAGAATAACAAAGTGCTGTGATAGATGCACTGTATGAATGTGTGTGTGAATGGGTGAATGTAAAACTGTACTGTAAAGCGCTTTGAGTGGTCATCAAGACTAGAAAAGCACTATATAAATACAAAACCATTTACCAAAACCATATCAGTGATGAATGAGTTCAGCCGTCCTGCAGGAATGCTGAACCCAGTCCTGCAAATACTGATATGCAGAGAATTTGTATGTGTCTGCACTTTCTGTGCATGTGATTGTTTGCGTGTTAATTGTTGCTCAACTTGACTATGATTATTTATATTATTATTAGTTATATAATTATAACTCTGCCCCAGCCACAGAGCTGTAATGACACCTGATATCTCGCTTGACATCCTACCCTTTCACATTAAGTCCTAAATTTGGAGTTTAAAAGCATTGCATTCATGAGCTGTATTGCTGGAAAATCCAACTCCGGGAAAGAAACACTGAGTAAACACAAGTCTTGTTAAGGAAACATAATTGTGCTTGTGTTATAAAGAAACATTTGAGGAATAAAAACATAATATTACTAAAATCTAACCCATTTGTTGACAATCAATCTCATTTTGAGTGGTCAGGGCTACAGCCGGAGGGGGCCCCCCGCGCGAACGGAGGGTTCCCCCCCAAAAAACCTCGAGGCGGGTCGCACACCAAGCCTTTGGCGGCGTGGAGAGGATTTCTACCTCTGAAGGGAACAGTTCCCAAAAGGAGCTGTGTGATGTCACTCGTATCAGCCGTGGCAGAATGCCACAAAATAATTTGTATCACTGGGCGACTGCATTGATTGTGATGTGACCTTTGTTGAAACTGTCCATCATGAGTTAGATGGTGCTGTCGGAGCTGTAGTGCTGAACAGCACTCAGATGTGTTTGTGCTGATTCAGTCCTTTTGTCATCTACATATTCTATGCTGCATTACCCATCACAGCATCAATGTAATGGACTGCTTCACAAGTGCAACTTTTAAACGTCTCCCTGCCCTGTTCATAAATTAATTGAAGCTCGTAGCTGGCTGACATCAGTTCAGACATCAATCCTGAATGATGTGCTTTGTTGGAAACGAACTATAACATTTGAAGTCTGTTTACTGAACATTTAAAGCCATAGCTGCAATCTTTTTTATGTTTAACAAGGTTGTGTGTGGAGAAACAAGTGTTTGCATATGAGCCCTTCTACTTATTTTCAAGATTGAACTTATTTGTTGTTTTTGTTGTTGTTGATGTTTAAATGAGACACTTCATGACTCCTACGAGTCACATCTGTTTTGCAGAAGTCAACTTCCTCCCAAGGCTCCCAAAGACTTGATAGCTCTGTCAGGGTTAAACACATAGATGAACACACAACACACACACACACACAAACACACACACACACACAGAGAGAGACTATGATGAGTCAAATTGAGGGTTGCTAATTATAGCCTGGGGAAAGTTTTGCTCGTCATCAGCTCTCTTTGGGAAGAGGAGAAAAAGAGAAGCTGTTGATGGGGGGTTGATGGGAGGTGGGTGGCGGCTTCTTTCTCTCGGCATCCGGCCTGTCCTCTACCTCAACCGTGCATGCTCATCATGCACACTCCTTGCATCTGGACCTCTTCAACAACCCCCACCCCTCAAGCTCTGCCCCCTTCCACTGCTAACAGTATATTGTCTTTCTTTTTGGTTTCACAGCATGAGGTTATGTTTTTTTTATTTATTTATCCGAGTTGTCCTTTCCTCCATTGAATAGGCTATTCTTCTTTTCTCGTATGGGAGGGTCTGGCTGCCTGTTGTCCCACAGCATACAGAAGGGCTATATGATCCTGTGTTGTACTGAATAATTTAAAGGCTTTATTTGAAACAGTATGATCAAGAAAGTGATGGGTTCATCCACATGTTCTCCACTGAGATTCAGTCACAGTATGTCTGTGACTGAATCAAATGAACATTCTCAGTGTGTGGAACATGTCCCCCAGTGGAACAGGTTGGCTTTCTGATATGTTTAAAAAAATAAAAATAAGCATGTCTACCAATTTCCAAATGTCTTAGCAAATACATTAGTATATTAATTATTATGTGTATGAGTATTATGTATCAGTTAATGATCAGGCTTTTGTGATTGCCATCAAGACGATTCAATTAAGATTGTACAGTTTTTATGCAGGGACAGAGCCTCTATATTAGCAATATTTTGGGGGTTTTCTATAGAGGCCATGAAATGTATGAGACTAACTTATAATTTTATGTTCTTTCAACATTTTGCTAAAGTAAAGCTCTATTACTGATTTTCTATTTTTGGCCAGGTGTGATATTAGCCCTATAGTGGATATATTTTTCAAAGCATATAAGTGAACGGTGACAAATCCTTTATATTATATTGATGGATTGAATTAAGCTAGCATAACAATCAATGTATATGGTAGCAGGTTAGGCTTGGCAAGAGAAGCTAGGCTAACTAGCATGCAGCACGAAATCCTATAGGCTACACGATTTTGAAATGTTGTTCGGGGATGGCGAACGGAAGCTCACGATTTGTGTGCCAGAAATAAATAAAACTGTTTGGGGCTATGGTAAATGGATCATAACAGGGCCAACCAACGTTGTGGACATGTAAGAAATTCACCCAAACGGTTGGGTAGTTGTAGACATCGAATAGACTCTAAAATAGGTCGCAGAATTCAGAAATTGGGCTCAGATCACACTGTGTATGTCTGGCATGATATTTGGCATGATGTAAGTAAAAAAGCCATCTATCAAATATAGAATATAATGCTCTACAGTCCGCAGTGAAACATGGAAGGGAAGAGTGGGTTTCTTAGAGACGCCAGTTTGCAATTGTAGCTGAACTGATGTCATGGGAAACAAATAGGTCTCCAGACAGTGATATGCTCCCACTGACATTTTTAAATAGGCACAGTACCAATATAACAAAATATATTCACACAAAACATAAAGGATTTTTTTTTTTTTATTATTGGTTTGGACAAAAATAAAGCTCTGTGTTTCAGAGTAATAAGATATATTAGATACATACACAATACTTGGTGTAGAACCACATTTACATATACCACTGTGAATACCAGCATTACCCTTCTAAACCTTATATACATCAGTCTGATTCTACTTAATGCAATGTACTCTTCACTGTGAATTGCATAACACAGATTTGTATGAACCAAAAAATGTGCATAAACTATCAACATGTGTTTACTCAGATCTTCATTCATGGCGGCGTCTGTCCTTGTTGATAGTTAGTCTGCACTAGCAGAAGGAAATTTATCTGGCAAAGCTGCATGGAGGCTTTCACTTCTCCTTCATGTAAACATGTTTCATGTGCGAGGCAACACTCTGTGATTATGTGTCTACACACACACACACACACTGTGTATGCATATGTATGACACCCCAGCGTGCTTATGTGGCCTCAGGCTGTGGGAATGATATAGGCAGCTAGTTAGCGCTCACCCCTTCCCCTTAACCCTCTTAAAGACTGCCTGCATATTCCCCTCTTCTCCCCCAAACACTACCATCGATACTGACAGAGGCAAAATGTCCCACTCGTGGTCATTTGCCCAAAGGATGCTGGCTAAGCATGTTGTTGTGTGTTGTTGCAGCAAACCTTTTTTTGACAGGAAGCTTTGGATTTTTTGATTGACTTAAATCAGATGTCAAGAGGTAGGCTCTGAATCATCCAATTTATAGCTCTAAAACCTTTTACAGTAATATATATGTAAAGAAAATTTGACAAACACAGCAGAATAAACAGAGTAAAACATCTTTCACCTGATTTTATGTCAATCCATGTCACAAACATAAATGGTTGCAACAATTTTCCACAAATTTTTATACAAGAAAATAGTCATATTTATTGCCATATTCAAGGCAAATCCTTTCTAAATATGAATTGATATTAATGTGAATATTGTGCATTGAATAGATCAAGTTGCACAACTTCATTTTTTTGTGTATATTTATGCTCGTACGTTAAGCCTTTGACAGAAATTGCTAAAAGTAATAAATATGACCCTCCTCAATGGGTTTTTGGAAGGTATCAGGGTGGTAAATCTCGGCTAACGTTTAGGATATAAAAGTGATATTGGGCTCGAAAAGGTTGGTGACCACTGCTTTAAAGATTTTCTAGTCAAATAAAAGATACCATGTGGACTTTTAGATCACTATAAAAACTTAAAAGATGCTTTGTTGAAAATGTATTAAAATGAGAAAAAAATTGCTACTTGTAGATACATTGCAGTTAAAAAAAAGAAGGAAAAAAGTGGGGGTGGACATTACATTTTGACGCCTCTTTCCTGTGTTTGCATGTTCTCAGGACCCCTGTGTGGTGTCGGGGCATGGTGGCTGGAGATAAAGCTTGGAGAACGGGTGTAAAAGCCTGAAGCTGTTGGTCCAGAGGATCGTCCAGAAGCAGGATGCAGCCGTGCTATCACCCTGCTTCCCGTGTGAATAGAAACCCAGATCCAGCTCTGTTCTGGGGATCCCCCCCACACACACACACACACACACACACTTACACACACAACCACCAAATCCCCCAAACCCGACCAAACCCTGGCACTACACATCTAGCTTGTGCAGCCCTCTGCTGTCCTCCCCCTTGTCTCCGCTTTCCTCTCTGGCCCCTAATTGCTTTTATGCCTTTATTCTCACAGTGTGAGAAGTTTGACAATGTACATAAACGAAATTCCAGAATAGCAGCGGGATATGGAAAAAACACATGTGGAAGCAGTTTGCTGCCCCTCTGGAGAGGACTGGGAATCTGTACTTTTATAGATTTGTCCTGTGCAGAGGAGGATGCTGCTATTAAAGCTTAGGTCCCCCTTCCACTTGTTTGTGCATTAGAGAGGCTACATCCTTGCTTTTCAGGCCTTGTTGCACTATACAGGGCTTTGTTTAGAGGACAAACCACCCCATGTGTTTGTCCCTGATTTATTCCTTGTTCCTTGTATAACTACTCTTCCCCATGCCAATTCACTGTGGTAATACAATCTGAAAATGTTCTCTGTCCAAGCAAAGTGAGTTCCTCACGAAGAGTGCATGGGCACGGACCACAAACGATTAGGAAACAGTCTTCCACCTGACAGTGATTAGTGTTGGGCTGTTCTGAGCTGCTCTGTCAGGCCTGTGTGTGTGTGTGTGTGGGTGTGTGTGGGTGTGTGTGTGTGTGTGTGTGGGGGGGGGGTGGGGGGGTGTTGGGGTGTGGAGTACTCAGCTGCAGGCTTACCAGTAAAGGCCGGGATGTGCTCGATGAGAAAGCATTTGTATGATGTGTTACCAGACAATGTCAGCAATCAAACGTGTCTCTAGTTGCTCTGAATGGTCACGCTCAAAGGCAAAGTGACAAGCTGTAAGAAAGAGTGGGAACTTTTAAATCTAGAATAAGAGCCCACATTTCGACACCATCTCTCCTGAATTAGTCTTAATGTTGCATTCGATTGTTCACAGGAAAAGTTCGGAGAAATAGTTATGTTATAAATGAAAAGAAAGCTAAAGAGAAGAGTTCAATCTCTGGCTCCTTCACAGCGTGACTTGGGTGTAACTGCTGGAACACGCATTTCAGAAAGTCATCCAGCCTGCCCGAACTTGGAACGGTGTAGGAAGGTGGGGTTTCAAAGCTACTTGACCATTCAACAAGCAGCTGTGATGTATCAGTCAGCTTTAATACATTTGAGCTAAAAGCCTGATAGTATTTTTATTAGGGCCCGAGCACTGACAGGGTGAGGCCCTATTGAAATTGTAAGGATTATTATTATTATTATTCAGACAAATGAATTGGCTTATTGAGGGCTTTAACATGCTCAAATTCTTACCAAAATGTGCAGAAAGTTAGAAAGTGGTGAAAATGTATTCTGGGGGAATTTTCAATGGGCGTCGCAAAATTACGGTGGCCCTGAAAGCTCAACGAACGGCAACTTAAGAAAACACATGCAAGTTGACAAAACACCTGCAAAAAGAGAAAAGCGCTGCAAATACCGGAACGAGCTGCAAATAGAGAAACGCGCAGCAAATACCGTAAAGCGTTGCAAAAAGCCAAACGCGCAGCAAGAAGCCAAACGCGCAGCAAGAAGCCAAACGCGCAGCAAGAAGCCAAACGCGCAGCAAGAAGCCAAACGCGCAGCAAGAAGAGGCCACAACACAACGGAAGTGTTTCCAGGGGACAGCTAAAAGTGATGGACACTGCTGCCACAAAAACGTCCAATACACCATAGAAATTCGGTTCCACACAGGGTTCGGCCACCCGCGGCTCTTCGGCCCCTCTGCAGTGGCTGTACAGTACAATGTTGTGCATATGTTTAGCGAACGCTGAACTTAACGAATCAGTTTTCATATTATTAACGTGAACGTAACGATGAACGTGAGCGAACGTCACGTACATTTTTTAAATCATCACCGTATCAGGCCATCATGAAATACCAGGAGTGGGCGAATGTGTGTGTGTGTGTGTGTGTGTGTGTACGTGTGTGCCCCGGCGCTCCGACCCCGCCCACTCACTCGGAGAGAGCCACAGTGAGCTCTGATCACGGAAGATGATCCGATCTAGAGACATGTCGTCTTCTCCTGTTAAACTGAATAAACAGCGCTAACAAGCAAGCCCCTGTTTGTGAGGCAATATATTGTCCATAGTGTGCAGGGGTACAAAACCTTTACTATCAAAAGAGCGAGTGGGCGGGGTCGGAGCCCCGGGACCCGAGCACTCGCTACACACACACACACACAAACACACACACACAAACACACACACACACACACACACACACACACACACACACACACACACACACACACACACACACACACACTCGCCCGCTCCTGGTATTTCATGATGGCCTGATACGGTGATGATTTAAAAAATGTACGTGACGTTCGCTCACGTTCATCGTTACGTTCACGTTAATAATATGAAAACTGATTCGTTAAGTTCAGCGTTCGCTAAACATATGCACAACATTGTACTGTACAGCCACTGCAGAGGGGCCGAAGAGCCGCGGGTGGCCGAACCCTGTGTGGAACCGAATTTCTATGGTGTATTGGACGTTTTTGTGGCAGCAGTGTCCATCACTTTTAGCTGTCCCCTGGAAACACTTCCGTTGTGTTGTGGCCTCTTCTTGCTGCGCGTTTGGCTTCTTGCTGCGCGTTTGGCTTCTTGCTGCGCGTTTGGCTTCTTGCTGCGCGTTTGGCTTCTTGCTGCGCGTTTGGCTTTTTGCAACGCGTTACGGTATTTGCTGCGCGTTTCTCTATTTGCAGCTCGTTCCGGTATTTGCAGCGCTTTTCTCTTTTTGCAGGTGTTTTGTCAACTTGCATGCGTTTTCTTAAGTTGCCGTTCGTTGAGCTTTCAGGGCTCAACGGTGCACCCCCAGACCCCCGGAACATGTTCACATTGAGTGATTTTCACAAAAATCGATACATAGGTGTATCATGACCAGATAAACAAAAACGTCTTAGGAGCAATTGGAAAAACGTTACAGGAAGCCTGCTATTTTGCATTTAGTATTAAATGTACCTCCTGTAATAATTCAGAGGTTACTGAATTACAAAATAAAACTGTGCACAGGGTAAAAATGACACAACTGACTATGTTTACATGGAAACCAGTAGTCTGGCTATTGATTTTTTCTGAATAACACGTTAATTTGATTATGGTGTTAACATGAGTTGCTAAAAGAAAATTATATTACTCTTCCATTTACATTTTACAGAATATTGTCTGATTATGACTCATGTCATTACTACATTAAATACAACGTTATTCCATTAGTTTTAAAATCCCTGAAAATGTTAAATGTAGGGCTGTGTATCATTCGGGGTATTTTCTGTCTAATTTTGCTCCAGCTAAGTGTGTTTTGCAGCATTTGCTGTAAGTCTTCAGTTTACATGATAGCGTCTTATTTATACTATTGGCTTATTCGGGTTGATATCAGAATATAGATTTTAATGTAAATGTAGTCAGTGGCAACTTTCTTTCTCTTAGAAACATGGAACACTATTGAGAAGTGGTTATAAATACAAATTAAAACCTAAGTAACACTGAGAATCAGTTAACACACAGTCACAGTTTTTTAAAATATAATAAAATCAAGACTTCAAACATTTCTCTAAACAGATGAATTGATGACATGGACATAAAAAAAATGTTTACAGAAAATAAGTGAAAAACTGATATGTATGAGTAAAACTGAGATCTGGATAACGGTGATGGTTTGTTCTCGCTCAGAGAAGTATTGAATTACATTATATTGAACAAAACGCAGAGTGGCTGATTGTGACACTTGACACTAATATTTCTCCACAGCAGCTACAACAATAGTTCTCAGAAAAATACCTGAGGGAATTGATAAGTAGCAAAAAGTGATACTATTTCTGTCAAATGGAGTAACAACTAACAGTGGTAATATGTTTTTCTAATAGGAAAATATTATGTAGCAAACAGAATGGGGTAAAATAAGCAATTTAAAGTCATATCTCAACGAATGAGATGAAATAGAGAGGTACAACCTAATTTAAAACTAGCAACCTAGAGTGATACTTGAGTAAAAAAAAAAAAAAAAAATGGGTCATTTGCAAAAAGCACAGGATAATATTTTGACAGGTAGCCTAGGTATTAAGTGTGTGTGGGAGTATGTGATGGATTTTGTACATAATATCATTGGATTAGGCTGTTATTCAACTATCTCCAGTTTTATTTGCCAAAAACAGCAGATTGATCCGTCTATTGCTTTAATACAAATTCAGTGGGGGCTAAAGGATATCAAAAACCTTGCAAACAGCAGAATTATGGGTGTTTGTGTGGGCCTATGCTGACAGATTAATATCCCTAATAAATCCCTTTAGCAGATTAACCTTGTTTAAAATAGCTTTATGAATGCAACGTAAAGGCATTCACTAAGGATTTATATAATTCAGCATTCTGAGTAGCAGTGTGGGCACTGTTAACTGTCTTTCTAGAACAGTTCCATTGACCTATTCAGCAGTTTGGCATTTGGGCACATTGTGTCTTCTATACCTTTGTCTCCCTCCTCACTCCCTTTGACCAAATGCAGACTGGCTCAGAGTCATGTCCTGTTTGATGCTGTTGAAACACCAGAGAATTTGACTCTCATTGCTCTGGTTGTCAGAGTTGACAGGGGAAGCTGGGGAAGGAGATTAGCTGGTAAAGGTACAACCAGCTCCAGATGTGGGTCTGCGAGTAAATCCTTCCCAGACAGTATACATCTGTTGACTTGGGCCATAAAAACAGGTTCTCCCTGTGTCTTCAGTGGCATCTCACAACCTCTTGGGTCATTGAGATTGCTGCTCTATCTTTTACCAGTAAATAACCAGCACTGCGTCCTTCCAGCTGGACCAGTAAAAACATTCCTCAGAATTGCTTACCTCACTATAAGATTTTTGTACATGTTATCATCTGCATATTTCTGCACTCTCCTGTTTAATTTGTAAAACATCTTAAATGAGTCTTTGGAGGCATAAACTTAATGGTAAAGCTTGCTTAACGTTTTACCAATTTTGTTTAATTCACTCATGTCTTTACTATCGGCTTAGGGAACTCATGCTTTTATCCAGAGTAAAAATCTCACTCTTATTCCCAACTTCCATTGCTGAGCCTGTGATGCCAAAAATGTGTTTCCAATCGGAGGACATTAGCATGGGGAACAACAGTTTCTGCTCACAGCCTATGAGGGCTGTTTGAGGAAACATTCACTGACAGCGAGCTCAGAAACTATGAGCCATAACAGGCAATCATGCTTTGATAATCCAGCTCCGCACGAAAACTTTACTGTTAGGATTACAAGTGGAACAACTGCAAATAATATTTTATTTTCACAAGACCAGGATCTAAAATGGTCTGATTCAATCATACATACATTGCTCATCTGGCGCATTTGACAACAAGGTTTGTGTCTTCAATATTACTTCCAAGTGGCCCATGTGCCCCAATGAATATATGAAGTAGTGTTACTCCCATCACACCACTGACTGTGCTAGCAGACTGTTCTAAATCTGGTGCTGCATGTTTATGAATGCTATGTTAGCGTATGTAAAATGAAAAGGCATAAAATATGTCAAATCTCTGCAGAACTTTTTCAGCATTAATCTCATTTACTTACTTATGATTATTTCTATTGCGCTACATTATAAGTCCATATTGTTGCAGAATAAAAGGTATTTAGAGCAAATTGCAGGTCACAGGTGTAGGTGGTCATGCAGAGTTCTACAGTTCTCAGTCAGGTTCACTCACCACTCCTCTGGATGTATGTATGGTTATGGTTATGGTTATTACGGTAGTTTTAACTAACTTTAGCTAACAGATGGATATCTTCACACCGGGTTGCCACTTGATTGGAAGTCTGTGGTTATACAAAGCTTTTTCAAAAGTGGGAGGGTGAGAGTAACAGGGTTGAAGAAGAGCTTTAGGCTTTTTTAGCTATAAAGCTTGCTAGCTTTTCCCCAAAAGCATAAATGTAAATATGGTTATATGGCTGCTGTTTGTAATGAATAATCATACTTTTTCTTCTAGTTTTTTAATTTTATTTTTGCATCTGTCGGGTGTTAGAAAAGTCATCAGCACGCATACTCACCTGCGTTTAATCCTGTGGATCGGCTTCTTCTGACTTCTGCTTGTTCTGCAGACTATACTATACTATACTAGGGGACTGGTCGCAGAGAGTCTGGAAGTTACCACTTTGACATTTGCTTTCACACGTTTAGCCCCTCTGGAGAATGTTCATTTAATGTCTGAATGCAGCTTTAGAAAGCCCTAGTTCCTGCATGGAGTTGGCTGGTTATGTTAAGTGCAATAAGTTTCAGATGAGCTGGTCTCTAGACCCTGATCTGGAAAATGACAGTGATAAACCATTTTTCATGCATTTATAACCTGAACATGTCTATTGTCACTGCACCATCAGTCACCTCAATATAGGCCATAAAGAAGGTCTCAGTTCAGTAAGAGATATTGGCGTGCTCACAATTAATGACAGAGCTCTCCATTACATCAAGTTGAATTCCTTTGAGGGTGCTTTTCCCGTCAGACACACATGGAGGAGGGTTGGAGCCCAAAACCTCCCGTAGAAAATTCAAACATCAGTGAGTCACCGGCAGCAGGACAACAGTGTGGTCACTGGGTGATAATGTTAAATGTTCTTGCATACAGTGTCATACAGTTATCCACCTTGACCTCTGTCAGAGGAGTCTTGGAGGACATCTTCAGGTTTCTTTCTTCCCGAATCATAAATCCTATCGTCAAAAAAGTGAGGTTGGGTTATTTGTTTAAAATACTGTACATCCAGGTCTATGAACTCTGAGTCATTCTGCCAATATGCCTGTATTTCTCATAGGAAAACTATGCTTCATCTAAATCCCCTGGTGCACATCCAAGTTATCTCTGTTGAACCACACCCCCTGAACCCTTCAAATAAACAGAGATCACATGTTTTTTGTGAAAGCACATCGACACCGGTGTCGGCCCCTCTCACCAAAAGCTCTCTAGGCCTTAAGGTCTGTATTTTCTCCGTCTATGGAACTGCGATTTCCTCCTGAGATATTTGTTTTCTTTTTGTTTATTTGATTTTTGCGTATGTCACGTGTAGGCACTCACTCTGGCTTCTGCAACTCAGTGTTAAAACACTTTTTGTACCTAACATGCACATCTAAAAACGTTTCTATTTTTAAATAAAGATATTTAATAATTGCTGAGAGCAAGTGTGCACAAGAGACATTACTGCACAAAATCATTGAGCAGGTTCACTTTTAAAGTATTACTTTATAAATCTGTTTATCTTCTTTACAGTGGAGACCCTTCTGCCCAGATAAAATATGCCCTATCTTAAAGCTCACTCCTAAGACAGCGTTGGTCAGTTTCTGTGAGGAACTAAATGGGAGCTGGATCTGGTCCATGTACCGCTGCCAGATTTGGCAGGGATTAAAGCGTATTGGGTCAGCCGGAGCTGTTAATCAGTTCCTGTTCCCAGCACTAAATATAAGCTGGTGTCGGCCTCTAGAATAGGTGTGGAGTGGTGTATCTCAGTTTATCGTGATGTAAGTCCACTGCCAATGAGTACTGGATTCCAAGAGGTGGGCTGAGGCCTTTTTGGCAGCCTTGATAACATCTTCCTCCTTGTGCAGAGGTTGTGGTGTTTGATACTCACTGCTTGACTCTCACTAAATAATTCTTCCAAATATTTCTATTTTCTTAAGGTCCTCTACCTTTTCTGTGCCAATTGCAACGCCAAGAAAAAACTGAAAGTGTTAATAAATGAGCAATAACATTTTGAAAAATAATTTTAGTAAACAGTTTGTGTTCTGAGAGGGCTAGGACGACTGGACTTAATAACCACGTGTGTTTGCCCAGTTCTATTGCCAGAACACAACATAAACTACCTTTATGTATAATACAGCTTATAGATTTCATTTGAATTATTTGGTCACATCCCATTAGTCCTATAATAGTACTATGTAATAAATGGTCATAGACAAAAGTTCTGTATAACAGTAGCTGAAAGACATTGACTTGTCATGTGAGCACCTTCTCAGCAGGTGTAGCTGTTTGCTGTGAGGCTACAGGGCTCAGTAGATTCTTGACCTCTTCAGGTTAGAGCTAAGACCTGCACATTCTTTCCAACTGATTTAATCTTGTTGTTTTTAGAACATAGGACATTGGCGAGATAATTATTTTGGACAAGAAGACTTTGAATTTGTCTGCCAACAGGACCCGGTTTGAGTCCCTTGATTCCAAGTAAAGAACCCTGTAATATATTATATATATATATATATGATATTTATATTAATTTAAGTAAAGAAGAAACTATAAACAGAAATATGAAAATATTTTGTAAAGTACAGTATATTGATATTATTGAATATTAATTTAATGAAATTTGTGAACACATTATTACGGTCTGAAACTAATAATGTAATCATTGAATTTAATAATTTAATAATATTTTGGTACAATATCTTTGTTTTTTTCATCCCTTTTTTCACTGCATTATGATATTTCCTTCATAACTTACATCATGTTCATCATTCATTTCATAATGTCCAATTTTATTTCATTAGAAATGTCACACTGACGTGTGTCAGTGTAATTAACCAAAGTCAAGTCAAGTTCTTATTTGTGGAAGAACAATGTCAATGTCAATGGGCTATGATTGCAGTAAAGCAAAATCTGTTATGGGGGGCAACAATTAGATTAGGCCTGATAAAAATAGTAATAATATATATATTTATACTATGCTTATTTATTAACTGAAAAACTCCCCTTGTGACAGAGAAAAAATTTGAGTAACATTAACTAGAAGTAACAAAAGTTACATTTTCTGGTTGTGTTCATAGAAAATACTACCATGTTACTCTAACTAATAATGAAATAACTATTCAAAGTTGAATTAACACAAAGCCTGATCGTAAGAATTTAAGTCAGAGATTGACTCAGTAAAGTTGCTTAATTGAACCCTACTACCCCTACTTTAAAACTGTTTTATAAAAAACAAGACACGCACTTCAAGCATACAACACCAGATCAAAATGGCACAAATGGGAATCAGAAATAATCTGTATTTGCTCTAGCAGCACTATTTCCATGCTGACACTGAGCCTGTCCTGCACCATGTTTTTTCATATACTCGAGCTCTGGGCGTTGCACCGGGTCTGTAATAGTTTTTTTAATCAATCTGCAGCAGCTGACACTTTGAACAAGTGTGGAGAAGACAGAACTGTGAATGGAAATGGAGGATTTGTGTCAGATTCCACTGAGTCACTATAAAGCGGCTTGCCTCCCTCCCTCACTTCCCCACATCTGGACACTGTTAAAATTCCTAACCGCTCATGCACGCACATGCACACGCAGACAGAATCCCTGCTACATGTCTAGCTTTGAGGATACTGTAAATACAACAGTTAAGGTGCAGTTGTTTCTTTTATAAGGTCCGGATAGAACCCTCATACACCTCAGTTACATCCAACAATGTGTGTGACACAGTATGTATAGTATTAGGAATGGAGCTTCAAGGGAATAATACACTGCCTGAGTTCAAGTAGCAGTCACACGAGTTCCCTCCATTTCTCCTCAGAACACAGACACAGTCCCACAAACACTTCCCAGAGTATCAGTCCTGAAAATGACCTTTTGTTTAAAAACTTGAGATCAGCATTTATTACTATTCTTTAAGATGTTTAAAGTTATTTTAAACAACACTGACTCACTGCTGCAGGAAGTGGGAGCATAAAGCTTCCACTGCATAAAATGAAACTTTGATGTCTGCTTTGAATATTAAGTATTTTACTTTAGAACAATTGCTTTGATGTTCAAGGTTTCCTGAAGTTAGATCTATAAGAAGAGGAACGATATTTCAAAACTAATATTAGTAACAACTTCAGTCTGACAGATGCATCACTCTCTTTAGATTACATCCACAAAAATACATTTTCATTTTGAAATGATATTTTAAATGTCAACATTCTCAGTCTTGTTTAACTTTTAAATTTTTGTACCAGAAATTACAAACAACTTCCTGCAGTTTGTTGCTTAGTTGCAGAAAATATGTATGAACAGAAATGGTGAAAAGTAAGAGCATTAGGTGGAACCATTAAAGTAATGCCTGGGCTACACTGGGTTTGTGTACAGAGCAAGACGGCTGCGTCTTGCGCACGTCTGTTGTTTGCGCACACAGGGAGCGTGTCTGCTGCGTGCCTGCGGTGGAGCTGCTAAACAGGTTTCTGGTATGAAGCCGTTCTGTACATCTTCTGGTCCTGCAATAACAGTAACAACCTTGTTAACCCTTGTATGGTGCTTTCAATTTTTGCTAAAAGAAAAATAATGCGATAAATATTTTTTTCAACCTGAGACTCATTGGCCTTGGCTCATTTTCTGTGATGAACATATAAAGGAACATATATTCAGTGACTTTACACTTTACAACCCCCCTATACATTTATATTACAAATGTGATGTTCGGGTCCACTGGACCCAGGACTACACAAAGTGTTAAATTGTATATTCCAATCACCTCTCCTCCCACATTCCTGCACATTTACGTAAAAGTTCTCTGCCAGTTACTGCATCCCACAAGGATTCTGTGGATTCCCCTTTGGATTTGAAAACTCCAGCACGGATAATAACCCCAAAGTATGCAAATAAAGGGGTTTGGTCCATCTCATTCTAGCTTTCTACGAAAACATGCTGTCCTTCCAAATTAGTGCAATCCAGAATGATTTTCGTAATGAATAGTTCGTAAGAAGGCTTGATGTCCTGCACATGGGTCACTGCTATCCGTGTCGGCCCTGATTGCACCTTATTACATTGGTAGCCATGCAGGCTGGCTAAAGTGCGAAAAGACCATTAAATTGTCATCATTTTTTGTCATCCATATGTTGGCTGCTGATGGCCTGGCCTGGATTTGGGACTTGCTGCAGATGAACTTTTAACGTAGCTGGCTGATGGTTAATCTCATCCTCTTCTAACCCAAACTCACTGTCAGACTCTGAATTGACAGAAACATGATCGTCATATTCTCTAAACTCTTCCCCTTTATTGTCTTCAAAAGATTTTCTCTCTTCAAAAATCATTTCTAGATACTGTATCTGTTCATTGGGGCTCGTGTGTAGACTGACATGAGTGTGTTCAATTTCTAATTAAGTTCAATAAATAAACGTCAATACTGATGAAAAACCTTGTTTCATATTTGTTTTTTCCAATCATATCTTGATTGTAATTGATGTTTCTTTGTTTAATTGCATTTTATCACAAAAAACAAAAAGCACTTTTAATCATGAATGTGATTTAACAGGGGTAAATGACAAATATTAACCATATATGCTGTTTATATTGCTTGTTATTGGGATAAAGTTAACATCTGTTAAGTATTTTTACATATATTGTTGTAACTGTATTGATTGAAAGACCGAATAATGCGGTGGGTCCACCAGACCCACGAACATTGGCTGGGTGACCAAAACATGAACACCACACAAGGGTTAAAATAAAGGATTGGATTCCGTCAACAGAAACACTGTTGAGCACTGAGTGCTTTTACTTTAAAACTGGTACAGGATGTGTTGCAAATATATATTTTGTCACATATTCAACAGATAGAGAAATAACCGATGGTGACAAATCCTTTTCACACGCTAATAGGCTCACACACATGATGCACATCTGTGACACATCGCTGGACTATTAACACGGGCAGGAAAATGAATACCAAGACGTTCCTCAGCGCACCCGTGCCGTTCATGCATCCAGTGTGGCCCAGGTGTTGGAAATGGTGATAGGAACTGGAAGGGGACATGAGTGACTGGACCAAAAGTCTATGTTTCTGTCAGGGACAGCACTGTTGCCAAAAGTCTTGATTTGAAGTGGTCCAAAAAACACAGGATACCAGGCATAGTTATTTGTTTTAAAACCATAACTGCAAAAATCTGTGTGGACGTGGCCTCACTTGACACATACAAGTCAATGCATTAAGTACAAAGCTGCAGTCAGTTTAATCAAAAATCTCAAAATGCGTAACTGTTCCGTTTGGACCTGAATTCCTAAATGTTATTTGCATTTCGAATGCAGTGAGCCAACAGCACCAGATTTGGAAAAGTCACCTGAATATATCAGTGTGAAGAGACTTCCTCACCCCGTCACTGAGAGAGTGAGAGGAGCATTCAGCACCTCCAGTGTTGAGCCTCTCCTGCAGGCGCTGTAGAGGCGGGTTGAGGGACCCCTCCCCGGTCCCTCGGCTGACCCCGGTTTGAAGCCAATCTGTCAGGGAGTGAGGGCCTATAGCTCTGGGCGCATACCACGTTAACAACCCCCACTCTGTTTACCTGTGAACTTGAACTCCATTCACAAACTGGTGGGACCAGTGTGTGTGTGTGTGTGTGTGTGTATGTGTGTGTGTGCGTGTGCGTGTGCGGCGGCGGGTGTGTGGAAACAGTAGCTGTGTGCAATGTTACAGCCTGCAGGTTTAATCTGTGCAAAACCTTTGAACTGGCTGCTGGAACAAATAAATATAAGAAGATTCTTGTTCTCCATCAGTCTTCATTTGCCGTGTCTAAATATTTGCAGCTCCTTGATACATTTTACTCACAAAGCAACTGATAATCTGGAAAAATAAAAACCACAATAAATGAAATACTAAGGCTGTGGTTCACAAGGTAGAGAAAGTCACCAAATCAAGTCATGTCAAAGCCATTTGCAACATGGAACGACAGACAAAACGATTTAAGACACTGATATGATTATAAAAATTATCAAAATGCAAAGAAATACAAACTACATACAAAACACGCATGTGCCTCCGTCTCCTCTTCTGTTGTTCTCACCTCATAAAACACGTTACATCAACAGCCTTTGTCTGTTAGTTGCCATCGTTCACTGTGTGTGAGGAAAGTAAATAAACAATTGTCGACTTCTTCTACATATAAAGCTCGTCTTCGATCAAAAAACTGTTTCGCCACCTACTGTTCTGGCGGTGAATTGTTTTCAGCACCCACGGCCTTCGGAGAACAATAAATTAAAAAGAGTCCCTCGGATCCGTCCGGCCGTCTGTCCATAATAGAGCCAGAGTAGCATATTTCAGCCTTTAGTCCTTGGACTGAGATCCATCTGAACATTTCTTTTTTAGGAAAATAAGCAAATCAGTATTTGTCGAAAATGCTAAACTGTTTCTTTAGAGTGTTATATTCATGTTATGAATTTGAACAGATAACCACAGGTCTCCAGCACATTACATAAATCGAGAATCAAATCCAAACTGAGGAAACATTCCAGGAAACACGGGAAAAACAGCTTTGAGCTTTAATTTTGGTTGTTTCTATTTTAGTTCCACTTTCCCAAATACAAGTGCACACGCTGTAATTTGGTGTGTATTATTAGTTTCTCACTCTGTTTCCTTTTATATCTCCATAAACATTTGTAGAAGACCACCAAACACAAGTTTACTGCTAAAGGCTGTATAAAAAAAGAAAGAAAAAAACAGACCAAGAAACATAGAAATCTACTGGACAACCTTTTGTCACCGTCCAGCCATACACGCACATACTTGTTGTGTTTCCCCCTTACACATACACACACTGGCCCTTCACTCTCAGTGCTGATTTCGCAGCAGACCTTTGAGGTTATATAAATGAATCAATTTCCTGCTCAATCTCATCAAAGTAGTTGGTGATTGATTTTCAGTTGACTAACCAATTAATCAGGTACGCGTTTCAGTTCTTATACCCACAATGAAACCTAAAAGGAACTTTAATCTTGATGATGTTTTCTTACACCTGACATCTATTGCACTTCTGTCCGTCCTGGGAGAGGGATCCCTCACATGTGGCTCTCTCTGAGGTTTCTACGTATTTTTACCCTGTTAAAAGGGTTTTTAGTAATTTTTCCCTACTCTTGCTGAGGGTTAAGGACAGAGGATGTCACACCATGTTAAAGCCCTATGAGACAAATTGTGATTTGTGAATATGGGCTATACAAATAAAATTGATTGATTCATTGATAATAGCGCAGGCAACCTGCTGTGTAGTGAGTTACTTTCCTGTGACGTCTTAAGTGTAATTTACATCTCTGGTTTGTTGTTCTTATTAGACGTGTGTAGTTACCTTGAGTAGTAAAGGCCCCCTGCCTGAAAAGTGAAACTAGGGCCACTCGCAGAAAATCAAACTCAAACTGTTTTCAGATGTGCAATGAGATCCTCTGGATATTCTCTGGAGGGGCTGTATGTGAGGACACAGCAGGACATTCACTGCAAGATTCACTGTAAGCGAGTAGGTGTGTCGTTGATGTTTCTAAAACGCAACAATAAATGCAAAAATAAATCAAATATCTCTGGATGCAAAAGCGGTGCAGCCCAGGTAGAAGACACACAGACAGAGGACAAGAGAGCTTTTGGTGATAAGAGCTGACGATGGGGTCACGTGATCTCCGCAGCAGAATCAATATGTTACGTCCCCCCTCTGCTTGCTGCTCCACCCCTCATCTGAACGCTGCAGAGATTTCTATGTCGGTGTCAACGAGTCTGAGTGGAGCATCTCCTTCTGCTTTGTTCAAGTGTGAAAGGCAACCTCTGCAGAAAGTCCAGACCCGATTCTCTGGACATTCTGCGGAGGTCATGTCTGATAATGGCTGTAAAGCGATGACACAGTACTGCCAGCGCAGTCTTGTTGAAAAGTGTTCTCTGAGGAGCAGGCTGCAGGAGCCGAGCTGCAGCTAGCACTTTGCTCAAACATGGAGATGAAATCAAGAAAAACACTGATGTCCTGAATTCCCACTTGTAAACCGCAGACACTGAATCTTAAAATTTACTTTGACGCAGCCCGACCTACTGTCTGCAAGCAAAACATGCAATTTCCTTTGGCGGCTCAGTGTGTCGCTGGTGTGGCGAACCCTTTGGGTGAACTTGAGACTGGGCTGGGCAGCGATGGGTTAAGGTGGTGGCGGCTGGTGCGTTCGCAGCAGGAAGGCAGCGGCCGGTTCTGGGCTTGCCTCCAAACAGATGTTGGTTTGTTTCAGGGCGGTGGTTAAATAGTTGGATAGCGTTCCAGCACACAGGGGAGCGAGGAGGGGATTAGAGCTGTGAGGATTGCAGCTGCACAGACAGAAAGAGAGCAGGAGAAGGGAGAGAGACACAGATAGAGAGAGCAAGACTGGGAGTCAATGATGCAGCACTGAATAAATATGACAGTAAGCTGCGGGAACTCAAGAGCTCGAGCACCAGAATGTAAACCACTGGCAGACACAACAATTAATTATACTTTCAGAGGATGGTAAATGTAATTTGTTTCATGTTGCCCCTATTCTACACAACCATATGTCAAAAAGCAAGTCAAAAGAGCAAGTCACACATAACTACTAAATGTTATGTGTGATTTTCTCTAGATGGATTGAAATCCTGAATATAGTTTGTGAATTTGAGAGATGTGCTTTATTTCCAACATTGAGATGAGAAGCTTGATACAATCTTGTACGTGTGTGTTAGTACTGAGCCGGAGGTGGGATGTTATAAGTTTAGTTTAACTTAGTTTAGTGGAAAGACTGTGAGCAGGTGGAAACAGCTAACCCTACTCCAAGTTCAAAAGCAAACCTACCAGCACCTCTTTCTTTTGTGTTTAAAATTTAATTCACCATGCCTTTAAAATGCATTACATGGAAGAACACAATATAGACACCCCTCTGTATACACACCTACACCCATACAGACACCCAAAGACCCACACAGGTAGACATCCGTAAACATGACACATATACATATACATGTAGACACACCTATACATATCTATCTATCTATCTATCTATCTATCTATATATATATATATATATATACACACCCATACACATGCACACACATATACACAAAAAGGAAAAACCAAACAAGGCACCTCTTAATCTGGTATCAATGATACCATTGAAATTCTTATGATTTGTATGTAAAGTAGGGATCTGAGGCAAAGGAAGGTAAAAGTGAGATTTAATTTTCTAATTGATTACTATTTAAGTCATGAGCTGATAGTGTTAAAAATGGTTTTATGGCAAAATAAAATTTGGTAAAAATGAAGTCAGTAAAAGGTCCAATGAAGACAAATTCTTACTAGTTGATGAAGGAAATAAAGATGCAGCACTGTTCTTATGGTTCATCGTTGAGCCACCAAGTCCAAGTGTTACAGGTATAATGTGGGTTAATGCTGAAATCCAGTTCAAGAGAAATGTTTGGAGGCTGAGTACTAAGCAGTGTGTTGCAAATGCTATCTCGGCTGTCATAAGTGAGGTTTACTGGATTGCAACTCTTCTCAAAAAGACTCTCCAAATCAATTACAGAGAGAACAGAGCTGTTTAATTTAGCTCTGACAGCATCCAGGACTGGGTCCCACACAGGGCTGGAATTGTACAAAGGGGGGGGGGGGGGGGGGGGGTGGGGGGGGAGTTATTTGAAATATATCATCTTTCATCCCACAAACTAATAACTTCTATGCTTCTTTGCCCTACAGGTAAGGATATCTTCCCTCCTGTTACAGTTCAACCTTCCTTTTTTTTGCAGTTTAAGTCCGATCTGATTAATCATTTCTGACACTACTTTATTCATCTGTTTGGATTTGATAAACTGAAAGAGACTCCACCCTACAACTTAGGCTCTTTTTCCAGGTTTGTGTACACGGCGCTACAAAAAAGATATATCATTGGATAATCATCGTTCGGGGAGAGGTTTAGCAAATGGTCAGTCAACAGGATTTTTCCACACTCAATTTATTGATTTGTATCATTTATTGTAGTTCCTTCACCTGAAAAGAGCTGCATGCTGGGTAGACAAAGAGACCCGCTGCTCAAAGAAGTTGCATAGTTATGTCACACAAATCTGTGAGGTCCCTTTTCTGTTTTATCAGAGAGAAAAGTTTCTTGCACTGTTGGAAAAACAATTCACAACCGGAGATTAATTTGATTTAAAATCAATAAAATACCACAGAATAAGCTAAAACAAATAAAGATAGCCTCTTAAAAATGGCTGCAATCACTAAATTTTACCCAGGTAGATAATAACCAGCATCACCTTAACAAAGCGCCAATTACTGTTCTTACAGCCGCGTTACTAAGAATGTAATTTCGTGTAAATACACTTTTTTATTTAATTAACAAATAAATCAAAGTCTGTCTGAAGTGGCCAAATACAACTATACAGCTTAAAGACAGACACATTTTTCATTTATTGAAGAAACATATTGGGATCTCTTATTTATGAAATCAACAATGTTTTCTTGACCTATCAACATTTCAGACACATTATATCTTGTACATTTAATCTGTCCACAGATAGAAAACCACAATCATTTGTGGTTTTAAGGAATTTAAATGCTGGAGCCAACAACAGCGATGTGCTGAGAATGTAGAGCTTCCAGACATCTTGTTGTCACAACAAATTGCCAGACTTAGTACATTGGTGCTTCTACAGAGATGAAAACCTGTGGTCACTGAGCATGGTAACCTGCATCTGCTCCCTGTGCAGAAGTAATGGGTGGATGGACGCACTGTTCAGCAAGAAATACAGTAGTTCCCTCCCAATAGAACAAAAACAATATTTGTCTTTTGCATATTTGCATTTGAGAGATCAGCTCCAAAGACTATCATGTAATGATACCCTCCCAAGTAGTATTTCAAACTAGTCTGCTGAACATTCACGCATGATTTGTTGAGTTATTTTCTAAACACACGCAGGCACGCATTCGGACACACACATTGGCACAAACATTGCATTGTGGGGTTGCAAGTGGATATTCTGAACACAGCCTTTGTTCCTTTATGTACATGTTTGGATGTTTAACAGTGGTCTTCAAAAGAATGCTAAAACAGTTGGTGAGTTTAATTTGAAAATTAAGAAACGTTGAGAGGACAGACGGAGCAAAACACAGAATAACCCAAACAACAAATAATGGAGAGCAGGCGCACAGGTTGGGGCAAAGGGAAGAGCACCATGTTTTATATAGAATATTTCGATTTCTTTATCCGATTAAAGGAAATTGTAGATACTGTGAGTTCCAAAAAAGAACACGTGCCTCCAGGGAGGAGAGAGCAAGGACAGGAAAAACTCCACCACTTTTTGCATAAGTAGCACTTTGAAGTCAGTGATGGGGAGATGGGGAAGCAGGAGGAGAGGAAGGAGGAGAAGAAGAAGAGGGAAAAAAAGAGTGGCTGTGCATATGAAAGAAGTGACGTGTCAAAACTTTTTCAAGTGCAGTTCTAGTTAAATCTGCCTTCTCGGCCCTCAGGGGCCCCAGCTGTACTTGCATACTTAGTGTTTCACCTCTCCTCCTCACCTCTCTGCAGCCCGCCCTCCATTAAAACTGCAGATACTGGCTTAGCCCTTAGCTTTAGCTCACACATGAGCCTTGATCTCTTTAGACAGCGAGCGTGAGAGCCGCATTTTGAAGTGGATTAGTCCCTACAGTATCTTTCAAACTCTTTTTAAGTCCAGGGTGTCCGCAGTTTAAGCCAATTAGCTCACAGTTCTGGCTTTTATACGGTCTTAGGGTTGTTGGTGGATGACGATTTTGTGGATGGATATAAGAGACGAGTGCTAACATATCGTACTGAAACAGAACTCAGCTAAAAATCTTAATGTTATGCTCAATGGGGCCCATCTACTTTGTTACTCCAGCCCTACCAGCTGCTGTTCAACCAGTCATAATGGTTTCCAGCCTATTTAAGGTCATGTATCTCAGTAAACTACCCAGGTTCAGTTATATAAGTCTCTATATAGTACATCAGCATCTCATCTGACTACCTCAGTTAAATTCAACGCCTTTGTTATAAAAAAAAGGAACTTCATTTGATGGCATCACAATTTATTCACACTGAGCATGAAGGCATATGATCTGAATTCAGCCTAGCTGATTTGGAGACGAATGTCCGATTAGTTGCAAAGTTTAAATAGCCCTCAAAGATTCCATGAAGATAAATGAAACCAACATTTCAGAACTAAACCTGGTCTCCAGAAGACAACTGTCATCAGCCGGCCTCTGTTGAAATGTTGGTCTAATTTAACTGCATTAAATCAATAAATCTAGAAATCATCTTTCTCAACCCTGCACGTCATAAGATAATTAGTTTGTGCCCTGCACCCATTGAGCTGTGCCCTTTCTGTGCTGGCTCACAAACTGAAAATGTCATTAGTTGAGATGTTTACATTAGCTCACATTAGCGTGCATGTAGTGTGAGACTCATTTGAATATATACACTGATATTTTAAAATACTTAAAAAAACGATGTGAATAAAAGGACTGTTTTATCCTCATCTGTGGAATGTTCTTAAACTGCTGCAGAAGGGAGTTTTTTTTTTTCAACAAGAGCGTCTGTGTGAGAACATTCCTTTGGCATACGGTTGTGTGTACATGCAGAGAATGTATGTGTGTAGGGAGGCGTGTGATGGAGGGTGAACCCCCATCCAGCTGTACAGTCTGGGATACACCTGGGCCTGCTGTCTAAACAGCTCTGTGCTGCTTTGCATGACTGCTCCTGCAAACATGTGATAAATATAGGTGTGTGTATGTGTGTGTGTGTGTGTGTGTGTGTGTTTCTCTTTAGGTTTAAAGCTACTACTGGGGACAAATGTTTCACTAAAAAGAATCTAATTGCAAATAGTTTGTGTATTTGGGGACAGCAGCTGGGTTTTTGGTTTGTATAGTTAAGGCTTGGGTTAGGTTAAGATTACTTTAAAGCTAGACCCGTGGTTAGACAAGTAGTGGTTAGATATGGTTAGGGTAGGTCTCCAGCAAATTAATACAAGTCCATAGCTGTTTTCAGAAATGTTCGCAATAGAATTTGTTCCAGACTTTCTCAAGAGTTTGCCTTTCATTCAAGCACAACACACCGGGAGATTCTCTGCTCACAACAGCAACAAATTCTCCTGAGATTTCATGTTAGAGGTGGTGTAGCAGGGAGAGGCAGGACCTAACGTATTATTTCTGCTGCCAAGATCACGTTTTTTTGGTTTACAACACATGTATACTGGCATCAGCTCTTATCTCCAAAAACTCTCTTGACATCTTCGTCTGTGTCTCCGAGATTTGTGGCACCGCATTTACTTTCTGAGACTTTAGTATTCATTTAGATTTTTATTTGCATCTGTTAGAAATGTCATCCAGTGGAATATCTTAGTTGAATCCAATAGCATATGGAAATGTTGTTGAATCGCTGTGAAAAGCGTTTCAGGGAAATCACTATTCATGCTGTCAAAACAAGCATGTAAACCTGCCTGAGTGAGAGTAACAAGTAACGCTCAATACTCCTGTATCCCGTAGTTGAAGTTTGAAAAAAACTCCCCTGCTCACATTATAGTAAATCAGGTGACATTGAAATTAGCGATGTAAACATGCTGACTGACTGTGTATTGATCAATACATCCATCTTTCCCATCTGACCTACAGTTGTCAGGTGTCACTATTATAATGTTGGTTGATAACGGTTGTTAGTTGATGTTGTTTGTGCTGGCTAGCAACAGCGACGTTGTGGCATAAGGTTGTTTCGGCTGAAATCGTTGTTTGTCTAGTTGTGTTCATGTTTTAAATTCATTTTCACAGTGTTACCTTTCTGGCGCAGTATCTCGGCTTCTCAACCGTAGTTGGAAGCTCACTGTTGTCTAGGCTCGTTGTCTGGCCGGTAACCAGCCGTCCGGACCACTTTATCAAGGAGGAGGAGACGTTGTGGGAGTTTAACACCGCCACTTTCTTTATTCAGCTGGAGTCACACACTTAAGGCGCTATGTGCTCCATCACTTATCGTTGTCACACACAATGTATCGCCCCATACCACAATGCACAGGTGCACTACCCACAATCCTTAGGGGGTACTACGTCACACAAAACAACAACTAAGTTAAAGGGACAGGCCATACCTGCAACACTACCCCCACCTGGATAATGATTAAACCCTTAACATCACTCCAGCATGTATACATTATAAAGGAAAAGCATGAGACATAAATGGTACAAACACATTCCCCATAACCAAAAGCCCTGAATTCCCACAGTTCTTGAAAGCATCTTTACCCAGTGGAAACAGCTTAAAGCAGGAGGCAATGTCCATATAATGTCCATGAAGCATACTGCATAGGTCCTTTTTTTTATGCAAAACAAAGATGTCTGTGACACACATACTGAATATAGTGATGCTATTAATCGTTCCTTAAACTTGAAAATGTGACTAAAATGATACTGTTGTCAAACAACAATAAACATTCCACCTTCTTTCCGGTTGCTTACTCTCATACTGTGATCTCTATGGCGACATATTGTATAGCGAATTCAAAACAATAGAACAGTCAAAGGACTCTTTGACAACAATAAATAACTAGAAAAATAGGCCCATAAATAATGTGCAAAACATTATGAGGCAACTTTCATTGAACACTTTTAGTTACAACATGGAACCTTACAATTCAGGAACTCTTTTCTTATTTCTCTGAGTAGGGCAGCGATCCGCCTACACCCTGACTCAGGTTGAAGGCTTTGCACACTTCAGTGACCGACCAAGTTACCAAACCTGTCTGGTGCTCCTCTGGTCCGCTGAGACCTCAGGGCAGAGGTAATTGGCAGAGGGGAGTCACTTGTTGATCCCCTAACCGAATGCTGAGTCCCAGCCTCATCCAGCTGTGACTGAGAATGGTGGTCAGGAAACAGGCTGATGTCCGGCGTAGCAGGTGACGAAGAACTGGGGCCCTGGAGGTCCTCCACAGCAGGATCCTCTGTGTCTGATGATGTGTCCCACAGGTTGAGGGGCCCGATGACTGTGTCAGATGAGTTGAGAGCTGGCTGAGGGGGCTCCACCTCTACAGGTGCCCATGTGTCAGTGTCGTTGAAGACCCAGCTGTTGTCCAGTGGGGCCCTGGAATAATAGGGTTTGAGCTTGTCGTGGTGGACTACTTTGGCCTTGGCTCTTGGGCTCTTTTTAATCCTGTAGATCAAGTCGTCCAGTAGGCCCACGATGAAGTAGGCCTACTTCCCTCATAGGCGGGAAGAAACTTTCGCACTCTGTCTTTAACTCTTTTGGTGCCTTTAATCAGGTGCCAGACGGCATTTCCGACCTTGTGTTGGACTCGACAGATGTTTTTGTCGTACTGTCTTTTAGCATGTTCAGAAGATTTCCCCAGAGCTTCTCGTGCCAGCTGGTGAGACAACTCTAGCCTTTCTCTGAGCTGCATGACATACTCTGGTGGGGTGTTTTCATTGTCACTGTCAGGTGGCAAACCAGCGACCAGGTCAACTGGCTCAGTGATTTGACCAACCCGCACTGTGCCCATGGCGGCCCTAGGTGTTTTCTTTGGGCGAGCTTTTGCAGCACAGCTGGGGCAAGTGCGACACCAGAGAGTGACATCGTCCGTCATGTTGTACCAGTAATACCTGGTCTTAAGGTGATAGAGTTATCTTAATAGAGATAGAGTGAGAGTTCTTTCTACTCCAAAGTGTCCACCCACTGGACCGTCGTGCATCTGTTCCATCACTGAGTTGCAATACTTGTGAGGCAGTAAGATCTGAGGGTAAAACTCACTTCCTTCAGTGCAATAGAATCTCCTTAGTAGGACTCCGTCTTTCTGATAAAGTCTGTTCCACTGTGCCCAGAAGGCTTTGGTGGCGGGGCTGATGTGTGCTATGTCTGCATATGGTGGCCTATCTCTCCCTTCATCCATCCATTTCTTCACTGGTCCTATGTCAGGGTCAGACTCCTGGGCAGTGCTAAGCTGTTCTTGAGTCCAACCAGCGAATAAGTTGGTGTTGGGAGGCTCACTCACCCTGTTGATGCTTAGATGTAACAGGTCCTCACTGCAGGCGTCCTTTACCCCCACTAGAGGTTGCTCTGTCGGAATCACCATGGTGACTTCAGCTGTGATGTCTATCAGGTCACATTGGACCCCTTTGTGCTGGAATTGGTCACTGTTTTGCTCAGGCTCTGGCATCGTGCAGGGGCATGACTCCCTGCAGGGCCTCCTGGAGAGTGCGTCAGCATTTTGGTGGTGCTTCCCTGGGCGATGGACCACCTGAAAGTCGTACTCTGCCAGCTTCTCAAGCCAGCGAGCGAGTTTCCCCTCTGGCTCCTTAAACCTGGTTAACCAGCGCAGGCTGCTGTGATCAGTTCGGAGTGTGAACGTTCTTCCTAACAGATACTGCCTGAAGTGGGAGGTGAACTCTATGGCTGCCAGGAGTTCTCGTCTGGTGGTGCAATAGTTTTGTTCTGTGGATGACAGCCTCCTGCTTCCATAGGCTAACACCCTCTCCTCGTCCCCTTGAACTTGGGAGAGGACCGCTCCGATCCCCAAGTCACTTGCATCAGTGTCGAAAAGCATCTCACCGCTATCGAGGGGGTAGCCTAGGACAGGAGCTGTTGTCAGATGTTCTTTCAGTTTATTGAATGCTCCCTGGCATTCTTCTGTCCAGTTAAAGCGTGCATACTTTTTGGTGAGTTCGTGGAGCGGCTTAGCTATGGTAGCAAAGTTTTCTACAAATCTTCTGTAATAGGAAGCTAGGCCTACAAATTGACGTACCTCAGAGATGTTACGAGGTGCAGGTCAACCTGCCACCTTTTTCACCTTCTCAGGGTCGGTTGCTACACCCTGGGCAGAGAAAATGTGCCCTAGATAGGCCACTTTTTCCTGGAACAGGCAGCACTTTGATGGTTTCAGCTTGAGATTAGCTTCACGTAGCCTGGTGAAAACTTGGCTGGCCATCCTGCGTGGTGCCTGTTTTACAGGTGGCCCTTGGCTGGTCAATATATCATGCTGCACTAGGCTAGTGCGGCCAAGGTCTATAGGACCCGTCGAGAAAACATCTCCATACGTTCGTAATACGCCAGCTAGCCGGACTCTGTCTTCCTCAGAGAGGCGGGCACCACTCTCAGCATACAGGTCCTGTAGGTGTCTGGGTACGTAGGCAGATGGGGCGTCAGTGGGCGCAGGTGCTGCTCGGGCCTCAGTCGATTGGGGATCCAGCTCCCCCAACACCTCTGCTGGCTGGAGAACCCCTGCAACCGTCCCTCTCTTTAGGGTGATAGGCTCAGGACCAGGATTATAGACTCTGATGTGGATCTTAGCAGGTTGCTGGGTGCTGAACAACGACTCGGGCCACCAGGACACGGTGCCTCTCAATAAAACCTTTGGTTGGGGTCAACATCATTTCTCCAGCTGTTGATGGACGGAGTCGGGCGGTGCTCGGCACTATATATTCACACCCAGACTGCAACATTGTGGTGCGGGCTACTCTGACAATATGCACCTCAGGCTGTGGGCTGGACTTGAAGCGAGGCATCTTCTCACCGAAGAGAGTTATTTCTCTGTGACCATAATCCAAGTGAGCCTGTGCCTGCAGCAGAAAAGGGTGACCTAGGATAACTTCCATGTTATTAGCTGTGTCTGCCATAATAAAGTTCACATTTGTAACCATGCCTCCGGTTCGCACTGGCAGATTGACTTCCCCTTGGACTGTCAGACCCTCAGGACCGATGCCCTGCAGAACTTGCACGATGGATGGCTGGATTTGAGGTCTTGATTCATGGGGGATGGCATTGAAATGACGAAGGGGCAGTACATTCCTCCGAGCACCAGAGTCTAGCAGAGCACATAATTCAAGTCCATATATCCATATTGGAATACTCATTTCGTCTTCTGAGCCTTTGGTGCAGGTGACCACTGTACCTGAGTCAGGAACCGGAGCCGTGCTGGCCCTGGGTGCATATTGTTTGGGTTTACGGGGAGAAGTGCAGTTCCTCTGTATATGCCCCACCCCAGAACAGTTGTGGCAAATTACTTCTCCAAAGTTCGTTTTTACAGGCTTAGCTTTGTTGGACTGCCAGTGCTGGGGAGATCTTTGCGTTCTTACTGGTGTATAAGCGGGCTCCGCGGCTCGCTCATCAGCGACCCCCACTGGCTCTTTAAAGGCTGAAACACGGGCGCTCTCATGCCCCATAGTGGCCCTGGGTCTCCGTTCTGCAGCATTTCGTAGACCTGGCTGCATAAGTTGTGTGACGGCTCTGGCTGCCCGTCTGGTGGTTTCACGCCTATGTGCTATCTCGTAGGCTCTCGCCAGGGTGGGGGGCTTCTCCTCCAGCAACTTTTGAACCAACTCAGCGTCAGCCAGGGCATTAATGAAGATCTCCACACTGATGCTGTTCTGCTCCGATTTTCTCCGGTCAGCATACACAATAGAAACCGTCTCGTAGATGTCGTCTCTTAGAATATGCAGGGGCTCGCCTGATCCTCTGACCCTCTGTCTCAGTTCGATGCCGATGGCTGCAGCATATTCGGAGCACGGCCTGTGTGCTGCCTCAATCTCATTCACAATCCTCTGATAACTCCACCGAGCAGATCTAGGATTCTTGTGGACGATGGCACCTGCGGCACTGGTCAGGTTGAATCTTAGCTTAACAGTCATAGTCTTTTCTGACCAGTGGTTTGCTTTAGCACAACTTTCAAACTGGTAAAGGAAGTCTTTCCATGAGCCCGTCCCATCAAACTGACTTGGGTGTAATGTGGGAATTCTTTCTCTCTCTCCATAACGGTCATCAGCATCACTAATGTCCATATATTTACGCTCCGGCGCTGGGCAGCTGCGTGTTTCAGGCAGAGCCCTCCTGTCAGGCTGGCCACATTCACACCGGTCAAACTCCACGCTCCATCGCGGTGCTGCTCCACAGAGGGCGGCTGGGCTGGGTTGAACTTGTGCTCCATAATGCTGTGTAACATGTTGGGGCATGCATGGGTGAAAGGTGCCACGGCTGGCTGAAAGCACGATGCATACGCTGAATCGGATGGGTTTGCCGACATAGAATGAATATTGTCCGTTGAAATGAAAGGGTTAGCTGGCTTAGTCGGGTTATCTACCCCGCTTTGCACAGCTTTCATCGGTGTGGATGCAATGTTCTTTAAACAGTCACAATTGCGCTGAAAAGCGCTTATAAACTCACTGTTCGTGGGCACATGCTTATCTGTCGGCGTGATAAAAGGGTTTGATGGTGCCAGTGAAGGCCTCTGTATGCTTCTCCGAGTCCGTTGCGGACTGACGGACGGACGGAGCGGACGGACCCTTTTTGATTTATAGTTCTACGAGCCTTTTTGTTGTGAAAACAATTCACCGCCAGAACAGTAGATGGCGCAACGGAGGTCGAGCTTAGAGAAGGCTACCTCATGAGGTATATAGAATAAGTCCACGCTGGTTTATTTACGTCCTCCCGGCTCCTCACACACAGTGAACGATGGCAACTAACAGAAAAAGGATGTTGATGACGCGACAGTTTTTGCTGAAATAAAGTGACACCCAGCGGGTCAAAATGCTTATGTTATCGTGTCTTAACGCAGCGGTTCCCCGGTCTTGTTTCCAAACTGCGTTGCTAATTCAACAGCTGCAACAGCTTGAAGCTACACGGAGGCAGCTAGCTTCCCCCCAGCTTCCACACACAGTCAGCAGGGACACCCGATACTAACTACTACCAAGTGTTTGCTTCTAACCTGACGGTGTTTGAGAAACAGTGTCATGACAGCCGTGGGATTAAAGTCAGCGGGTTGCAAAAAAATGAGGGCTGCACGAAAAGCTCTCCGAGGAGCCGCGGAGAGGCCCGGAGAGGGCGTTCCACGTTGGAGAAGGCGGTCCTATCTGTCCGTGTTCGTCAAAACGGAGAAGCATACATTGGCCTTGATGGCGCGCAGCAGCCGTGCTCTGCCGCTCCATGCGCAGCTAACGTTAGCTCCATGCTCATCATGAAGGGGTTGGTGCTGTCACCATCCCCGGCGTATCCTCCGCGCGCCCAGTCAGCGATGTCCGCGCTAACCCGGGCAGCCTCTTGAATGTCCACCAGAAACGGATTCGTGTCGGAGTATGGTCTCACGACATTAGCATTAGCTCCGAGCGCCGACATCTCCTCCGTTAATCCGCTCCAAACTTTTCTTGAAGTCATCCCGGACGAGCCCCCAATGTTACCTTTCTGGCGCAGTATCTCGGCTTCTCAACCGTAGTTGGAAGCTCACTGTTGTCTAGGCTCGTTGTCTGGCCGGTAACCAGCCGTCCGGACCACTTTATCAAGGAGGAGGAGACGTTGTGGGAGTTTAAAACCGCCACTTTCTTTATTCAGCTGGAGTCACACACTTAAGGCGCTATGTGCTCCATCACTTCTCGTTGTCACACACAATGTATCACCCCATCCCACAATGCACAGGTGCACTACCCACAATCCTTAGGGGGTACTACGTCACACAAAACAACAACTAAGTTAAAGGGACAGGCCATACCTGCAACAACAGGTTCACTTAACCAGGAGTTAAAGTAAAGGGTAGGGGATGTTTTTCCCAATTAGGCAAACACAGGCATGTCTCGCCCTACACTACCCAGGAAATTAATAGACTTGACGCACACAATTGAACCACCAGAGGTAATTTAGTAGTGGGTATACCTGCATATACCCTTCACGACACCACTGCCTGTGGGGAAAAGTGTTGTGAAACCTTTTGAGGGCAGATTCTTTCAGATTTGAATGAGAAAATGATATTCAGTCTGTTCTGCCCTACACAACAAGAATATGTTGAACTTTAGACCTCCTCTGGGTCGGGTTGGCAGGTTCTCTCAGTTCAAAGTGCTTGCCCTGCTCTGCCATGTGAATCTGAAATGTACAGAGGATTTGCAATATTTCATGATATGTGGATACTGATGGCAGAAACTAAACTATTTACTTCAATCCACCCCTTGTTCTTGCTCAAACAGAAAGTTGTGTTTTTAGAATATAATACTTTTTATATTTAGATTATATATATATTACTATTGCAGCTGGAGGGGCCCATATTTTCTAAGAAAGATAATTTAGCTGTGGCCAATTTTTTTTCATTTTAACGTGACTCGCATCCCAGCATTATAGTTTCATAGAAAGCATATGGGCCTCTTGGAAGCCTGAGGGTGTCAAACCTGGAGTCAGCTAGGGGGGTTAGATACTGTCTGTCTGTGCCGTAGCATATATTGCTCAAATTATTTAATGTGTCTGCAACACAGAACGCTTCGACCAAGACTCCTTCCAACTGCTGCAGTCAGGTCATGAAATCAGAATGACATCTCCAGCCACGCCAGACATTGAGTCACCCTACAAATAATGGTGTTAACACACCAACAGTATCCTCACGTGATGCGAAAGCAGTAAATTGTGGTCCAGTGTGCAAACACTACCTTGCAGGCCTGTGTGAGATAATGTTTAACATTTGATATAACCGGCTTAAAGTAGCACCTGGGGGGGTTTACCAAATCGAGAGAGTGTTGTCTTTATTTATCAATAATTGTGTAGACATTAATCTACCTATGATGGCAGGTAGGTCAATGTTCGGGAACATGTTGAAATCACGAGAAAGACGTCTGAGAAGTCAAGAAAAAGAAGCAGTCAGAGGATCTGAGGTTCTTGTTCTGATGGTCATCGATGTAGCACTGCTCCCAGTGTTGTGCCTGAACGGACTCATAGGAATAGTGGCAAAAGCAGCTGGAATAAGTCATTCTAATTTATTCCAGCTGATAAAATCCAGTTATGAGTGAGTGAATGACAAAACAAACAATCAATAAGACTTGCAAGGTTGTACATAGCACACAATCATAAGATCTTTTTTCAGTTCTCATCTAAAATAGTTGTAACTTTCCTACTAATACATCCTATCAAATTAAACACTGAGTAAAGTACAATAACTCAAGCACTTTGCCTAAACCTGTAAAGTAAGAAATTACAAAAATTCAATCCCATTTAAAAAAAATTGTAATGTAGTAATATGTGATGACAGAGAACAGTCAATCTCTGCGCCATTTGTGTGTTGATAACAGGCAGAACCTGTATTCTGGTAAATGTGATTTGATTGGCTCATGCTTGTAAGTTTAGCTTTTCTCAACTTTTACAGCACAAAACACAAACAAGGCAAAAGAACCACAGTGCAGCTCAATTAGCAGTGTTTCCGTTGAAGCCTCCTACACAGTCATGTCAGTGATCTGTTACTTTAGTGTGATACCTGGAATCTTAACATTGTCTAAAGAGCACTACAAGTAGAGTATGACTGATGGGAATGTCATCACTTTTCTAGGTATTGGTGAGATTGGAATTTTGTCTTAATGATGGTGCTACATCAACAAAAAGAGGATCACCAATGTTTTTTGTTTCACTCACTCTGGGTTCAGTAACCCACATCTTTCTTTGACCATGTCTGTGTTCAGTGCCTATTTAATATATAGTTAAACTAAAAATATTGATCAGTGTAGCTCTAAGGTCATGTTTTTAATATTGCAGTTTCAGTTTCCCTGCTCTCTGTTGTGCAGTTGTTGAATGCTCAATGAGAGGAGGCTGCGGTTGTACCGCATTGAGAGGGAATGTCAGAGAAGGTTGAGTTTCCTCTATGCAGAGGTCGGTCAAGTTGAAAGGGAATGCTGCCTGTCGGCATGTTTGTGTTTCCGCCGCTCTTTGTTACGCAGAGAGCCTCATTTCGCAACAACAGACTTCTAGAAAAAAAGAAGAGCGAGAAAGAAAGTGAGAGAACAAGAGACCATACACTGAGGAAGAAATTTCATAGCAAGTGCAGACTAGACTCAACCTGAATTCATCCAGCCCCTTTTGTCCTTACCAGTTATAATGCACAGTACATGACTCTACCTCTGCTGCTGTACTGTACCATGGGAATGTTCTTTAAGACTTTGTGACATCTGCGAATTTAGTACCAATGACAAAAAGACAATTCTGATACCAAACTTTGAAAAGAGGTAACCAGTTTTTTCATATTCTGAACTCATTCAGAGATTAGAATAGCTCAGTAGAACGCATTACTCCGTCAAGGCCTAACAGTTCGTACCACATTTAAATTCACTAAATCCGCATTTGTGTTTGGATCTGCCCCCACATTTTACACACTCATTAATATCAGTCATACATGAGAATGTGGGATTTTTCTTTTCATCAGGATCCATGAATTATTCTCTGAAAATTCAGCAAAAATGTTGAAAAAATGACCTATGACTTCAAGTCTGAGCAGATATTTTATACCAGCTATTTACCAACTGACAAATAAAACCATGTTAATAATCAATTAATCACTGCTGCCCTTTCTCAAACATTACCCATTTTAATTCCAGCTAATGAGGATTTCCTGCTTTTCCTTCTCTTATTTCATATTAAAGTGAATACAGTATGTTTGCATTTGGATTATTGGCTGCATATTTGAATATCAATGCAATTTTGGTTTGTTGATGAGTTTGTCTGCTAGGATAAATTGTTGGTGTTCACAATCCAGGTGTGTGTACTCTAACTAGTGAAGAGGACAGATGACAACAAGGTGACATAGACAGAATATGACAAGTCAAAGTTCATGAACAACAACGTAGAGATCACAATGAAAATGAGACATGCTTGTTTCATGTTTTTATTTCAGGATCATTATAGTGCCCTCATCAGACCCCCACAGACCTGATTATTCCATCTCTTCACATGACCACATGCTTCAATTGGATGTCAGGATTTATTCATTAAGTATGTTTCCATTGCACTTTGTGACATTTTGATTTCATCAACTGTTATTTTTCACCTTTTTCTGACTTTTTACTGAGAAATTATGAATTTATTAATACAGAACGCACTTAATATTATTCATACTTGGAGCTTTAACTATTTATTCTTCACGTCAAAAACGATCATGAATTCAATATGGCTGTAACTTACTTCTTCCTTATATCCATTGCAGCTGAGGTTAATGGGTATTAAAGCATTTAAAGGCTGACAATATCAGTTTCTTTAAAAACAATAGTTAAAAACTCAAGGCTTCAAGAGGAGTATTATTGCTTTAGGATCGGCATTGTTTAAAGTCGGTGGAGATGTCAGACCCAATCCAACCCCCTCTCATAATGAAGACACATTTCTTGTACCACCACACAACATGTTCAGGAGAGAATTTGGTCCGTTCTCACCTCATCTTCCTCACATTTCAGTATCATGCGCTGACTCTATGCTCACAACTGACAGATACTGTTCCTCCCTCTTTCATCTGAGGAGTTTATAGTCACACTACACCTCTTTCCATGAGCTAACACTCCTGTACTGCAGTAAATCACACACACACACACACACACACACACACACACACACACACACACACACACACACACACACACACACACACACACACACACACATCTTGTTATAAAAACTTCCAGTCGTAATGCTGGAGCAGAGTGTGTTCCGCTGCTGGCTTTAAATGACCCAGGTTCCCTTTCTGGCAGCACATTTTTAGCAACTGGGCATCAGATTTATCTAAATGTGGCACAGTGGGAGAGAGGCGGAGGCACAGTGCGCTGATAGAATGGAAAATATGGGATTAATTTCTCCCCTCTATACATGCTGGGTTGTGTTTCAGCTGCTGGCAGCACACACCGCAGAGGTGAAGTCACTGGGCAGTGTGGAGTGAAGAAACACAGAGCAGGCCAAACACACATGCACTGCAGTGCATGCTTATGCTGTACGTGCACGTACACACATGCACCGGCCTCAATGAGGACACACGTGTTCAGTGATTTCAGTTTTGTTATGCACACACAGGATTAGAAATAACCCCACAGAGATGCTAATTTAGATTTCAGTGGAATAAATAGAGCAAATCTTGGGCTGGGATCATGCCAACTGTACTCAGTAGTTTTATATTACATTATTATGAGTACTCAGTAGTCATCACTACATTATGAATACTCTAACTCTTCATTTTTGTTATCTCTATTACACACCTGTAAAGTTTTGTGACTGTATCTTGCACAGTTACCCACCTACCATACTTCTCAAAACTGCTTGTGTGGCAGTTTCTACTACAATTGTTGTCTAAAGGAACATTTTGCTGACACACACACACACACCCACACAATCTCTCACACACACATACACAAACATGACCCTCACAATTAAAAATAATACCAGCTGCACTACCATGACAGGCAATCTGAAAAAACTTCACTCATCAGTGTATTCATGTGAACAATAATTCAATGACCATGTGTACTGTGAAGTTGTCATTTGTAGCTACATCAAAATTCAGCGCATTATTTTGAGTTTCCAGGAGCAGTGGATTTTTTGTAAAGCTAATAAATTGAATAAACCATCTGTCCTGACCTGCTCAGTAGAAAACGACAAACAGACAGATTCAGCGAGGAGCTGGTGAATAAGGTGGAGTGTTTTATTTGACAAGGCTACAGGAGTGGATGAGATTCACCCTGAGATGCCAAAGGTTCCCATTTACAATAAGTAGGACTGGAGGGTTTGCTCCATCTGTCAGGGTATCACGTCGCTCAATTTCTTTATCTCCTAGAGGAGGTTCTAAGCAATTATCAAACCTCAGATCCAGGAGGAGCAATATGGACTCAGTCCTGGTCACTGGACAGTGGAACAGGACTTTTCCCTATTGGAACAGCTAACAGATAACAGGTGCCTTACCTAACAGTCTGTCTTTGTGAAATTTTTTAAATAAAATTATTTATTTATGTGTATTCATGTGCATACTAAAAACATTAAACTAGCTTTAAATATATATATATTCACCATTGAAGCTGAGCCTTCAGCAGCAAAAGGGGAAGCCAAATCTTCCATAGTCGGTGAGTATACCTGCTGCGGTTCACCTTTCACATGACATATACAGTGAATCATTGTCTGGGACTGTGGTCAGAGGAAATTGCCATTGCAGATGACACAATGGAAACTAAAAACCAGTGCATTGTAAATCGGCACCATTGAAGTGTGAGTGACTCACAACAGAGAGATTGAGACCAAAGCTGTTCGATGAAGGTAGGGCTCATGAAATGAGGAAACCGGATAGTGTTTCTATCCACCGCCTTCACACTGTGGTTTTCACTTACTCACAGGCTGTGTCATCATTTTTTTACAGAGGATTTAAAGATTGCATTTGCCTTGCCTGTTCAGGTGTTTGGCGGTCAGACAATAAGCAGCAGTGATACTGACAGATCTTTCTTTCCTTTCTTAAAATATGAAGGAGAAAGGCACGTGCCACATGTGTATCCGTGTGTGAAATTCAGTCTATCCTGATTACATGCGGATGACCTTACCTGCAATGTAGTCCTGCACTTTTATAAACTGAAACTCAACATGACACCCACAAAAGTGACAGAAAGCCGGTGGGCAATATATTACAGAAATAATGCAAACAGGCAACATCAAATCCTTTATTGGACATACTCTGAAGTTCAAGCACATGAACATATAGAGCCAAGATGTGTCCAACCCTTTGTACACGCTTGTCCACATGAAGCTGCTACTAATGGTCAGTTTTGTGATGAAACTTGTAGTTATTCATGTCTCTCCACCAATTTAACAGCCTGAGCCGTTGATGAATGTTAGATAATATTCAACATACCACCACACAAACGCAAGATTGAAGGAGCATGACTCATTTCTTCTAAGCGGTGCTTGTGTGTGCAAGTATTCAGGAGAAAAGGGGAAAGAGGAGAGTCAGAGGAGCTGAGTCAGAAATCAGATATCAGACATTTCTAAATCCTCCTGACGAAATGAAGACACTGTATGATGTGAAATGGTTGAAATGTGTGGCTGGAATTCCACACAAGGGAATAATGAAACTAGAAGATCATTTTGAGGTGTTCTCATGTAAAGCACCTTAAACTATCATGGCAGGTTGCTATAGTTAGTAGAAAACTTTATCAATACAAACCATGGTCATGTTAAAGTCAGATCTCTAACTAACAATCTATTCTGACCAACAACACATAAATCATTATATTGTTCTTGTCCATATTGAAAACATCAATAAAAACAAGCAATCAGCTAATGACATCAAGAAAAGCCTCACTGGAATGAGGAGGCAGGAAACCCAGAATTTGCTGTGAACAAGAAACATTTGATGATGAGAGACATGACTTGACAAAAAAATACATCTCAGAGGACCTAACTGTTGTTTGCAAAAAGCTAGAGACGATTTAGTTCTGCAACAACTCTCCCTAGGTGTCCACTTACAATGACTCCAAACATTTAATGCAGAACACTCTAAGCCCACAGACCAAAACTGGCCCTGCAACGATAATGTCATTTTTATTATTAAAAATATTATTTTCAGAACAACGACTGACACAGACAATCACTTCTTAATTATTCCCACAAGGTAAAATTAAATGTAAAATCAAATTTTCCCTTTTTTCCTGCCATGCTTTATATCAATCTGAGCTTTCATTTGAATAGTTGTGAATTTGGGTCAGAAGATTGTGTCAGTTGATCAGCAGACTTGCAGTCCAGTAAATAATTCGGACTTATATAAGAGCCACATACGTGAACACAAATAAAGCAAGTTCAGTTTCCTTTGACCGACAATGAAATTGGTGCAAAAAAAACTGAATCTGGTTGATCGTGGACAAACAACAGCTTCAATGCAAATCATTCAGGTAAGGATTAACGCAAAGTGTCTAACTTCACTCTGCACCATAGATTGTTTATAAAAAGCTCAGCACACAACATCCAGCAAGCAAATTGAAAAAGTGACAGTTTATTGTAGAGCTGTTGAGAGGGACTCTCTGATGACAAGGAATACTTCGGATTGGCTCCAGGTTGTATCAGAGAAGCAATCACTTAAAATTGTAACACATTTATTATTCGCAATATGGAAAGGGGAGATCAAATAGAGATCATTAAGAGCCTTTAATTATTAAAAAAATGTAAAGGCATGTACAATTCCATGTTATGGACATGGTGCGTTCATTGAGAACACTCCGACTTCAAACACTTGGACATTATAATTGAAATATTGAGCCGTATCTTAGTTACTTACTGACAGATGGAAACTAGATGCCAGCTCAGAAAGGAGAGCATCTCAACGGCCATATAAAACCTGCAGAGAAGATAGAATTGTAAATAAATGAATTACAAAATGTCAAACTGCGAGAGATTTAATGTAGTTCAATAATAAACCAAGTGAAATCAGACTGTTATAACTCTCTGCAGAGAATCCCATAACATACATGATGAGTCACTATCATACATTTGATACAGTATCAACACTATTAGATCTAAGAAAAGCACCTCAAGAGGCAACACAAACTTCTGGTAACTCAGACTTTCAAATCAATTATGTATCAATGGAGTCAGACCAAATGAGTGTGGAAATTAAGCAGACGTCTCAAGAGATGACTCCCAGAGACGTGCTCACAACCCACAAGGGAGGCCTATTGAGACAAGGCAAGAGTTGAGCTGGTGTATAGGACTTGGCAACTTTCAGCGGGGAGACTCCTCTCCTTCATCATCTTTCATCAACCACAACACTTGATGGATACCAGCAACATTGCTTTTGCGTCTCAGGTCGACTTGAATTAGTGTGGAGAAGGGTTAGAAGTGGAGGAGTGGGATCTATCAAAGACTTTCGGGACTTGCCCTCCTGTCTGCTCCCTTTTTCCTCCTCCTCAGATCATTTTATACTGAGGGGCCTTAAAGTGAGCGGGCGCTGCTAGCACTAATTAAGCTGGTGAAGATGGCACGGGCCCCGACGCCAGCAAAAAGCCACGGATGAAAGATTCATTAATGAATCACAATGCTGTGACAACACTGATAATTACCTCCATGGGCAACGAGATAAAAAATGAGGTTTAAGAAAGAATATCAGAGCTTTACTTAAAACCCAAGTGAGATTTGGAAGCAAAGAACCCTCTGTGTGTGCGTGTGTGTGTGTGTGTGTGTGTGTGTGTGTGTGTGTGTGTGTGTGTGTGTGTGCACTCAATTACAACCCCGGGGACACATGAGCAGTGTATGAATGAGTGTTTGAATGAACCACTGGTGATTCATTAAATGAAAACTTTTTTTTTTAATATGTGTATTTTATTATTTCTTCTTTTTTCATTCAGTTCTGAGGTAGACTCATGATGACTTCAGCAAGGTCCACTGACATTATTAACAATTTCTTCATCTTGAGAATGTCATGCTAGTCAGTAAAACCCCTGGATAAGTAGTATAAGATGATAGTATACGTGCAGGAGGTTGTAGTTTGTGTTTTGGATGATTTCATCTACTTGTGCTAAGCAAATGAAGCGTCCATTCAGAGGAGAAGCTGCGACGCAGGCAGCGGTCCAGCTCATCTCTCAGGCTAGGCTATTAAATGTAGCCAAGCAGGCTTTCATTGACAGCAGACATTGTAAGGCAGCCCCAGGTGTGCAGATTTCACAGGCTGACACGGCAAATCGTCTTTAAAAATGCATAAAAAAAATGAAAATGCCAGAAGAGTGAACGATGAAGGTATTTCTATCTTATGAATTTTACTAGTTAACGTTAGCTAGGTGCAAAATCAAATATTCGATTCAGTTTGCCACTCAAAGGCTACTTCAAGCAAATAGACAGTCTATTTACAGAAGGTTGTTGTCCGCGCGATTCAGTGAACACAATGTTTAATTTCTAATGGTTTGAAGATACATAATAAAGGATCAATATGTTTTGGTTTCAATCATTGGGGTATATATGGCTGTTTGCCAAACAAGCGAACACAAAAACTGAAAGCAAAAAGTGTCTTCTACATCTTCCTAACTACCAGGAGGTAATCACAGACATATCAAGTCAGAGGTTTTTTTCAAACTTAGAAACGTATAGAGATTTTGTCACATTCAATGTGGACGGAACATCTGCTGAAATACTACTTTGGTCTACAATACCTACTTCCCGGTCAACTGTCATTGTATTGCTTCTTGCCAACTCCAAAGCCTTATTTCTATTTCTGTACTTGTTAAATTCCCACCTACAGCAAGAGCTTTGGAGGGAAGCCTTGAGACAGCAAGACTTTTTCCCAAGGAGCAATGTGAATTGGAAAAGTCTGAAGGATTTTTGTGTTGTACAAACACAGCATGCTGACCCTGTGGGCACGTCTCCACACGAGTGCGACGAGTGATTCACTAGCATTTGACATATTTGGTAATTTCAATAACAAACCATAAAATGATACATCTCTGATCTGTAGAAAAGCTAGATTTATTTCCACAGCAAATTCTGGAAAATGTATATCAAAATCACAAAAATTACTATTAAAAAGGCTACGCCTTTCAATTATTCATTAAGGACAATTACCAACCAATAAATTATCCACAGCAAACTTCCTTGCACAATCACAGTTGACTTTTTTACACGATTGGCATTTTTTAAATGAATTTAAACAACATTAAACAACTGAGATATAGGATATAGCCTGTCAGTCATGAGAAGGTCCCCTCACAATCCCATACTACATCATATGAACCTGAACGATATGGTACAGTGGTCTAACCTGTAAATTCTAAAGGCTGGATTCAAAGTGAAAAATGTATAATTTCAGAAAAGACGATATAAGCCATGCTGTCTAACTTAAATTGTATTCAAACTGAGCCAGAAGATTAGTAGATTAAATTTACAATCATTAATCCTCTTAATGCATGTTTTGTTCAGTCCAGTATAGCATGGCCACGTACAACTGAAGAATAGCTGAGATTATGAAATAAAACCAGGTTGTGTAGACATAACATGTTAGCCTGTTTACATTCTTGCTGTACTGGCAGGATGCTCCGGTGTCTCGGGGATAATCTCTCCATCTATTCAGGGAGAGGAGGCGACAAGAAACCTCCACCCGGCAGGGGAACAGGACAGGATATGCCAAATACAGCCCGCATCGCTTGGTTATTCAGCTGCTTCTAACAATAGGATCCTCATAGGGATCTGATTCATAAAGACAGAGAGTAGGGGATATTGTTCAGGGGCATGGATTTATGAATGCAGGGGGGACGAGAGTTCCTTCACACTGTGGATATTTTGGGGTTGGGCCTGGTAAACAACTTAGAATAATTGAAGAGGTTATTTTTAGTGTACGGCTGGTCCCAAGGGTCATGACACAGTAAGGTTACAGTTGGCCCTTTGACAATACGTGGTCGATATGCAAATGTTACGTCATCATCAAGAAGCTTAGACTAATGCCAGAGGTTATCACATATCAGTGGCCTAATATAATTGCTGTGTTCATGTCTGTTTTTAGATCCACTGTATGGCAGCAACAGCAGATAATGTTGTGGATGATTGTAGTGACCCAGGTTATTGAACTGGGTGTTGTGATCCTGTCATTTCATATTCTGCCTACTCCTTCTCATTGTATGAAGAGCCTCTGGAAATGATACACAAATGTACAGTCCCTATGAGTTCAAATCAATACTGCTGATTAAAGTAAAAAAAAAAGTAAATTAAATTAAAACTAAGTTTAGTGCTGGTAACGTCTTGCTACATTGCTGCAGCCCATTCATGTCCCACCATATATTAGCGTACCCTAAATCGAACACACACACACACACTCACACACACACACACACAAATAAACGACACAGCCACAGCGCAGCATCCATGACAGAGACAACAAACAAACAAATGAATGAACAAATGTCACAGGTCAGAATGACTTATATAATAACAATAAAAGAATATAAATATTATCCGCTTTACTCTACAAATGTTATTGTTATTATTATTATTCATTATAATTATTTACTTTTACAACAGATATGGTTAGTAGTTGTTTAGATTTTTTATTAATAAATTGTCATAATTAATTGAAGAAGAATAGACAATGAGAGTAATAGTTTTAATGAACATTTTTAGTTGTGGGCTGGATCCAGTGAATCTATCAGCTGTTATGTCCTCATAATCTGTGTGTGTACTGTGAATGTAATGTGTGGTTATTGTTGTTGGTGGTATTGTTTGGTGTCTGTATTTGGTGGCAAATTAGTTTCCAAGTGGGGAACTATAAAGTTGTCTTACCTAATAATGATAATCATTAACATCATCGTCACTCATGTGGAATTCTGAGGATGACCACACTTTTTGTGAATGAAAGGGTCTGCATGAAAAGTGTTACAAAGGGTGCAGACATTTCAGCCTGTCTAGTCATTAGTGCATCAGCACATATACATTTCAATCCAAGTTAGTTAAAAGGTATGGGGGGGCAGCTTTAATGACTTCACTGCTCTGAATTGTTAAACATGTACACGGAACAGAAATGAGTCATTTTCTGGTGCACACTGTGTGGGGAGAATGTCTGCCACCTCACTGCTGTGCGGGTTTAACATTTCTGAACATCCACTCCTACTGACATGGAGTCACACACGATTAAAGCATGCAAGCTTCATTATTAGTATTGCACGCACACTCACCCACTGTGTATGTGCAGACACAGATACGATAGTGTAGAGTTTGTATAAATGTATATTCTTAGAAATTAGGTAGGCTTAGTCTTGGGTAAATATGGTTTCATTTTTAAATCTGGCTTACAAAGATGGATGTCGCCTACATGCTATTGATCAAACAACAAACACATATGGTTTCACTTTCTTTTCTAAACAATGAAAGCAAACACGTGGACGACGTTCTCCACCTTCCACTCACTTTCAGACAATCAAGCATTGGCTTTGTTTCTTTACTCTGGAATAAGCACGAGACTGCTTGACAAAACAAGTCCATCAAATCTGGGCAGAGTGAGCTTGATGACTAACCTCGCTCCCCTATATCTGTTCTCAGCCTCTCGCTCCATCTGCCAAGCCTCTTCCAGCCTCAAGCATCTCTCCCTCACTGTCGCTCACTCATTTACATCCAGCTATTTAAGTCTGATTCTTACAGCTTCTGTTTTGTTCGGCTTTCACCATATGTTAGCAGTCGTGCAGATGTGACACACATAATGTTGGTCATTGCAGTTTATGTAGTTTATTATTTGTAATTCAGTTTAAAACAACCTTATCATACCAATTGTGCAATCAATAAATCGGAACTCCCCCCGGTCTTGTAGGGGCCACTGAGGGTCTGTTGGGGCTTTTTTTTTTCCTGTTGGTACTACAGCCTTTACCCAAGACAGCCAATATGAATTTGGGACGTGCACTTTCCATTTAGCAAAAGAAGCAGAAGTATTACCAGACATTAAACATATCTAATAGAGGAGTCAATTTCTTCCATTATAAGATGACTCAGTAGGTATCTAGATACAGTTGGAATCAGAAATATTCAACCCCCTCACCTCAATAGACATTATAGGGATGTGGATGACAGATAATGACAATAAATGACCAAAAAAACTCATCAAACAACAAAGGTTATTCATTGATGCGTATTTTAGTTATTTTGACAACAGAAGTTGAGTTAACTTTGAGGTTCAAATGAAAAATGTAACTCTTTCAACACATGTGCGTGTGCAGTATTATTCAACCCCCCAGCTTCAGTACTTTGTGGCGCATCCTCTAGCTTTTATAACTTCTAAAAAAAAAAATTGGTAAGTGCGGACAAGCTTCTTACACCTCTCGATTGGAATCTTTGCCCATTTTTCAAGTGCAAAAGCCTCTAGATCAGTGATGTTTGATGGCTTCCATGCTGCAACTGCCTTCTTTAAATCCCACCAAAGATTTTCAAACAAATTTGAATCTGGTGACTGTGAATGCCACTCCAGGACGTTCCATGATCTTTTTCTCAACCAAGCTTTGGTGGACTTGGAGGTTTTGCTTTGGATCATTGTCTTGCTGGAAAGTCCAATGATCACCAAGGTTTAATTTGTCAACAGAAGGCATCACATTCCTCTTTAAAATGGCCTGGTATTTCTGTGAATCCATGATGCCATGTACACAATAAAGATTGCTAGTTCCTGCCGCAGAAAAACAGCCCAACATCATCTTTGACCAACCTCCATGCTGGACTGTGGGGATGGTATTCCTCTGGTCCTAAGCCTGGCCTTTCACACGCCAGACATACCGCTGGTCCATACGTCCAAACAGTTCCAGTTTGATTTCATCAGTCCATAGAACTGTCACCCAAAACTCAGTTTTAAACTTCCTTATAATGTTCCCAATTGTGTCTCTTGGAATATAATTTTTTGGGGAAATCTTCTTCTACCCAAGGCCTTTCAGGTGTGATGAAATAATCTCCTCTCTCAGCTTTTGTGGAAGCTCCTTTGTCTTTCCCATGATTGCAACTCACCTTGAATACCTTCATGGGTGGGGTTTATATATGCATCACAGCTGAAGCAAATGAAGGATCAGTATAGATTTCCCAAAGGCTTAATAATGTTTCAACTCAAGTTTGGGACAAAATAACTGTCAGACAGCTTTAAAAACAACAATATTATATAGGGGTTGAATAATTGTGACATGGCTATCTTAACAAAATATACTGCTACACACAAATACTACATCATGCATTTTCCGTGTTGATTTTCTGTATCACTCAACTCATAAAGAAGTCATCCAAAGCAGAATATTGCTCAAAGAGCAAGATTCTGTCAACTTTATTTGATAAATCCTTAAAATCTTTGGGGGGTTGAATATTTCTGATTGCAACTGTACATGGGTCACAGTATGATTCAGAGAAGATACTTTTTAATATGGAATGATTCTGTGCAACTCGTTCGGATTTGTTTACTCTACACATTCTTTCGCCGTCATAAATGACAATGAACCCATTCTATAAAATGCATATTTTCAAATGTTAGCCAGCTCCTGTTAATTTTTCAAGGATTTACAATCGTAGCTTTCAATTCTGTGAAGATGCACCAAAGTGCATGCACGGAGACTTATGCGGCAGATTTTCTTTCATCAACATCTATGCATTATGGGAAAATGGTAAACATTCATAAAAACATTTCAAAATGATGAAGAAACTGCTGGATTCGCCCCCTGATCCATATTTGTGTTTACATTTTGATATTTTCCCCTCTGACCCATACCACATGTTAACGAAATTATTTTTGTGCAATCCTGCTTTCATGAAAAATAACCAAAAAACAAACGGACAAAGGTGAATGCATAACCCCCTTGGCTGAGGTAAAAAAGAGCCCTTCTTTGCCCTCTAGCTTGTGCTATTCTAAAATCTTTCTGTCTCTTAATCTCTTACAAACCTTTCATTTTAGATTTGATGCAGCATAAATTGTGAGCATTGTTGCTTTGTTTTTAACTGGCTGACATTGCTACGCTTAGGTTATTGTGATGCTGTGGGTGGATGTAGTTACACAGCAGCTTCAGTCAAATGATTCAACACTCAAACCCAGCCATTGACCAGTTGACTAGTACATATAGATCTACGTAGATCGATCTGGAGGCCAGCAAATCAATGAAGTTATATCTCTTGAATTAAAACCTTTTTAAAAATTTCATTTGGTGAATTGACATATCTCTATGATCTAAAATACTTGAAGGCCTGCAGTGGATGAGTAAATGTAAAAAGTTTGTTGTACACGACTTTTCTGGCATTTGATCAAAAGTAAAGTGTCATCATGACCCCTGGTCAAAAGGTGTATGAGCTGTATGAGAGTTTTAACCATACAATGTTCTCATGGGTGGCTGTGGCTGAGGGGGGGTAGAGCGATTGTCCTTTTACCAAAAGGTTGTTGGTTTGATCACAGTCTTCCCCATTCAGCAGGCCAATGTTTTCCCTTCTCAGAGAGAAAGTGCTGCACATAGATGCACTTTATGAATGTGTGTGAATGAAAAAAACTGTATTGTCAACTGCTTCGAGTGGTCATCATGACAAGAATAGCGCTATATAAATACAGACCATTTACCATATGTCTGTTTTATTAGAGGGATTTTAGGCCCAAAGAAATAACAAAAAATACAATTAATTATTAATTAGGGTCCGAGCACTAACAGACGTGAGGCCCTATTGAAATTGTAAGGATTATTATTATTCAGGTAAATTAATTGGCTTTTTGAAGCTTTAACATACTCAAATTCTTCCCAAAATTTGCAGAAAGTGGTGAAGATTTACGTATTCTGGAGGAATTTTCAATTGGCGTCGCAAAATGGCTCAACGGTGCCCCCCGAGACCCCCGGAACGTGTTCACATTGACCGATCTTCACAAAAATCTATACATAGGTGTATCATGACCAAATAAACAAAATAGTCTATGGGAGCAATTGGAAAAACGCTACAGGAAGCCTGCTATTTGTTATGGTATGAGGGAGGAGATGGACCCAGGATGCAGAGGTTATAACAAAAAGGGGATTTAATATTCAAAAACGTCTTTAACAAGACAAAAACAAAACAAGAACACTAACAAAAGTAACACTGGCGACAAGGCGCACTGAGAACAAGGAACGAGGAAGCAGCAGAAGCTGGTCGAAACCGCAGGAACAAACAAACCATTTCTCACGACGTGGGGAGAAAACAACAAGTACAACCCGACACCAGACAAAGGGAAACAGAGGCTTAAATACAAAGCAGGAAGGCCGGGGCAATTACACCAGGTGAAACACAAGAGGATTGGAGATCACAATCACAGACAGGAAGTGAGACACCGAGAAGCTGAAACAAGACAGTGAGAGCAAGGCTACAAAATAAAACAGGAAATAGAAAACACAAGACAGAAAACCAGAAACCTAAATGACTGAGCGTCACAGTACCCCCCCCTCAAGGACCGGATCCCAGACGGTCCAAAACGAGAACCGAATCGGGAGGGAGGAGGGGGGAACCGGAGGAGGGACTCCGGGACGTGCCCAGGTTCTCGGACCGACGGCTCCGTGGCCGCGTCGGAACCTGGCATAATGTCTCAGGTGGACGGCCCCGAGGCCGGACAGGAACGCAACACGGAGGCTCCTCAGGAGGACGGCCCGGAGGCCGGTCAGGGACAAAGTACATAGTCTCAACCCGACGGCTCCGTGGCCGCTTCGGGGCTGAGCGCAGAGGCTCGGGAGGACGGCGCCGTGGCCGCACAAGAGCAGAGTTCTGAGGCTCTTGGGGGCGGTGCCGTGGCCGCTCAGGGACAGAGTTCAAGGGCTCCGCTGGACGACCTGGAGGCCGGTCAGGAGCCAAGCACGGGAGCTCCCCAGGAGGGCGGCGCCTTGGCCGCTCCGGGACAGAGTTCTGAGGCTCCGCTGGACGACCTGGAGGCTGGTCAGGAGCCAAGCACGAGAGCTCCCCAGGAGGGCGGCACCTTGGCCGCTCAGGGGCAGCGCAAAAGGGCGCAGACCTCAGCCACGGACGAGGAGCAGGATCCGGAGTCGCAGCCGGAACAGAGCCCATAATCGGCGCTGCGAGGACCTCCGACGCCTGAACAGGAGGGACTTCAGCAGGGGCTCTCCGGTGAGGGACAGGGACTGCAGCAGAATCCGCAGGGACCTCTGACTCCAGAACAGGAGGGACGTCAGCCCGAAGAGGAGAAACGTCAGCTGGGAGCCTCCGGCGCGGGACAGGGACTGGAGCAGGCGACGCGAGGACCTCTGATGCCCGAAGAAGAGCGACGTCAGACGGGAACCTCCGCCGCGGAGAAGGGACTGGAGGTGGGTGCGGAGCTGGCACCGCAAGGATCTCCGACGCCGAAACACGGAGGACGTCAGCCGAGAGCCTCCGGCGTGGAGCAGGCACGGGAGCAGGGACCGAAGCTGGGTATAGAGCTGGCACCGCGAGGATCTCCGACGCCGAAACACAGAGGACGTCAGCCGAGAGCCTCCGGCGCGGAGCAGGCACTGGAGCTAGGTGCGGAGCTGGCACCGCGATGAGGACCACTGACGTCGAAGAATGAGAGACATCAGCTGGAAGCCTCCGGCGTGGAGCTGGGACCGGAGCAGGTGCGGGAGTAGACGCCGCTGTGAGGACCACTGACGTCGGAGAACGAGAGACATCAGCTGGAAGCCTCCGGCGCGGAGCAGGGACTGGAGCCGATGCTGGAGCAGACGCCGCTGCGAGGACCACTGACGTCGGTGAACGAGAGACATCAGCTGGGAGCCTCCGGCGTGGAGCTGGAACCGAAGCAGGTGCTGGAGCGGGCGCCGCTGTGAGGACCACTGACGTCGGAGAACGAGTGACATCAGCTGAGAGCCTCCGGCGTGGAGCTGGAACCAAAGCAGGTGCTGGAGCGGGCGCCGCTGTGAGGACCACTGACGTCGGAGAACGAGTGACATCAGCTGAGAGCCTCCGGCGTGGAGCTGGGGACTGCGACCCAGTCGGGACTGGAGGTGGCTGGTCCCTGTGAGCATGCTGCTTGACGGATTGGCTTCGGCTGTGGATCCCCACTCTCTCACGTCCGCAATCAGCCAGAGGAAACCCCTTGAGGTTGCGGGGTCCCCAAAAAACCCCGTCGCTTCCAGCGTACAGGACTACGGATGGGGCTGGAGGGTGGCGCCTGCGAGCTGGCCTTAAAGATGCGGGGTTACTTCTCCGACCTCCGCCACCAACTGCAGACCTCTGTTGAAGGCTGCGGGGTCCACCAAAAGCCAGGCGGGTTCCCTCAAAAGGGTTTGAGAAAAGAAAACTAAAAAAACTAACCTCTGCTGGGTCCATAGTTTGGTCGGGTTGTTCTGTTAGGGTTTGAGGGAGGAGATGGACCCAGGATGCAGAGGTTATAACAAAAAGGGGATTTAATATACAAAAACGTCTTTAACAAGACAAAAACAAAACAAGAACACTAACAAAAGTAACACTGGCGACAAGGCGCACTGAGAACAAGGAACGAGGAAGCAGGAGAAGCTGGTCGAAACTGCAGGAACAAACAAACCATTTCTCACGACGTGGGGAGAAAACAACTAGTACAACCCGACACCAGACAAAGGGAAACACAGAGGCTTAAATACAAAGCAGGAAGGCCGGGGCAATTACACCAGGTGAAACACATGAGGATTGGAGATCACAATCACAGACAGGAAGTGAGACACCGAGAAGCTGAAACAAGACAGTGAGAGCAAGGCTACAAAATAAAACAGGAAATAGAAAACACAAGACAGAAAACCAGAAACCTAAATGACTGAGCGTCACACTATTTTGCATTTAGTGGCCATTTTGGCCATATTCCACATTTTTACTTTGAGGTACTTGTACCAAGTCTTACATCAGATCAACTTCAAATTGAGATGAGTTTCATCCCAACAATATGGAGATACAAACTTATTAAAAGATAGATTTTTCCTCACACGGTGTGACCGTGGCGTGGCGTCAAAGTTTGATTACACGCCATTAAAACACGATGTTCTGTATTGCGGACATACATGGACCATGAATCCTTTGATGCTGAGCCGTAAACAATCAACTCCACTCCTGCAGTGTCAGTGGTCAAAGATCATAGGAATCTATATGTCTTGCAAAGGTTGTCTCTTTAATTATTTAAAATTAATCCAATTTAACTAGTTAATCATCCTATGACCTCTAAAATTAATTGTGAGCACAATCATGTGGTTCTTGTTTAAAGAGATGCTAAATAACTTTTTTTTCATAAAACATTGGTCTCTTATTTTATTTAATTTTTTTGCCTTTTGTTAATATTTGGATCTATTGTTGTTTTATGTTCTATGCACCAACGACAGCAAGTAAATTTCCTGTATGTGAAAATCTAATTGGCCAATAAAAGAATTCTGATTCTGATTCTGATTCCGCTCTGCTTAATGAGTTTTCGAAGGAGTGAGTTGCCACGCCTCTAAGTTAAACCATGTTAGTGCGGAGTGCCGCTCACAGTGAGACACTCCTCAGGCGAATGGCCTCCAGACCCCTGCAGATCTGATCTGAAATCAGCCGCCTTCTCTGTCCTGATACGCCTCCCACACAAATTGTTTCCCTCTGTGCACATGTATCCGGCCACAGGACACAAATGACTAGATGCAGCTCCCTGTAATGACACATGGTGGACAAAAAGGGCTAGAATTATGGAGGGAGGAAAAAAAATCACTACTTTCATCTCGCCTGCTGGGGCTGTCGTGCTCTTAGAAAGCCTCTGGTCGGGAATTCAAAATTGTAGCTATGTCAGTGGGGGGAGGAAACACACGAGCGCACAAGAACATACATGCACATGCACAGTAGGCCTCCGATGCCCTGTGGGTGCTCACAGGGGGTTGCTTTTCAAAGACTGCAATTTGGAGTGTTTTCAATCTCAAGGCCCTGCACTATTTCATGGGGTTAATATTGGGTGACTCAAGGTCGAAGGGGGATGTTAAGTGAGACAGTGAAGGCAGACTTGCTCCTCCAACTGTCTGTACTTCCTTTGATATATTACATGTTCAGCTCTTAGCACAGCAGGAAGACAATGCTTTCAGCCACAGAGTCACTCGATGAATCATTTAAAACTATCAGTAATTAGGTAGAATAATGTTATATTATACACATCAGTTGACTCAGAGAATAGGGGGTCTGTAAGACCCAAACTGGGCTCTTTATGTTTGGTTGAGAGAGGGGGAAACCAGAAGACCGGGCAGGGTTTTTAAAGAGGGGTCTGGCTGTAATTAGGTCTTCCAGGTGTGGAAGTTTTACACTCCTCATTTTGTGGCAACGACAGAGGGAGGGAGGGAGGGAGTGGGGGGGGGGGGCATGGCTCCAAAAGCCAGGATGATTTTTCCTGGAGGAACAGAGGTCCTCTCTGTCTCTGCAGCATCTGGCCCGGAGCAGATCGGAGGCAAGACGAAACCAGGGGCCTCACCTGGGCCTCCAGCCAGGGCAGGTAATGCAAAGTTCACTAGGAAATGGAGTTCAGGGATGTGGAAGGGCTTGTTGCTATGTCTGTGGAGGTGTCCTCCTCTTTGGTCTTGGTAAATAGCTTGTGTAAAAGCAGGTAATTTATGTCTGTGCAGACAGTCTGTACGCGTGGCTTTGCCTGTGACACAGCATTGATCTTCCTCATGTCTTTTGTCTGGATTGAGGTGAGACAGGTTTTGGGGATTGTCTTTTTTTTAGTTCCAGGTGAAGGATTGAGTGATTGATGATGAGTTAAAAAAACACAGACATTTAGGGCAGTTCTTTTAAATCCCCATTGTACAAACAATGAATCACATGCTGGTCCTTTTTGTTCCTTCACACAGTGAAGTACTTTTTTGAGAATTTTGCTGCCTCTGTATTAAAGTCAATTTTTGCATATGCAGATATGAATAAGACAAAGTTGATTTTGCTCGTGTAATGTTTTTTGCTGAATAATGTTGGGGAAAATAAAACATATTATGGGTTAGGCTGTCTGATTGCTTTTGAGGTACTTTCTTTAAATAAACCTTTTGCCCCAATGAGAGTGACATTTTTTTTATAAATGGATCTGACAACAGAAGAACCCACTTTTAGTCTTTATCAACACTTTATTAACACAAAGATTCATACCCTAATAGACTAGAAACAGATACATTGTATCCATCTGAATAATTTAAGCACTCAACTCCCTGGTATATCTTATACGCTCTTATATCTTGTTATAAGATGATATTAATAAATAATGTCTGAGAAAAATGAAACTGAAATGCTACTTACATTTGACTAAAACTAAAACAAATTTTCATCAAAAGACAAAAACTAATGAGAACATTTTAACTGGAAATGAAAGAAATAATAAATGTATAAATGTCAAATAATAGTTTTTGTTGTTGATTCCAAAACATTCAGGGGATTTTGATAAATGGTTGAATCTCGATATGTAGAAATGTTTCAAAAAAGCATTTAAAGGTTCATTATGTCTATGAGCTCACAAACTGATTTATTGAATGATATGTTTTATCTTTAATTCAGTCTTGGACGTGGTACTTGGGCTGACCTAGTGAGACTACAACTGTGGCTCATATTAAAATTGACAAGCACACATAACTACGACCGTTCTTACCTTTGTGGACTATCTCATGACATAGGAGAGAAAAACCTGGATGTTCATGATCACTGTACTCAACACTTCAGTGACAAGGCTTAACATTTGGTTGATAAAGACCTCGGACCTTCATACATTATACATATGTAGCTGAGGAGTCACGCTCATGGTGAAGTGTTTCTAACATAATGCAAACCAGGCCATGGCTGGATTTACCTTCAAGGGGTTGCAGCTGGAGGTGACTGCTTTCTTACTTTCGTGGTATCCTATTGAAGCATCTGTTCACCCAGTTTATTATTTATTCCCTCTCACTGTAGTTGTATCCAGCCATGGAGATACTACAGGTTTATTTCAGGTTTTCATATTTGATTTACACAGTCTTGTTAAATATAGAAATTAGCCTCTTCCTAAAAATGTGTTTCAACAGATGGATATATAATAAGATATTATGCTTTCTATATAGTCTTTTATCTCAGTTGTGAGTCCGGTCTCTAAAACCTAAGCTGAGTATCAAGTATCCTTCATGATGTGAAGACAGGAACCTATATGCTTTAATAATACTCCCCTGAGGTGAATTTATTAACTTGCACATCATATCAGCCCCATTGTGTTCATCAAGGCTCGGTGAAAAGAGCAGCTCACGTACACACAATCTCATCCTCCAGCCTCACCACAACCACGTCACTGAGGGGCAGCGGTGGCCATGTCGGCAGCACCCTGGGTCCAGCAGCCATGTTTCCACCACAGAGCGCATCCTGCATCATATCCACGTGATGCCACTGTGTTACTCAGCAGTGGGAGAAATCTGACTGGATATACAAAATAGAACAAACACACTTGCTTAATTGTTTCTTTTTAAAGACACATTTGTCTGTTGTGTGCTTCTGTTAAGGCAAGCATTCACTTCTATGAGCAGTATCAGGGAGTGGAACCTCAGATTTCACTGCACCAGCAGTCCTGTGATTAGATGATGAGATTTGGTCCTTGTCTATACTACTAAGGATATTCTATATGGATATTTACACCTCTGTCTTATTTTTTAATATCAACATAATCTTTAGTAGGTGGCGATAAAGTCTACATCAGTGATCCATCAAATACAAGGGATTAATGCTGGTATCTTAGTAGTAGTGGGCGAGGCAGACACTTGGGAATGGCGGTAAATTCAATATCCATATTAGTTTGGACAGGGCATTGTTATGTTGAACACAGAGGACAGTATACATGATTTCCAGATTGTGTTTTGTGTTTATGCTGCAATATTGAACAATGATCTGAGACTTTGTTGTTATTACTGATTTAAGGGGTTAATACATTCAGTCAGTGTGTGTTCATGATGATTCAGACGCATTTACATCGCCTTATCTTTAGTTCCGTGCCACTTTCAAACCAGAGTTCTCACTTTAAATATAAAAAAACTCTACCATCTCCTACATATTTGATAATTTGTATCATTGTAAAATACAGAATTGAACTGGGACAACAGGGTCCGCAACCCTTGTAACTGATTATCCATGTTGCGTTGAGGCTAGTGATGGGTGTTTTTCTTCTAGAAGAGGGTAATCCGATAAGTGTTTGAGGAGGTTTTTACATCACTGTTTCCAAACATCTCTGTTTCCACCTGTTCAGACTAAAACGCAGCATCGAAGTGATGCATATTAAGATGAAAACCTAGAAATGTGTATGTTGCCTAATATGCAGATGACGATAAAGAGTGTCTCTTACTCCTCCCCGCACCCCTACTTCAGGGTGACTGTTTGAAACACCTATGAAAAACATTGAATTCCTGACGTGTTGGGACCACACATCTTGGGAACATGTTTTGAAAACCCACAAAACAGCCTTTACTTTGATGAGCATCTCTTTTCAGTCACATTCCCATCCAACAACTGAAATATCAAACAGTAATGTCACAGGGCTTTTAGACAGCAGCGATGCTGAGTATGCATCACTCCCCTGTGGTGCAGGAGCACAGAGCTGTCAGGTTGTGCAAAGAGCTTTGGCCTTTATCCTCCTCTGGTCTCAGTGCTTGTTCGCTTTAATCTGTCCTGCCGAACAAGCCCGGGTCAGAACACCTTCCAGTGAGACCAGGACTAATTCCTTCCCCAGCACCTGGGATTTGTAGTCAGCAATCCTCTGATATCACCTAGAGGGGAAAAAAGAGCCAACTCCCATGCCTCGCCGCACTCTGTTACATGATAAGGTTAATGAGAAAGACAGGGGAGGCCGGTCCCTGCACCGCTCCATCTACACGGTGCTCCCTTCCTCCAGAGACGATATCAAGCTATTCACTTTGAACGGGTTAAATCTGAACCATAATGACTGTACAAATGTCCTAACACAATCTGTGTCACGCCGCACTGATGCTTCTGTGTGTCTGATGCTCCAGCAGGAGATTGTGAACAGTGAGAGGCCGGTGTTGCTGTTCTCTGTGTCCAGATGGGGATGTCATTGATGAGGAGAGGTGTGGGCCAAACTGTCATAACATGCCTCGTCAGTTAGCAGTTTTAAAGGCAGAGGGAGGGGGGAGTGTGTGTGTGTGCGTATGTGGGTGTGTTTGGGGAGGAGGGTGTTTGTTGGTGGCTGTGGAGAGCTCCCAGTAGAACTGATTATCCCCATTTTAGCTTATGAGACTTGGGGGTGGGCAGGAAGCAGGGGTGGAGGTGGTGGGATTGTGCGGCTGTGAACAGCAGGCTAATTAATTACACAGCGGCTTGTGGGAATATTCTGCCTAAATGCCAGTCAGGTCCCTGTGAGGCAACACACTTAGCAACTCGAACACTGCACACGCAAGCACACACAAGCTGTAAAACACACATGCTAAAAGTGAGTGAAGAGAACAAACAAAATTCTTGAGGGATTAACCACACGGTCTAGAAATTTTGTAAATGTCACGTACTGCGTCAAATTGATACATTTCTAAAGGAAGATGTTTCCCACTCAAAGACTTGGGTTCTAATGGCCACCTAAAGTTTCTGGCATTTTTATGGAACTAAAAGACACATGTGCAAGTGCTTTGCCATTGCTAAAACATGTAAACACCTCCTGCTGTAAAATTAATCATCATTGATATGAACAGGAAATTGCTGAAAACCCATAGTTTGTCTGTGTTTTGTTTCAGGATTTTTGCAGCAAGAGCTAACCTCCTTTAGCGAGTTCAGGAAGTCTGTTGTAGTTGCCTTGGAATAAATAATTGGCATATGATCTCACGGCATCTTAACAATCACATCCGTTTGGAAATTGAATTGTGAATCAGTTTCCTTCACACAACCTAATGCAAATATATTACATGGGAACCTCTTAGCTACTTTCAGACATGCTCTGACCTCTGTATGTTTAAACGTAAATGCCTGATTGAGATACTCTGGACTTTCTCTCCTCTAGAATAAAGTCAGCAGAAAGTCTGAAGGAGCCAATGTGAGAAACCAGCAGGAGATTCTCCCAAGGATTCCCCATAGCAAGTGGGCGTGTTGATTCTAGCATTCAACAGACCCCAAAAAAGATAAAGAAAAAAAATACATTTATTTCAGGAAGAATAAGTGGGGCCACAAACTTAGAAGACCCAGACTAAGATGTCAAGAGAGCTTATGGTGATAAGAGCTGAGGCCGACGTCGATGTGCTGTATAGAAACATGTGATCTCCACAGCAGAATCAGTAAGTTATGTCCTAGCCTCTGCCTGCTGCTCGACCCCTCACCCAAACGCCCAAAGATTTCTGAGCTGTTGTCTGAGTGGAGAATCTCCTGCTGCATTGTCAGTTTGTGAGACAAACTCAACTTCTCCAGACATCCTCCAGGGGTCATGTCTGAAAGTGGCAACAGTTAATGTCCCAGAGAACATGGAATTAAACAGGTTTAAAATAATTTAGCACAAAAAGCTATTTCGTTTTTGGAGGAGGGAGAAAAGGCATTTCACATGTCTGCCTGTGAGCCAGCATACATCATTTACAAGTGCAGTCCAGAGTATTTAGACAGTTTCACCTCTTCAGTTCTTCCGGCTCTGAGCTGCAGCGCATTGGATTAGAGATAAACTAATGGAGGCTACTCTGAAGTGCCAAGTCTGAACTCTAATTTGAGTGGGTTAACATCAATAAAAAAAGAACTGTGAGGGAGATACAGCACTTTAAACACATTTGGACCCAGATGTGTTCAAAAGTAATCAGATATTTGGCTACTGGATTTTTCTTGTTCTTGTTTCAATGTTAATTCATGGTTGAAAGAGCTTGTATGTGTTACAATCATGTGTTTGTCTGTTCCTCCTTATGTTTTTCTATGTTGTGTGTGTCTGTGTGACAGACCTCCAGTCCTGCCTCCTCGTTGCAGGCGGAGCCTCTCGTCCTCCTCCTCCCGCACACCTGCTCTCCATCAACTCTGCAGTGTATTTAAACCCCGGCCTTTAATTCACTTTTCACCAGATCATCTTTTCACCTTCAGTGGTATTGTCGAGTTGGCTGCTTAAATTGTGGAGTTTGTTTACAGTTTGCTTCAATGTGTATTTATGCAATTCTTATACGTCTTTTTTGTGTCTAGTGTTTTGCCTGCCATTGTCTCACCAGCTTGGTCATTGCCAACTCAAATTGCCTTTTTACTTCCACTCATCCCTCCTCATCCACCAACTCATCTGGACCTGACACCTCCCAACCTCACCTGACTGAATTAGTTTGAAGGGTTTTATTGGGGCAATAAAACCCTTCAAACCGGCCCCTGTGTTCTGTGTGTCGCACTTGGGTCCAGCACACAGTGAAATTGCAAAAACTTAAAATAAGACATTATTCTTTCTGAAGGAAATTCTTCTGCCCGGCTAGAGAATCAACAATGTTGAATATAATAGAATAAAGTGATTAGAACATTGGAAGTCTAAAATATGTATAAAGTGTATTGTAAATAGATATAAGGTGCATGTAGAGTGATGTAGAACCAGTGCTTAATAGAAATATCAATAAAAATGATAATAAAATAGGCAAGTTATATAAGACAGTTGTATAACAGTGTTCAGCAGGTGGCTTAGAGCTGACTGAAGAAGATAATGATGAATCAAAAGGAAGCGCAAATCTATCAGAGATATTAAAGGTTGTTTGTTTGCCAAATTCAACAGATAGGTATGAGTACTTCACTGCAGCAGGTACCTGGCTATATCAAATGTGGTAGCGAGTATAATTAAAGTAATTTAAAGTAAGTAGTTACATTTTTTAGTGTTTGGAATGGGAGTGTTTGGTGAGGGGTATTCAGCTGCTACATGACACTTCACCACTAGATGTCCCTAAATTCTACAAACTGAACCTTTAAAAAATTCAGTAAATTGCAATTTAGAAATTGCTAAATAATGAATGTGACACTCTCAAGTGATTATTTGGAAGATACCAGGGTGGTAGATCCCAACTTATGTTTTGAATAAAAAGGTGATCTTGGGCTTGAAAAGGTTGGTTACCAATGCGTTAGAGGGTTCAATTAAACGCTGCACATTCACTGCCGCGCATTGCCAAACTGCATTGTGATTCCATTATTTCACTTTACTTAAAATGTGAGTGGTAATAGATGAAAAAAAGTTCTGACTGTGGCACTGTCTGAGAGAGTCAGGAGCCTTTCACTTTGATATTTGCGTTCTCACATACAGTGCCTTGCATAAGTATTCACCCCCCTTTGACTTTTTCCCATTATGTACTGTTACTAACTGGAATTCAAATAGACTTAAATAAACTTTTTCCCGTTTGATCAACAAAACATGCATAGTACTTTGGAGGTGCAAAATAAATTTTATTGTGACACAAACAATAATGAGAACAAAAAAGTTGACATCTGTTGGGTGCATAAGTATTCACCCCCCTGTGTCAATACTTGGTAGAACCCCCTTTCGCTGCAATTACAGCTGCAAGTCTTTTGGGGTATGTCTCTACCAGCTTTGCACATCTAGAGATGGAAAGGTTTGTCCATTCTTCTTGGCAAAAAAGATGAAGCTCAGTCAGATTGGATGGAGACCGTCTGTGAACCGCAATCTTCAAGTCTTGCCATAGATTCTCTATTGGATTGAGGTCTGGGCTTTGACTGGGCCATTTTAAGACATTAACATTCTTTAATCCAAACCATTCCTTTGTAGCTCTGGCTGTATGTTTAGGGTCATTGTCCTGCTGGAAGATGAACCTCCGCCCCAGTCTCAAGTCTTTTGCAGACTGCATCAGATTTTATTCAAGGATTTCACTGTATTTGGCTCCATCCATCTTTCCCTCTATTCTGACCAGTTTCCCTGTACCTGCTGAAGAGAAGCATCCCCACAGCATGATGCTACCACCACCATGTTTCACTGTTGGGATGGTGTGCTCAGGGTGATCCGGCAGTGTTGGGTTTTCGCCACACATAGCGTTTTGCATTGAGGCCAAAAAGTTCAATTTTGGTCTCATCTGACCAGAGCACCTTCTTCCACATGTTTGCTGTGTCTCCCACATGGCTTCTGGCAAACTCCAAACGGGATTTTTTATGGATCCCTTTCAACAATGGCTTTCTTCTTGCCACTCTTCCATAAAGGCCAGATTTGTGGAGTAGACGACTAATAGTTGTCCTGTGGACAGATTCTCCCACCTCAGCTGTGGATCTCTGCAACTCCTCCAGAGTAACCATGGGCCTCCTGGTTGCTTCTCTGATTAGTTTTCTCCTTGTCCGACTCTTCAGTTTGGGTGGACGGCCTCCTCTTGGTAGGTTTGCGGTTGTGCCATATTCTTTCCATTTTCTTATGATGGATTTTATGGTGCTCAGAGAGATGTTCAAAGCTCTGGATATTTTTGTATAACCTAACCCTGCTTCATATTTCTCCACAACTTTATCACTGACCTGTTTGGTGAGCTCCTTGGTCTTCATGATGCTGTTTGTTCAGTAATGATCTCCAACAAACTCTGAGTCCGTCACAGAACAGGTGTATTTATACTGAGATTAAATTGCAGACAGGTGGACCGTATTTACTAATTATGTGACTTGCAAATGTGACTTGTGAATGCAATTGGTCGCACCAGATCTTTGTTAGGGGTTTCACAGTAAAGGGGGTGAATACATATGCACTCAACACTTTTCAGATTTTTATTTGTAAATAATTGTGAAATCCATGTAATATTTCCCCCCACTTCCAAATGATGCACTATTTTGTGTTGGTCCATTACATAAACTCACGATGAAATAAATTTTAATCTGTGGTTATACCATGACAAAATGTAGAAAAGTCCAAAGGGGGTGAATACTTATGCAAGGCACTGTACAGCCCCTCTGGAGAGTGTCTGAAGATTATCAAGAATTACGTGTGTAGAGGCAGCTTTGTTGTTTGGATTGTAGCTTCTTGAGAAGAGTTAATACTGAAAATATATGTCGCATGTCATAGTTCAGACCCGATTTTCCAGATCAATGACTATTAGCCATTGGATTTTTGTTTCTCTTACTTATTTGAGGGTCCCCCACCACTCAACCGGGTTGTGCTCTCTCAGTGTATACATGAAGATTTTTCCCTTGGGTACAGCCTGACAATCAGTGCTCTTAAGTTGTATTCCTTCTGGAAAATGTAGTTGTGAGTGGCACAGTGTGAATGCTTTGTTGTAAAGTAAAACCAGAAGAAGATGGAAGAACGTAAAGTGTTTTTTATTCGCCATTTTTTACAACATGTCAACTTATTACCTTAAAAACTACTTTTGGGGATATTTTGGTTTTTCTGTTTAGATTTTTTAGCAGCTCCACTTTGTGCAACAGTTTACTGTGCACATAGAACAAGTGAATGTAGATGCACCTGGCAGTTGAAATAATGTAAAGCTGTTGTTTAAGCTATTGTTATTCTAGGTACTAATAAGTCATCAATGATTTTTTGTTTTTTTAAAGGATGTTGTAGGAAGTTCTCTCCTAATCACTCATCCTTTAAATTGAGCAAGCAGTTTATGGTGGCTGTGATGTGGAGTCAATAATTCAGATGTCAGTGAAGGAAAAGCTTTCTTCCGGCTCCTGCTGTGAAGGGATTTCAGGGAGGATATTGCTACTTAGTCTATGAATGGAATTAAGTATGAAGCAGCTTTGTGGTTTCTCCATCATCACAGACAATGCATGCATGCATGTCAGCTGCCTTGCTTTAGATTCTACCAGTGTTAAAAGATTTTTCTGAAGCGCTTGTGTAAATTTTTGTTTCGATGAAATGAGTCATTTGCAATATGAAAAACTAATTATAACTATGATTCTGTGGTGTTGATTGCCGCATCACACTTTTCTCTTCTCCGCCCACGGTGAGGCGTACAACAAGCTGTCCTGTGGTAGCAGATGACCCCAGTCTGTAGGAGGCTGCTTGTGTGTGGACTTTTGCTTCAATTGGGAGCCCACGTGTCTGGAGGGTGCTCATAATTTGCCTTACCTCGACCAGAACCCCAGTGCTCCAGCCTCAGCAGACTCACACTGATGTCATTTGTATCCTCTTTCACTCCTCACAGGGTGGCTGCATGCTGCGGCTCAACACAGCAGGCTAATGTTAATGGCTCTGCTCTGTGTGTGTGTGTGTGTAGGTGCACACATGGTAAATTACAGTATCTGTATTCAAGTGTGCTAGCACGTCTTTAGCTTGCACATGTTAATTCAGAGCAGATACAACTGTGTCATTATGTGTGTTTCAATGTGTGAAATTTGAGCATTTACATATTAATTATGTGCGTGTGTGATTTGTACCACAAATGTATCTCACTTCTTGTGTGTTCCTGTGTCCTCGCACATTCTGCTGCTCAGTTCACATACACAGAGAGAAGTCCGGCACGGATTCTGCACAGATTCTCACCATATGTTACTCTTGGCCTTTTCTGGAGAGTCTGTCTCCCGCTCCTGGTATTTTTCGCCCGCTCCTGGTATTTCATGATGGCCTGAAACGATGATGATTTAAAAAATGAACATGACGTTCACTCACGTTCATCGTTACGTTCACGTTAATAATATGACAAAACTGATTCGTTAAGTTCAGCGTTCGGCTCCAGAGCCGCTGGCGGCCGAACCCTGTGTGGAACCGAATTTGTATGGTGTATTGGACGTTTTTGTGGCAGCAGTGTCCATCACTTTTAGCTGTCCTCTCTTCTCTGTTTGCAGCGCGTTTCTCTATTTGCAGCGCGTTTCTCTATTTGCAGCGCGTTTCTGTAATGTGTTGTGTTGTGTTGTGAACTTGATGAAGATGTTTTCTTACTTTGCTTGTGTTTTCTTAACTTGCATGTGTTTTCTTAAGTTGCTGTTCGTTGAGCTCTCAGGGCCACCGTAAACTAGCCATAGCCAGTCAGCAAACAGTGGGAGGCAGGGTCCTCAGCATATCTCAGTCCTCCACCCCTTAGCTCAGTGGTGGGGAATAAGACCAACCAAAATGTCCTTCTATCTGTAGACCCATCCAGTGGTGAATTCAACACACACACACACACATCTGTTTAATGTGGGACAAATTATTTTTATTTAGCATCTTCTTTGCATTGAGGAAAAAGGCCAATATCAAGTGTATTACAGCTACATGAGTTGGAACGACAAATTCTCTTGGATAAAATAAATGCTCTTCAGAGGAGTTTGATGTCCAACATGCAGCTTTCACAAGACAGAGATAATCGGACTTGTGCAAGACCTATTCTCTTCTTATCTTGAAATTATTTTACAAATATGTCCGATTTAGCAAATGCTCCTATGCTTATTCAGGTGTGTAAATGACAGAGCCGATGACACACACTGGTAATTGAATGCCCTAAGTTGCCTGCAGGTAAATCCAAACTTAAGATAATTGAATGAATGAATGAATCATTTTGTGGCAGTTACTCTACTTCCGCACATGTGTACATCCCTGGTTACAATGCAGACTGTTACTACTGATGGCTAGTTCATCCACATCCAATGGTTTGCAGAGTCTGAGTCAGACTTTGAAAGCCCCTGATCTAACCACATTATAAAGTACAATTTGAACAGTATGGGAGACAAACCGTTTTTTCCTTTTTATAATCTAAGCTCTGCGTTTTCACACAACAATCATTCCTCTATTAAAGATATATTAAAGGATACCGTATTTTGATTGGTTAACGTGTTATCAACCCAACTAAATCGGCCCAGGCTGCCCAGTACAACATACAGACATCAAGTAAGTCTACGAGAGGGATGAATATTGTGTACTGTGTGAACAGAGTATACTACCAGTCTGCAAATATTTATAGAGGAATAGTATTTGGTCATGTAGTTGACAAACTAATGCACAGCTCTGCACAGAAATGCAGGAGTTGTAGGTGAGGCCTTCATTCTTTACTGGAAAAAATCACGTAAGAGGAACTTCACTCCCAATCTCTCTTCACCTTTCATGGGAAAAAAGGCTTCTTTGCCAACAGTGTACTGTAGTATTCATCATCCTGGCTGGTTATGCCAAATACTGAAAGACTGACGGAAGGTGAAGGTTCTTTATTTCCATTTGATCTCTCTCAACTTGGATCCCCACTGCAGAAGGTCTTTGATATCCTCCAAGAGGATGTCTCAGAGGAAGCCTTTTATGATAAGCCAAGCTGGGTCGGCCCTGAGAGCGATGCATGTAACTCGCTGCTAAGCCAGCCAGCATGTTCATTTTCTCGCCTCTTTTTCCAACTAGGCTGGGGTTTGCTTTTGTCTCTCTGAGCTTGAGTCCATTTGCCGGAGACACCAGCAAGTACACTTTGTTCTCTGAGTCTTAGGAAATATTCCTGCAGTTTAGGCCAAGAAATCCCAATGCTTTTCAAAAGAACTTCAACTAGGCACATAGAAGAACCTGCAGGAACTAAAGAAAGTGATATATTATAACATTCAAAGGAAAGATTCCACATAGTATGACGGAAAAGGAGGAATGTGATAATAGAATCATTAAAAGAAAATATGTGCCTCTTGTCTTAAACATTTGGATTGTTACAACCCTGAAGTTGTGTGGATATTTCTCTCTCTCTCTCTCTCTCTTTGCTGTGATGCTTGGGTGTGATGTGTTTCAGGTGTGTCTCTACGAGTGGATGAGTGGGTAGGTGTGTTTACAGGGAGCTGATTGGTTCCAGCTCAAGCTGGAAGGATAAGAGGACGGCTTTCCACAGCTCCTGGGGTCTCTCTCCTTTTTGCCACTGCCAGCCAGACCTCCAGCCGGACTCACCTTGTGCAACACTGTGTAAACCAGTGTTAATTTCGTTGACGAAAATGATGACAAAAAATATTCGTTAACGATCTTTTTTCCATGACGAAGACGAGACGAAGACGTAACGAAAACGGATCTTTGAAAATAAAAACTATGACTAAATCTGTTTTAACTTTCGTTGACGAGACGAGACGAGACGAAAATGTTGGTGGTTGACTAAGTCATAATAATTTATTTAAATATCATCGTATCAGGCCGTCATGAAGTATCAGGAGCGGGCGAGTGAGTGTGTCTGTGTGTGTGTGTGTGTGTGTGCGCCCCAGATAGCGCATCGGTCCCCGAGGCTCCGCCCCCGCCCGCTCACTCGCTCAGAGACACAAGATCTGAGCTCGTCCATGTGAAGCTGCTTCTTAACAGTGGAAACAGTGAAAACACAGAGTTTCTCTGGTCTCAGCTGATCAGAGATCAGCGCAGCAGCTTCTTGATCAGAGCAGAAGCTGCAGGTGGTTTGTACCGAGCTTCAGTTTCTGTGTCCGCCTCCAGTCTAACCTGCTCTCACTTTTTGTTTTCACATTTAAAACTAAATATATATTTTTAAGCTATTAGGCTGCAGCTATATGTTTTTATTTATTTCAAAATAGGGTACTTCTTATTCAAATAGCCCTACAAAGTTCTGTGTTTAATTTATTTCAAAGTAGGTCACACTTGCCTGTGTATTTTCTTCTCTTCATAAGTGTTCTGTGTTTTTCTTTGTTGCAACAGGTACAAATAGCAATAAAATTTCAAGAGTTTTCTTTATTGTCGTTCTATAATTTCTTAAATGCAACAAACTATAGTTTAGTATAGTATAACTTTATATTAAACTTTATTAGCTTTGTTATCAAATATGTTTTGCGGCTCCAGACAAATTTTATTTGGGGGAAGAGGGAGCAAAATTACTCTTTTGAAAGTAAAGGTTGCCGACCCCTGCTATAGACCTATGCTGGTAGGGATATCTAATGGACAACCTAAGTACTGCAAGCTAGACTATTTTGCAGTTTTAGACACAACACAGGGTCCCTGGGCCTGAGAAGGGAAGAAAAGGAGTTTAATGTGGCTATTAAATGTGACTAAAACTAGAATAAAATGTAATTAGTTTTCGTCGACTAAAACTAGACTAAAATGTAATTAGTTTTCGTTTACTAAAACTAGACTAAATTGTAATTCGTTTTCGTCGACTAAAACTAGACTAAAACTAAGAAGGATATAAATGACTAAATGTGACTAAAACTAATATGCATTTTCGTCAAAAGACTAAGACTAAATCAAAAATAGCTGCCAAAATTAACACTGGTGTAAACTGTTCTTTTGTACCAGCCCGTTCTTGGAAGGGGTGGGTAGCATTTCTGTTTAAGCCATGTTTTCTCCTGTTTTGTTTGGTTGAGGAGTTAGGTCAGTACCATGTCTTTTGTTTCCTTAATTTTGAGTAGGGAAGTGTAGGTTGTTTCGCCTTAGGGTTGTTTTTTTGTTTATTGTTTTGCTGTTAGCCCACCCTGAGGCAAAAGAGCCATGTCCATGCTGCTGAGCACACACCTCTGGCCAGCACAAAATGTCAAAGCATCAAAATCATTCTTGGAGTGAATTGATAAATACCTTGGGTATATTATCAGGTTTATAGTTGAATATAGTATAGATCATTTGAGAATTTTACTTCCTGATGTCAATGGACAAACAACCAGTAATATCAAAATCTGTGCGATAAACTGCAAATTGAATAGAAAGGTTCACAATGCTGTCATGGTAATTATTAATATTATTCTTAAAGTCTGTGTGACAATCATTAAGACCACATACATCCTTAGACTGTCAGGCATTTACATTTAAACCCCAGCCCCCTTCTGGAGCAGGTTTAAAAACAGCTACCAGACAACAGATTTTATAGAAGTGTCTGCATCCTTCTCAAACACTTCCCTGCGCAGTATTTACAACCTGTATCTGAGTGGACACCTGTCTTGTTTAGATAAGATTGAATTCAGAGATTTCAAAGAGGGGATGTTCAATTCAATAGAGTTTGAAATACACAGTGTCAGGATCTACCTGGTAGTTGCTTGTCTTCAGAGGGGGAAAAAGGCCAAGGGGTGATGGTGGTTGGAGAAGGGGTCACCACAACGGGAAAGACATTCAAGCAAGCAGAGGCAGTGCCACAGGAAGGGTACTGGTGACAATATTTGGCCTTGATCAGTGCCACTGCTCCCATATGGCAGTCATGTGCAAATGTCAGCCTCTTTGTTGCCTACGTGGTAAACACATTACATACACTCATCCGGTTCTTCCTTACCCATTTCCTCCATCACAATTTTCCTATAGAAGGAAAATAAATAACAAATCTGACAAATATTAATTATATAGTTAATATTTCCAAAATCAAGATGTGGCCTAATAAGGGGCAACATCATCTCCCCTAAACCCCTCTAAAAGGGCCGTTTTGCAAATGAGCCTAAAAGTTGCCGATTTGTAGAATTGTAAATGTGGCCTAAATATCCAAAGAAATAAATGTATTTTTGGCAAACATGGGGTAATGTAAGCAAGGTTAGATCTGGATAAGAACCATGTGTTAAATAGAAAACATGGCCCAAATAGCACACAACATATTCAGGTCAGCTTTGTAACCAGTGGCTCACTTATGGCCCAGATCTGGCAAAGTCTGGGCCAAAAGACTTTCGCTTTTTTCCCCGTTTCTCTCACCTAATGTCAGGTGGGATTGGTCCTAGTTCCCTCTGCGACCATCAACAGGCAATTAGTATAGATAATTAGTATAGGACATAAAAAATGTTTTCTTATTAAACACAGATAAAACAGAGGTTCTAATACTTGACCATAAAACCATAGAGATACTTTATCTAACGATACAGCGAATAGAGATCGTGCTGGTAATGGCGGATCCTGTAATGTGTTGGCATCTGATCGGGGATCCTGATGCCGGCAGTGGATCATCATGTTTGCTTGTAGACTCCCATAGTCCACAATCAATTGTGATGGTCTGATCGTAATGGCAGATCTTCTATCGTGTTGGCATCTGATAATGGTGGTGGGCCACGATTGAGGTGGCAGCTGATGGTGGATCCTAATGGGGGCAGTGGACAATGACTGGAGTATAGTGGCATCCGATCTTGATGGTGGATCATGATCGTGGTGGCTGCTGACCATGGACTATGATTACAACAAGACTGCTTGATATACAATATGTCTCCTCAGATACTCGACCATTACTGACAATAATCCATCAATTAATCTACTTACTCTACTAAACGTAGAGATTTCTATGTTCTTTTTATCCTGTTAAAATGGTTTTTAGTAGTTTTTCCTTACTCTTGTTGAGGGTTAAGGACAGAGGATGTCACACCTTGTTAAAGCCCTAGGAGACAAATTGTGATTTGTGAATATGGGCTATAAAGATAAATTGGATTTATTGATTGATTGATAATTGATTTATGGATTATGCCTGGGTCACAACGTAACCTCTTGCTTGGCAACTTGGCAGTGGAACTCTGTTACTTATCATGAGCTGTTGTGCAATAGTAGTAGTAGATTTGACGTTGGCTAATTATTAATAATCATGAGAAATGATTATTAAAATAGAAATTATTTGTTAAAAATAATTAAAAATTATAAAGCTAGTAATCAAGAATAGTAAAATAATTAATTCGAAATGATACAGTTATCAATTAATAATGGTTAAATAATTAATGAAAACAATAAAATTATCAATTAAGAATGAAACAATCTGTAATTAATGCTTATCGTTGCGGGGCACCACCCTGGTTACAGGGACCAACTAGTCAAACTATAGTTATCAGTCTCAAGTGATAAAAGTTAAATTAATAATCTCAATATTTAATATTAATGATTATATAATAAACAATGAAGGGTTTTAAGTTCGAGCACAGGCTATAGTAATCCAGCTGCATTCACATACATATGTACAAATAATCACAGAAATACAAATACTTTCCTTACAAAAGTATTTATTCAAAAGGGGAAATAAAGTTAATGTTATTTCAATGATTCTTCATTTAACAAACTCCAATATTTCAAAAGAAGGCAACAGCAGCAGCAGCACTTATCACAATGGTCACACATGTAATACTGAGTATCTACTGGTGTGTGTGTGTGGTCGTGTGTGTCTGCCTGTCTGTGTCTCTGTGTGGGTGTGTGTGTCTAAAGAGAAAAGGGAGTGGCTATGGCGTAATGACGAGATCACGTAGTGACGTAGTCTGGCCAGGATCAAGATGTTACGTTCACGTACTTTCAAGATGGAGGTTTATGACCCCGGTGACGACATGAGGTCGAAGACAAGATGTCCTGCGTGGGATTAACAGCTGTGTCGCAGCTGTGGGGATCGTGAAAAGAAAAGTCTGTGATGCTCGGCCGGCGAGCGAGTTCCTGTGCGCGGCCTCTTCAAGTTAAAATAACAAAAAGTCCTATCAAAATAAAACGTCGACTGAATAAGGAAATAAAAGAAGATGGAAATAAAACAAACGTCTGTAGCCCCCTTTAGCAACTGGAACATCTGGGAGGCCCCGAAGGGGTCTTTTGACGTCTTCAGAGAGCAGGAAATGGCTGATAAGCTAAAAGTTAAGGTTGCCCCCTTTAGCAACTAAATCAGCTGGGAGGCCCCGAAGGGGCCTGGTGATGTCTTCAGAGCAGGGTAAAATGGCAGCGATTTTTGGGTTGCCAGGGCTTTTATTAACCTGTGGAGGCCCAGCCTCCTTGAGGTGTGGTCATGGGATGATGCTGGCTTTAAGCCAATTGAGTGTCAGAGGTCAGATCAGAGTGGGAACGGCCAGGAGCAGAGCAGGGGTTTCTGGGAAAACCCCAGGGAGGAAGTTACCCCCAGAGGAGATGCTATCTCCATGCTTGATCTTAGCTGGAAACTTTAGAGCTGGTTTCATCTTGGCTCACAGGCCTTACTTTTATGACTCATTGTGTGGATCCCACCACATGGCCAGTTCAGCAGGGACTCTTGCCCAACAGAGCTAAGAAGTAACAGTTTCATTATTTTAAACAGATTTATCCTTGGTGTGTTCACCATTTTCTCAAAAAGAAGGAGTTTTACAGTGGACATGGATTCATTGGCACTGCAACAAACAGACAAGGAGTAACTTTCTGTTGCTGGTTCAGCTTTCAATACTTTAGGAGTGTAACTCGGAGTATACTATAGGCACTGAACGACTAAAGCAGTGCTCTCTTTCACTGCCACTTCTTGCAAATATGTAAAGACTGTGTATGTTGTGTGTGGTTTATGTGAGTGCGTTAGCAGTGGTGGTGGTGCTAGTGGGAGGGGGCAATCATCTAGACACAATAAGAGCCAACAGATCTCTCTCCATCTCTCTCTCCCTCTCTTCCTTTTCATGTGTCTATGCAGTACGTAGGTGGAGCTCACCAGCAGAAACAGACGGGGGGGTGGTGAATAAAACAAGAAAATGAGAGCAACGTGGCTTCGCCATTTTCCCATCACATTGATTTATTCTCAATTTTTTAAGGCTGTGCAGAATTTTATTTTTTTCTTGTATCTTAAGTGCCAATGGCAACACAGCAATTTTATTCCATCTTGCCTTGGAATGGCCCTTCAGAGATTTGGGTCTGTATGCTTCATGTGTCTGTCATGGAACAATGCAGATATCGGCACACTCATGCAGCACAATATTTGGTCTGCTGAAAAGAGGTGCAAGACTATTTGTATTTAGGAAAGACTTGAGAAAACAAGTGTGAACACCTGCGGTTGTGAAGAATGGCATAAGCCTTTGCTGATCGTGATGGCAATTGATTGTAAACTATGGTTACAACTAGAAGATGAACAAGTGATCAAAAAACATTTGTTGCAATTAAAAAAATTAAATGTATTTATTTAAAAAGATTTTCAAACACAAAAACAAATTTAATGTTAAATATATTTACTATGGATTCCCCTGTTTAACCTAATGTATCAACTGTTTCTTGAATGCAGTTATATTACTAATAAATTACCAATTTGAATCTGACTGGTTAATGTGAAAGAGGATGTCACAAACCTGAAAGCTCCAGAAAACTGCAGAAATAAATGTTAACAGGAGCACAACAATATTCAACAATGATGTTTCATTTAAAGTGAACACAAACTGGCTCGTTTCCTAATAATACTATCAATAAATTGACATATTCTAATAGTTGCATTAATATTAAATTTGAATTAGCTTTAGAGACCGGACTCTCTGGCACAGTTTTATTCTTGGAAGTCAATTTATTTCCATGGAATTTTTAGATTTAGATTTATTTTTCTTTCCCCCATCGGCTATTTAATTTGGGATATTTTTGCAAAGACACTCATTTATGCTCCTTGTACTTCACAGATACAAACCCGTATTTTCAAATATGCAGAGATGCTGAAGAACCACAGAGTTTAAATTAATTTGCCAGTAGCTCAGCATTCTCTGCCTGCTGATCCGGGATTCCTCCCACGAGTTATTCATCATAATATTCAGCCTCTCTTCCTCACTGCACCCACAGCTGGTCCTTGTTGGCCTGGTTTGTGCTGGTGCCTGTGGTCACCACTGGTCTTACTGTACACACAAGTCTCACTAAAGGCCAGGTTTTGCATCTGTATGACATAATTTCCTTTGCTCAACTGTTTTGTGAACTGAAATGAAAAATATAAAGATCCATGGTGTGTCTCCACATCATCCCACTTAAAAAAAAACTAAGCAAAACTATCCCATGCCCATTATGCGCTAGAGACGTCATTTGGATCCAGAGTCTGAGCAGGATTTGGGACTGCAGCTGCAATATTTAGAGTCCAACCATATCTCCTGCCTGACCAATTGCAAGTCAGTCATGACTTCTGAGGCTGTTTTTATATCATCAAATAACTAATTAAAACCAAACTTGCCTGTGGTAAAAATGAGAAACCATCTCTGGAAAAACATGATTCAACATGGACATTTTAATTCGACCTTTGTCCGATCTGGTGACATGGAGGAGACGGGTTTAAAATTTACACTGCAGCCAGCCGCCAGGGACAGAGCAAGACATGTTGGCTTCATTATGAGCTGTCACGTCGTCCATCTTTACATACAGTCAGTGGCGGCTGGCCAATAGGGGGCGCTAGGGCGCCGCCCCACCTGATTGAAAGTGATTTTTAAAAATTATTTTTATTTTTTTATTTTTTTCAAAATAATAATTTAAGTACTGCTTATTCTACAAATAAATATGTTTTGAATCATCAAGAACCAGTCATACATATAATATAAACCATTAGTTAGGGGATAATTTGTGTCCATGGTCATTTCTCCTCCCTCCTGGGGCGCTGGGAAAGTCGCCCCAGCACTGCAGCAGCTCAGCCAATGGTAGGCTGTTGCTGAGGCAAAAAAACACATAGGGGCGCTAAAAATATCGCCCCAAGCTTTAAGTATCCTAGTGTGGCCAGATGCGGGTGCCCTCCCTGCCACTGGGGGCGCTGTCAGCCCCTATTTAAGGCAGCAGCCCACTCTTACTCGCGTCTCCCTGGCGCTGTTGTTTCGTTCCGGGACCTTGGTCGGCACACTTGACTGAGACACCTTGTCACATTGCCGGACTGGCTTACAGCGTGGAGTCGCTCCACCGGGGAAGACGAGTGCGGTAGCGCGCACCAGCGGGGAGAGTAACGTTGTCTGCCGCTCTTGCTTCTATCATGCCATAGCTGACCCTGATTCCACCTTACAGCTAATGCTAACTGTATATAGTTAACTTTAATCATCCACCTGTAAATATTACAATAATATACAATGATATTGTAATTTGTACTAAGAGTATTCACTAATATATGTAATCCAATTGGTACATTTTATGTTCCTATGAGACAGTTTTTCTTTGTATATAGTTATTTTTAATCATCAACCGCTTGTAAATGTCTCTCAAGAACTTGAATTTTGTATTAAGAGTATTCACTAATATACATCTCATATCATTGTCATTATCTGTCAAACTATTGTTTTTAAAGGGCAATTAAATAATTATTGTTTATCCCTAAAACAATGGTATCTTTTGGTTTGGGTTCTTTTATTGGGATAGTTACCGAAAGCTTCTGGCACCTACAGCCCCACCTAGAATAATTTTCACCAGCCGCCACTGCATACAGTAACTAGTATGTTCCAGCCTTCGGATCCTCGGTTCTGTTCTTGTGAAGCAGTATGACACAAGCTGCTTGTCGTCAGGACGTGGCTGTTATGTTTACTAGTGTGCATGTGTTGAACATATGTGTGTACTCATAACCCTGACTGAAACGTATCAGCTGTTGCTCAATTTACATGTTTCTATCAAATCAAACCTAACTCATCTTGGCCTGACTTCCTGGTCCTGCAGTTAAGTTGTGTCCATCTCCAACATCGATTCATTCAAAGTGCCTAGCTGGCTCTCTCTGTACAGAGGGTTAGAAACAAACTCTTCCTCCTCCTCCTCTACTGCTAACGTCTGGAAAAGAGTGAGTCTATCCTTCCAACCCCCTCATGCTCCTCCCCCTTCTCTTTCCTGCTCTCATCACAGGCTCCTCGCCTCGATGTTGGAAGCACTCCAAGCAGCAATGTAGAGGGAGGAAGGGAGGGGGTGGTCGCTTGTGACAGAGAAATGCAGAAGCTCTGAGCATTGCTGGGCAGAATGAATGACCCTCAGCCGCCCCAAAGCCTGAGGGACTGTTGGCTCACTGATGGCTCTGTTCATGATGTCCAGACACAGATGCTGCAAGGTTTGTAGGCAGAAGACATAGCTTCCAGCACTGCCCCCAACAAACCCCACGGGGGGAGAGAGGAAATGTGTGGGCCATCATTTCATGCACTGTAAAAAACAACGACAACTGACTTAAAGAAACCTTCTTATGGATTGGTTAGAGAATCTTACTGCACTGGCACATTACATTTTACAATGTAATAGATTATATTATTTAAATTCTTCTGAGAAAAAATTGCATTAATCTATAAATAAGCAAGACCAGTGAACGGTGTGTGTGAGTGGCCCAAGGCACAGTTGGAACGTTTAGAAATCCTGCTTGACGGTGACCTGATTCTAGTGGACAGGGTAGTGAACACCCAGACATATGATATTATTATTATTAACGACACAATACCAAGAAAAGGCAATGAAGTAATAAGTGCTCAGATTAAAAATATTATGAATTCAGAAATTATTAGTATTTTCTTTTCTTAAATGTCCCTCCTTAACAAGTTTTTGTTTTAAACTAACCATTTGCGCTGTGATATCATTGTTGTTTATTTTCGTCACACTTTATGTACAAATCGTGCATTTCTGGCGAATATGTACCTGCCCTCCCCTGGAAGAGAGGAGTACTACGGGCTCAAGCGACCACAGCTGCTGCGTTGTACAGCGGAGGAGAGGAGAGGACTTGCTGAACTAACTACAACTGCTGAGTTGTCGGTGTTGTGGAAACGCAAGAGAAGCGTTGGAAACGAATTACATGAAATTCGTATATATTGCACTGTGCCAAACTGTCTCGCTCTGTCGCTTCTCCCAGAGCGAGACACACAAATTTACAGTCTTATTTTGTCTTTACAGTGACTTTGAATGGGAATCCCGAAGTGCATTTATTTAATTTTTTGTTGTTTTATTAGTATCATTATCAATAATAATATTTTCTAAGAATTAGGAAACACACACAGCTTGGCCATTCCATTTTGTGAAGTGGCCTATGAACACTGTTATTATCCTCCTTGTATTTATAGTTTTGTCAATGTCTTGTCTCTTGTCTTGCAATTTAAATAAAGAAAAGGAACATTTTAACTTTATACATCCATAAGAACTGATGGTTGCTCCAGGAAACTGCACACGGCATGCAATATTCATGTTTGACTCTGTCCACCTCCCAGGAGATTTGATTATAAATCTTATCACAATGGTGCAATTAATCATTCAAGGCTTTTCCATTGGCACAGAAGTGTTAATTGAACTGTGTAACCAGAGTGTATAACCTTGCCTATCTGCACAACAATCAATGACTCCATTCTTCTTTTTTTTTCAAAAAGAAAAATAACTTTGTTACTGGATAACTAACAGACCTTAGAGAACCTTCAATATATTGCATTTACTGAATTCCATTTTTCACCTTCAATGCCTTTTTAAAATTCTTAAATCCATTATGTAATATGTATCAGTTCACAAAAGCCTGTGTCATTTTCAGACAGTACACAGAAAATGAATCTGAGCTCACATTAAAACCACTTGGTAGGTTTTCAATCTTTTTGCAGTGTGTCCATCTGGTCCCACTGAGCACTGTGAGAGAAACTGACTATTGAGCCATCCAATGGCACCGGGCCCTGCCCAGCAGGGTTTTGTAACAGAAGTGGCCCAGTCCTGTTTTGTCTGACCCATAATTCAGCGGGGTGGCCTCAGAGATAGTGAATATCTCCGCCAGAAAGCATGGAAAAAAGAAAAAAACAACACTATGCTCAACCAAGGGTACCACATGAAGGAGACAAGGAACCATGGGAAATAGCAGTGCAAGAAAAAAAGCTGAAACCACACAAATGCATCCCGGAATAGATTTCTTAAGAGGAGCAGACATCTGAACCGTTACCACACAAAGGCACCAGTGACGGCCTCCACTCACTCATCCTTAATACATTCCAAACACCGCCGGCTCCCTGAGGAAACATGTTCATTCAGTGCATGTCAACAGTATGCAGCAAGATGTAGCATTTGTACAGTTGTGGGCCTGTTGGTAACTAAGCTTTCCATTAATGGGTTAATGATGTGTACAGTTGACTTATATATACAGCATCAGTGTTGTTAATAACAGAACTGAAATCAGATTATATCTTTTTGATCATTATTTTCCTGACCTATGAATCACTGCACATACTATATTTCTGTATTTGTTCCAAAATTCTAGGCCTCGTGTTGTGTTCAATGACATATATTGTCCTTGGTTGAAAAAACATCGATCAAGTCAATCAGAGCCATAGGTTCAAATTTAATGGGGATATCATCTCCCTGTCCCACAGCCGGAAATCTAGTGACAGAAAAACTGTCATAAATGGCATCAAGCTAAAGTGTGAAGACCTTTATATTATGCAAGAATATTCCTGGTTCACACAATATGAGGCAGCTAATATCCAACACTGTCATACATGAGGCTCTGTCAATGCAGTTGATCTCTGGCTGCAATGTTTGCATTTTTGGAAGACAACTTACACACATCAACCAATAGCATTTTTCAAAATTAAAGATTTTACAATATCATTTTATAAAAATATATTTTCATGTTATGATACATTACTGTGACCTATCAGCATAGAATATAATTTAAATCTGTCCCAACAATCAAGCCATTGTCATTTTAGTCTGTGGATGGAACTAAATATTTTTTTATTGAACAAACTAAGGTTACATTCATACTGCAACATTTCCGTAGAGCCGCTAAACTTTGGTGCCGTTTAAGTTTGAAAATTAAGCAACTGAGGTTTAGTCTGGTTGGGCAGAAAAGGAGACATTCGGAAATTATGACATAGACAATCACTGTTTGAAGAATAAGCAGACGTTACCTCCTTTTTTAAAAGACCCAGGCTCCGGTCACATGACCCCTTCCATAAGAAAACAACTGGCATTAGCCTAGGCTACCAGTGTATTACACAACATGGATAATCAATTACAAGCGTTGCTGACCCTGTTGTCTTTGCTAACAGCTGTTGTGCAGTTAAGTTCTGTAATTTACAATGATACAAATGTTAACATGTGCAGGAGACGTGCATGCAAAGTGCACACGAGTGATGACCTGATATGTGTTATCAGGTGTGATAGTATGGATGTGGATTAGCAGACTGGTGAGATGGGTAACTGGCTGCAGATCCTAGAAACGAAGGTGGATATGGCACATTAAAAACTAAACGATCAGGGAGCAGGGGCTGGCCGTTGGTGCACAGTTGTTATAACGTGCCAGTGACGGCTTCATGTGTTGAGGTGTGTCAACTCATAGCAGCCACAGAGGAAGGACTGTGACAGAAAAACCCTTCTGTTACTAAGTTGTGGGTTCAAAAGTGATGTATGTCCTTGGTACCTTGTTCCTAATCCTTACAAAGGACAGAATATTTTCTAGCGGCACTTCAGTCGAGCTACATCAGCACGGTCCAGCACCTTTTCAGTAGGCGCCAGTTATTTAGAATGCAAACGTGCGTCTATACACCACTGGAGATGCTGTAGCATACAGTATGAAAGCCACAGATAATAGCTGTTTGTTGATTGTGTGAGAGCGGCAGCAGCAGCAGTCTGAGTACAAATAGTGCAGACAGACCACCGAGCTTTGAAGAAAAGCTCTCCCCTGCGAGCTGGCCAGCTGTTTATCGCAGACTCAAACCAGTCTGTCTCTCGCACTATCTCATCTGTCTGTCTGCCCATCACTCAGTCTGTTTTATATCCTCTTATCTGTTCCTCGCTGAGCGCCCTGCCTCTCTCTGCCTCTCATCTTGTGGATCTTTCTGCGATGGTGAGTGCATTTGCTGCAGAGGGCAAAGCAACCTCTTATATTTGCAGAATTGACTTTTGGGCATTTTTGCTCGGGAGGAATTAAACTGTGCATCAAGAACCATCATTATAAAACTGTTTGTGTGCACCTTAAAGGAGAAAAAAACTCTCTCCTGGTAGTTGATTTGTATTGGATTTATGAGTGTGTTTCTCTATACTAAAAATAATTATGGTAGACATTGTATAGACTTTGGTGCTCCTCGTCTGTGACCTCACCATCCAACCCTTTTCCCTCTCCCCACACTAATCTGCTGTTGTCCTTAATCCAGCTCCTCTCACTCCTGATGGGAAATCCACTGCAGCTCAGCTACAGGTTCACACCCAGCCCCCCCCCCCGCCCCGTGCCCAGCCCTCCCGAGATTTTCTTTCTCACACTCTCTGTGGGGTATCATGGGAAATTCCTGTAACCACGCCTTGAAATGTTGCTTTCTCTCGCTTCTCTAATTCTTGTAATACAATTCACATGTCAATCACTTCCCACCACTTTTCTCCAAATGTGCACCTATGTCATACTTTTCATTTTCGTCTTTACAGTGTAACTCATTTTGCAGCTTCCTGCAAAGTGAACACCTGTTGTATGGCCAATTTTGTATTGAGGTTGTATGTACTATGTATACACATCCCCGATTGTTGTATGTAAAGACAATCTTGGGCATCATTGGTGTCCATGGAAACTAACAATTACTAACAATCCGTCCAGTGTAAACAAGAACAATCATAACATGTTGTGGCAGTAACAGCCATGTTTATCACTGTATGGGCCAGTGTGATGGATGAATGGATGGATGGATGTATCCGCTGACTAACACTGTCGGTATTAGACAATTTATATAGCATGTAGCTGATACATTGATCATTTTATCAGATGGGGGTGATACTAAAGCAGTTTTCAGACATGACCTCTGTAGGATGTTCCGAGAATTGGGTCTGGAATTTCTGCTGATTTTACCTTTCGCACATGAACAACCGGACAGGGGACAACAAAGACTCTTGTGACATCTTCGCCGGTGCCTTCTATCAGTGTTGCCCTGCTTTTTTATCCTGTGATTATTAATTTTGTCATTTTGCATCTGTTGAGTGTAAGAAACCTCATCAACACAGCCACTCACATGAGGTGACTGCTGCAGAGGATCTCCAGTTGTGTTCTCTGATCAACTCCTTTGACCATTCTATGGATTCTACACTAGGGGACTCGAGCAGGAAGATCCTCTGCCTGGACGTGTGGTCACTTGCAGTATTTATTTCCCATGGCTTTCAGGGTCAGAACACATAGACCAGTCACAGCATCAAAATCTGCGTTTAAATATTTTATAATATTAAGTTACTAGTAAATTCACAGGGTGGGTGGTGATGGTGGTTAAGGGCGAGTACATGCTTCACAGGTTGTCTGTAATTTCTCTCTACCAATTGTTATCTTTGCCTGTTATGCTTGTGCTACTGTTGACAATGACAGTATTTCCATTGACATGCTATTTCCCCCGCTCCACCACCGCTCTCCAATTTCATCTGGTCTTTGAGGCTTATTGCCCACTAAATTTCCCTGTTTCAGTCTGATCTGCCTCGTTCGCCTTCTTTCATCACTTCTCTCTTTTTCTTTTTATCTCTGTCTTTACTTCTGCATTGTTCTCACTCTCCAGACTGCTGCAGTCTGTTGTCAGCTAAGCCCTTTAGGACCAGTTTTTATACCCTACTTACAGATTTGGGTATGGAGTGGCTTTATCTTCACTGTCTACATCTGCAGGCCTCATCTGTCACAATCACTTTCTGTCAAACTCTACCAGTGACCCTCAGTGCTGTCATATTTCCACTCATTATGCTGCGTTTCACATTCAGTGGGTGGAAACATTGGAGTCGGTCACCTCTATTTGCTCCATGAACTCTGACTTGTGAGTGTTGAGCCTCACCTTCACAAAGCTGTCTCCCCTCCCAGGGGAGTCATAGCAAAGTCACATCAATTAGACAGCGCTGGTTGTTAATTAGCTGCTTAATGCGTCATAGGGAGGTGTGTGGGACAGAGCAAGGGGATCACAGCGCATTTCTACCAGCTTGTGTTTCTCCTCCCCTTTAACTAAAAGTGCTGTGTGCGGCCACCATTAGCCACTTGTACAATGGCTGTAGACCGGGTTATAGAAATACTAAGCTAAGACCAAACAAATGTTGATTTCTATGATCTTAATATGGGCATTTTAAGATGTTTTGGGGTGAAATATCGAATATAAATACCTTTAAATCCATGCCAGTGTAAAGTAGCATCAATTATCTGCCAAACATGATGATCAGGTTAAAGGGAAATGATCGAGCCAGACTGCAAGCTGGACATATAGAGAACATAACCATATTTTGTTCCTTCTCTTTATTTGACTTTGCTTCATATGAATTAGAGAAATGTGTTTTAAACAATAAACGTAGGCAAAACGTGCCTATAACATTATATATAGGAACTTACTCAGGAGACATATGGAATCATTCAATTATAAAAGAATGACATAGACAGAGGTTCTTCAGGCAGATATTAGAGAGCAGGAAAATGTTTGTTACCAATCACAAATGTTATATAATCAGTTTATGAGAACTTGTATAATTCTATGCAATTCTAAACATATGTTAAAAAAATCAAACAAATTCAATAATAACCTCTCAGCAATCGTTTCAAATGTAGAACGGAGAAAGAAAACACTATTTTATACAAATTCAAACATAAACACATATAACATCAACACAATTCCCAATTCACGTGCCTGTGCACTCAGATATTCTTATTCTTGGTCTTTTTCCAGAAGCATTGGCCCGAAGAACTCATGAGAATAAGTTGCTTAACCTTAGTTTGTTAAAAGCTAAGCTCCTCATTGATAGACAATGGGGAAATGTCTGTAGTTTCACATATGAACATTCCGAGAGAGAGCGTTCCTCTTACACTCTAATTGAAATACTTGCAGTCAAACAAGGAATCAAGGCGTGATAACTGACTTCTTAAATTTGACATTTACCAAGTGAGACTGACTCATTGTCTCTCTCTCTTTTCCTTTTACAAGCTATGCCTTGATGCATGTGGTAATTGATTTTGATCCTTTGGTTGTGCTATATGTTTTCGATCTGTGATGTGCGAAGATACAGACATGAGTCTTCTTATTTAACTGTATTACTAATATTATTATTATTAAGTACTGACCACATTGGCACTCATTTTGTACTAGATGGGCTGTATTTGTGTGGAGTAGGGTAGACTGGGATCGAACTGCCGACCTGCTTTGTGGATGTCCCATACCTCCTGTGCCATGTCTGTAACATTTCCTGAGCAAATTCCGGATGAAAGCATTTCCATTTTGGACACTCGCAACAAACTTGGTAGTTATTATTGTAAGTAGTTATTATATGGCTTCCTTTGTCTTCTGAGGCCGTCTGTCTTTTTTTCCCTTCTTATTGTCTGTTTTGCGCCAAATGATATTTTCTCTTTCGTGTTCTGGTTATAGTTTTCATACAAACGGGATTCTGCTGGGCCAGAACTTTAACCGAATCTTTATCCTTGCCTTTATGTACAGTGAGGACTGGTTCGTATTATGATATAATACATATTCTATGCTAATTCAACCACTAACAAGAACTATCTCTGGAGAGCGGTGAGCCTCACTGGAGTTGCCCCTGTGTGTCTTATAGGGAATCTGTGTAATTTCAGACATTCTGTTTTGCTGTTTCCCCCAAGTTTCTTCTGCCGTCCTAAGATTACATGGAACATTTTATTTTCTCTTCGCAGCACAGTATTGTCTAATTAGCCTCTTTTTTGGCCTTGAGCTCATGTATCCCCTTCTGCCTCGTCTTTTCTTCATCTTCTCCCTCTTCCCTTTCCACCCTATCTCAGGAGACCACCAAGCTTCTTCTGCGGCTCAGCCCAACTCCACCGAGAAATGTCTTCATTAAAAAAACCTGTACAAATGCTTTAAAATTAGGCCTGGACGTTATGACACCACCATGCTTTGTGGTAAACACCTACTGTATCATTTTGTCGTCCAATTCATCAGAGGGGTCAATGCCAGTTGTCTGTAATGTTACCACACTTCAAGAAGCAATCTCTTTGCAATTAGCAGCCAGATCCATACTGATGATTGTTTTGTTACTTTTTAGTTGCAGGAGCCTAACTGCTCAACTGGCCTGATATCACATTTCCTTTCATTACCAAAGGGGGCTACAGCAACACAAACAGTACTTGGCGTTGCTGTTGCCCAGTATCTAACAGCTGTGTAAACTCACATGCATGAATACACAAACGTATGCTAGCATGCCTAAATACACACACATATGCAGACAAATGCATGCACACATACACATAATGATCATTTGTTCTCTCACCCACATGCAAATACAAGCTTTTTTTCATATCACAAAAAGGATTTTATCTAAGAGAACCTTTCCATAAACAATTTCGCTGCGGCTTTTGTCTGGGCATGACTGCTGGTTTCCGAATATGAACAATGGGATGTTCACACAGAGCTGTTCTTTATCTCTTGCAAACAAAGATGGTGAGATGGTTCCCCACTTTAGTCATCAGGGTCTTCATGATATTTCTGGGAACATTTTTTGAAAATTTGAGAAAGGGACGTAAAGGAAAGCACATGAACAGTAACTTTAAATATCTTTGAACAAGTAAAACTGAATCTCAATGGTGTATAATTTTTAAAGACCATTAAAAAAAATCTGACCAAATCTGATTCCTCTGACCTGTTACATCCATGCCTGACCAATAGCATCAGAAACTAAGCAAACATGGTGTCATTCCAGTGACCCTGCTGATTTCAAGGGGTTATCACTCACTCCTATCTCCCTGCTCTTCCAGCATCAGTGCTGCCAAAGCTGCCAAAACTTTACTATAAGATCAGCAGTACCACTCAGAAATGATTGTCCACCTATTAAACATCACTCATCCTTCACCACCTCCACCGGACAAACTTCTCAGCCATGGCAATCAGTAGCCGCAAACACTCAATCTCCAGCAGTTTATTATCACCCTCCACTTTCTGCCTTGCACACCTGACATGCAGCTGGGCTGCTACATGTCCGTCTGTCTTCCTGAGTCAATGGTGCAAACCTTCCTTCATTCAACACTCCATCTGAGAGCAAGGGTTCATTCATCCTTTTACATGGACCCTATTCCTACCAGCTTCCTCCAAGCAATAGCTCTAACCATTTTACCAGCAATGACACTTGATAATTGCTTCTCTGTTTAAAAACACATTTCCGACTGTATTCAAACAGGCCCAGGTAACACCTCCATTCAAAAGGCCTTCACTCACCCTGCTCATGTTGAGAATTATCAGCTGGTCTCTTTCATTCTGTTCTTATCTTACTGTAAATACTAAGAGTATCAAAGGTGGAATTTTTTAGAGGTTAATTGTACTTTAAGTGCGGCCACTCCACTAAAGAGTGGCTGCTCCACTAAAATGGCTTTAAAGCCCTAAGGCCAGTTTGAGCTGATGTTCAATACTTGGTCCTTATCATGTTGGACGTATCAACAGCCTTGAATATAGTGGACCACTGCATCCTACTATCTTTACTTTCCGATAAGCTTGCGGGGCCCAACTCATTATTTCTGTGAATCCAACTAACTGGGTGTTCTTTCAGTGCATCATGCTAACAACAAACATCCATGTTCCTGCACTTCCTCACAGGGATGGCACAAGGCTAAGAGCTGGAAACCCTTCTCATTGTAAAATATAACAAATTCATTGGCGCTGAATATTCTCTCACATGGATTTTCACATCACTACAATACAGATGATATCCAGCTACCTGTGATTCCAGCCAGATGCAGGACTCCCTTCATGCATAGTGAAACACTTACAGAACTACCACAATGTGGCCGCACATCCAGCTTGTACTGAATCTAAACAGGTATATACTTATTGGGCTACTTTTTGACCTCTGACTGTCCATGGCCCAGCTAATTCTTGCATACTTACTTAAAGGTAATCCCAGAGACTAAATGCTCCCTTTATATCACTCTGTTCTAAGGAGCATTATGTGGCATTACCTTCCCTATTAAAAGGCAATGTCAATCCAGGCTTTTTTCATTTGTGGTCTCTCGTTGTTGGACGAAGGCACTTCTGTATCTATCTTCAAGAACATCGTAAAGGCTCATTACTTTCCATAGTACTTCCTGTCCTAACCAACCTAACATCTTTATTAACCTAATTTCCTGATGTCTTCCTGATTTCCTTGCACTTTGTCTTGAGCAAATATTGAAAGATTAGTACCCACTGCTTACTCCAAAGAATTGAATGTACTGACGCTACAATGTTTTCTTCATTTGTTAGCCACAAAGATAATAGCATCTGTCAAATGGGAAAATGCAAATGTAAAGACACCATACAGAAGCTCTTCTCGAGTAAACTGACCTCTGTGCTGTTAAATTGATGAAATTCACAAAAGTTTGTCCTGAAATTGACTTACCTATCAACCTGACCCCTGCTATTTTCCACCGGAAACCTTCTCTTACTCCATTTCCCTATCTAGTTCTACCTTAAAATGGACTGTCGCTGGTCATGCCTGGCCTTGTGAACACTCTGATAACAGTGAGAGGCCCTCTCAGTGTTTATCACAACAGCCTGAGCTCTATCTGCTGCAGCCCAGACTAGAGCAAAAGGGATGCTTATCTTTTGGTCAGTGATAACACGAAGGACTCAGCTAGCTCGACACAAATTGTACATACTGTTGAACACAGGTAAAGTCAGTTTAAAACAGAGATGTATGAATCCTGTTTTTTTTATTTACCATACTTAATGTTTCCTTCACCTATACAAACTAAGCTATGGGCCCATGTGCTTTTGCTAAAGCTTCCTTGACAAGTCAGGCAGCACCTGATGGCTGAAAGTATAACACATGAAGCCACTCCATCGTGGTGAGTTCCCCTGTGGGCTGCCCTCCATTTAACTGACATCAGGGGAGAAAGCTGGTGTGAGGCTCAACAGACGCTGGAGGAAATAAGTGAATTGGAAAAAAAAAAGTGGCTGTTGGACGTGTTTAAGTTACATGAGACAGGTTTTGAAACTGTATATATTGTTCCCACCCTTAAGAGGGATATGTTTCATGTAATTGAAAAAAAATCTGTCATACAATATCTGACTGTCTATAGTTTTACCATAAATTGTTTTTATATTATCTTGTCTACCCTTACTATACTCTTAGAAAATAGCATTCTTGCCTTCCAAAATGGCCCATAATTTGTCTTTTCCTTCACACTGTCACTTATTACTATTAAAGTTGTATTTATAATAATAATAATAATACACAGTTCATACAAGAAATGCAGCTCAAAGCAAAACGTTTTAAGTTTCCTTTTAAAGACGTTTGTGTTTCACAGCTTTCGAGCATAATTTACAAAAGCTGCATATCTGATTTTGTTTCGGCTGTTGTTGGGAACCTCTAATATACTTGCTAAGGATGATCATATTGTTACAGAGGGAACATAGTGAACAAGAGAGTGACCTATATAACTCGGTCCTCGCCCATTCAGAGCCTTGGATGTAAGGAGGAGAACATTAAAGTCAATCTTGTGTGTAACAGGCAACCAGTTCAGAGCAGCTAGAGCTGGACCAATATGATATACATGAATCAAAGTGCCCAATTCAAAGAGAAATGATTGTTTGGCTCTTGTGTATCTATGAGCCTGCTCAGCTCTAAGCTTGTGTCCTCCATCTCGCCATCCATCCCATGCTCATTTCCCTGTTTACTGCCTTGATGACCTTTTTTACAGGTGAGTCCTTTGGCTCTCCATCAGTGCTGCTCAGTCACACACTCAATAACCTCACTCTCTCTTTACTAGTGCCCTATGAAGGTGGCCTTCTTACTTTGAAGAGATCTTCCATTAGGAAATCATCCCGTCTACATGCAGCCTAGAAGCACCACCATGGCCTCTCTATGAGTCAGACAGGGAGGCCTGCTCCTATAAATCAGCATAGCTGAGGTATTTGTGGCCAACTTGGAGGAAGATTTATGCCAGCTGAATATTAGAGAGCATCTATCAGGCTCTCACAGAAGGGCTGGGGGCTGCTGGGGGCGGGGGGGTGAAGGTAGGCAGTGGAGGGTCGTGGATGGAGTAGGGGATGGAAGGAGGATCTCTGCCATCAAAATCAGACAAAAGGTTTACGAAGAAAGGACAGTGTCAAATGAAAGGGGGGAAGATCCAAGGAGGTGTAGCAGGAGAGAGAGGTGTAGCTAGAGAGAAATGGATGGGGAGTAGGCTGCAGAGGCTAAAGGTGGTGCCAGGTTGTTACAGAGAGCCATGAATTAACTGTGGCTGTCGTATATGGATAACCTGAGAACAACCCCACACACATCATCCAGCTGCCAGATCCAGGACATCATCGAGGATGTCAGTTCATTAAACCCTACAGTAAGATACGACTCAGTATCTGCACCTGATATGTGCTATAGCCGACCAAACTTCATAGATAAAATGAGTAATTATCTGAAGAGCTAGATAATAATTTACATATCACAAAATATTATGTTTAAGCCAAGACTTGACAACTGAGATGAAGTTTGCACATTACCAAGGGACCATATTTGCCATACCTTGCCTCATCCGTACTTAAGTGTAAAGGTAGTTAGTTATAGCCTAGTGAGGTGATGCTCACATATCACGTGTCTAGGGGCCGTTTACAGACAAGCTATCAAACCTTACAATGTGGGTTTCACACAAAAAGGTTTATAACAACATCCTTCATTCTGGGTAACATCAAGGCCAAAAGCTTTACTGGCTGACACACCTTAGCACTGACACAGTTATGATGCTGCTGCAAGGTGAACAACGCTGTAAACAGGCTGTTGCTCTGTTGCAGATCCTGAAGATGTGCAGAATGTTAACAAGTTAACAAACTATGAAATGTTACTGTTAGTGGAATGTACATGTAGTTAAAGGTAAACTATTATGGTCTTCATATGTCCCCTATTTGCTAATCACATCCACCTTCCAGAGGGGAATGACGTTAAGGCCTCACTGTGCTTCAAATAGTTAATGGCTGTAAAGGTATATATTTACCACTTTTTCTCAACTCATAGCGCTTTTCAGTACAAGTCCAATTCACCTGTTCTCACAAAGCTCAATGCTTCACCTTTACTATGACACACCATGTATAGCCATCATGGGCAATTTAATGTTTAGAATCTTGCCCAAGGACACTTCTGAATGCAGACTAAAAAAGTCTCTGGTTAGTGGACCCCCTCTTCTCGCTCTAACGCCTGAGCCACAGCCACCTTAGTTAGAGCAGTTGGGGGGTTTAGTAACTCCAAAACAGATAATCTTGTTACGGTTTGGTGGAAGGAGATGGACCCAGGATGCAGAGGTAACAAACAAAAAGGTATTTAATATAAAAAGTCTTTAAACAAGACAAAAACAAACAGGAACACTAACACAAGTAACTCTGGCGTCAAGGCGCACGGAGAACAAGGAACGAGGAAGCTGGTCGAGACAGCAGGAACGAACAAACAAACCTTATCTGACCCGTGTGGAAACGGGTAGAAAACAACGAGTACAAACCGACAGAGCACAAAGGGAAACAGAGAGGCTTAAATACAAGAAGGAAGGCAGGGGCAATTACACACAGGTGAAACACATGAGGATTGGGGACGACAATCAAAGATAGGAAGTGAGACACCGAGAAGCCGGAACAAGACACAGTGAAAGCGAAGCTACAAAATAAAACAGGAAGTAGAAAACACAACGAGACAGAAAACCATAAACATAAATGACTGAGCGTCACAAATCTTACACCATTTGTAACTGTATGAATTTCAACAGGGAGTGGGGTGAACTTTGTATTAGTCTTTCACTTTTCATGTGCACAGTCGACACCATGAGCCACTTTGAAGAGAGTCTGAGACGGGCACCAACTGAATGGGTCGTCTGAACACATATTAACACTTTTGCCTCTAAACATAACCTATCATACTATCTAGTTTATTCAAAGCATGAGGAGACCTTTACCCTTACCTTACCTTAACCTGCCCTCTCGCTCTGATGAAATCTAAGAAGCATGAGGGCGGCTTTATTCACACACAATAACAATGCTTCCACACTAAACATGCTAAACGGAGAAAGGTCATCAGACTTCATCAGCTGTACCGATGGCAAGAATGTCAGAGAAGCTGGTGAAGAAATTATTATAAACATTTCAAGTCTATATCATGTTGTTTGCTTGTTTGTAGAAAGCATAGCTCGAACATTTTTCACTTTTTAAAGCCAGTGTTTTCAAATTTCTTCACATATATTTGATTGATCGGGTTGGACTGCTGCAACAGTGAATGAGATACGGGAGATTGTGTTGATGTTTTTTTTTTATATCAGGACATATTTTTTAAACTTTTGAAAAAACTTCCACAGTCTCCCCCATGTAATTTCCCGACACCAAGCCAAGCTCAAGCTTGAAGCAGCCAGTGAGCCAGTGTCCAACATTTACCCATCCACCCCAGTTCACATCATGACTGGTCAGCTGTGTAGGTGTGAAAGTTGAGTGATGTTTAACACATCCCTCCATCTTACCTGTGGTCATACTGTTCCATGTAATAATAATAGAATAAGCACCCAGTAGTTAAATAATAATGACTAGCCCCTTATCTCATAACTATGTCGTTCCCCAGTACTTATATATATCTACTCCTACATATTGTACAGGTTAATATTACAATGCTCTGAAGTATTTCAATCTTACATTGCGGGCTGTAATCTAAAGCGCTACTGGACAATGCTCTTGGTTTTTTGTCTTCAATTTCTGGGGATACTGTCTGGGAATCAAGCTCTGAGGTATTGTTCCTGTGCTGTCAACATGCCACATAAAGATAAAAGCTCAAGAAACTATCCTAGCTTCGTGTCCCAAAAGCCTATAAAATGTCACACCTATACTTGTCCTGTGGGCTTTATGTCTGCGATGGACGTCAAGAAGTCTGGGGTGTCAAGTGTCCAACCTACATACTAGAACAATGCTGTAAGACAATGCTGGGGAGCGACTTTGTATTAGTGGTTTCAATCAAATGCAAAGCCAGAATCATGTCAGTGTGTTACTTTCATCAGAGGGAAGAGGAAGGCAGCCATTGTTATATTAAAAAGAGATATCACTTTAAATATTATATTTCAATCCACAATCCAATGACTGCTTTAGGAGCCAGCATGTAATGGACTCATCATATTTGGTAATATCAAATCACAATTCTTCTTAGCTGACCCCAGTGTTTGGCTTCATCTTTTGTTTTAAGGAAATTAAAGTGAACAGCATTCAGGGGAGAATACACTCACCAACAGACAACCAGCGATTCCATATGCTGCAGTACTCCATCTAATTACACATCAGTGCAGAGGCACATTTAATAACAAGGGGATGTAACAGTCTGGTGGATTCTGATCAGAACATCAAGGCGACAGAGGGTCTGTACCCTCGGGGTTTAATGCACTTATTATAAGTCGCTTTGGATAAAAGCGTCAGCTAAATGAAATGTAATGTAATGTAATGTTGTGAAAACTAACAAAACCATCAGCAATGTTTGTATTGTTTTGACTGTACTAACACCTTCATCACCTTCTGCTGATCATAATAAAGGCAAATGAGGGACGACTGAAAAGCTGCCAATTTGTTGTACTTAACTTAACTATACCCTTAAATTCTATTAGAAGACTTTCCCCCAGCATTATAAAAAAATATTAGTGAAGGAGCAACTTGATGTTAGTCTTCACTTTACCTGGGTTCTCTGATCTGCTTTGCATATGTGGCTCTTTCCCCAGTCTGTCCTTTCCTTTCCTTACTCTCTCTTTCTTTCCCTCAGAGTGTGTGTGTCACTGTGTGCGTGTGTGTGTGCGTGTACAGATATTTTTGTTAGGACAATTCAAGCCAAGACCTTACAGAGTGAGGACATTTTAAGAAGGATAGAAGTAGCTTGTTTGCCTCAGTTATCTCTCCCTTATCCTGTGACATACCTATGTGACCATTGAAAGTTTTTATTTGGTGTCATAGTTCCTTCTGTCATGTGACTGTTGCTGTGGTCTCCATAAACAGACCCTTAAAAAACAGGTGTTATTGTTTATAAGGACATATATTTCAATACAACTGACATTTGTCAATTCAATTTAACATGTCCAGTGCCAAATCCTCTGCTTCAAAATATGTGTATATTACATTGCTATTAAATTCATAACTAAGAAGAGATGAAATTCCTTAGTCTGGCCCAGAGGCAAAGGCTATATAGCCCAAATCGAATTATATGTACATTAAAGGTGAATGAGGTAGTATTTAATTTTAGTCACTGTGAAAGCCAATAAGTGTGAAAATCATTAAAGCGAAAAGGCTAAGTAAAAATATAATTGAAATCTAAATAAAAATAACATTGAAATCTAAGTGAAAATGAAAAGAATCGTATAAACAGTCCCATGGCTGTCATGGGACAACGACACGATAAGCAAACCTGTAGGTGATGATGAAAGAGTCTCAGTATTTTAACCTGTTAAAGGGTTTAACCAGCGTCTCAGCGTAAAGGATTTAATTAGTGCATTTAATACTGGCATCTGCAGGCCGCTTGATAAAAATACACTGACTCCTCCTGGATGCACACATTACTTCAACAATGAAGTTAAATTACAGAAACATGGATTTCTAATCAGTAGGAACACAAACTCTTAAAGGGCCCATATTGTGTAAAATTAATTTTCTTGGCTTTTATCCGTAATTACTTGAAGGGGGCCGAATGAGACACCAAGCAGACTTGTTGCTGAGCTAGCAGCTTGTTAGCTAACACAGGCTAACCACAAAAACAATACAGAAGAAACACTGCAGTGTGGAGGGGTGCAATGAAGAGAAGGTGTCCGTGCACATTCCTCCTAAGAACGTTACTGTTCGAGACCAACGGTTACGCTTTATTTCTTCTGACGTGCCGTGTCGCTGTGCTCAGTCCGCAGCAAAGTGTACATTACTCTGTACTGAAACTCCTTTAAGAAACTCGGGACGTTACTCCTACATTGCGACTGTCCTGCTAATACTTGAACAGACATGAGGACGGTGTAACTCAATATTCGGAAACATCCTGTTGTAACCGACTGTAAATATGTGGCTGGTCTTCTATAGCTGCAAACATAACGTGACTTTCAAGTGTGTTACAGCCAGAGTGAATGCGCCAGAATGAGACTGGTGATAGGTCTGGTCTTGTGTCACTCAAAGTGCAGTCAGACAATCAGGGTAGGGGCTCAAGAGGCAGGAGAAACAACCTGTTCTGTCTGCAGGAGACAGGCATTAGAGAGGACAAGGAAATACACATTGCAACAGTTTTTTCCATTTTAAACCACTAATATATCTTCTTAGGGGTACCAGTACCTCAAATTAAATCCCACTAAGATGTTAAATATGGGCCCTTAAAGACACTGGTAACACTAACAAATGACCACTGGTAAAATAATCAAAAGGAAAAAACATTAATGGAAATATGACAAAATGTACCTGGAGTATGGCTTTAATTGGAACTGGAAGGGCAGGGATACATGACCACCAACATCCTCTGTATCCTATTCAAGTCCAGAGGCTTTCCGCAGGAAACGTTCTCAGGCTTTAGGAGCTCTTCGAGGAGACTCTTACTTTGGTAAAGTAAAAACGTTTTCTAATGAAAGATGCCTTCCTCTCCTACTGTATCTACATGACATTTCAACTGAATAATTGATCTGAATGCAGGACTTCATGAGCTGTTATTTTCCCCAGATTGACGATAACTGATGCTTACCCATTATTGCATGATCTCCAGAACCAGGTCTTTAGCACTCATCTCAGTGTATGCACATGCAGGTCGGTGAGTATTTCCATGAAAATCAGGCAATGTCTGCAACAGAAGAGTCTATCAGACTTTTCTTGCACTGACAGAACTTGCAAGCTGAATTTGAGGAGTCAGACTGATGTTGTGGGCGAGACAGCTCTGAAGCTGAGGTTCATGGAGAAGCGTGGAGAAGTTTGGATATCAGTGCAAGGTGAATACCAAGGACTGAGTAAGATGGCATTTAAGATAGTTTGCCTCCTCCTTGATCTTTTTGATGATCAGATAAAATCACCATTCCATTACATTACATTAGCCTTCTTGTTATGCCTTCTCTTAAACGAGTATTTCAGCAGCAACATTTAGTTTTTCGCAAGTGAGAAACATGCATCTGAACCTATAATATAATAATATAATTAACAATAATAAAAAAATTCCCTCTGCCTCAGTTGAACTTTGTTGTCTGCTATAACGGTGGTGAATTATTTGTACAGTGCCAAATCATAACATACTGTAGCGTCCCCGCTTACAGAGGACAGGGAACTTCTTCGTTGTTTAGCAACTTTTATTATCATTTACACGAACATGTCCACTTCTCGCTCTTACTCCGTCACTCCACACATCAACAACCCTTCACTTCCTCCTTGGCCCCCCCCGATCCCCAACAAAACCAGCTAATGAGAGCCTGACATCCCGAAACAACCCCACCCTATTGGTCCAAACAGTCACATGTCCCACCCCGACCCCTTCACTGACCCCTCAGGATATCAGAATGCTCCTTCAACACAGTGTTCTACTGAACATCCGTCAAAACCAAACATAAACATAAACCCAGTCCGTTACAATACATTATCTCAACGCACTTGACACAGTAAAGATGAGAACAGTTTAAGAGAATGTAAACATTCTAAACACACCTGATAAGCTCTGGGTGTTAGCATGTTGAGCATGTTAGTATGCTAACGTTAGCACTTAGCTCAAGCAACCTAATGGAACTGCCTCGTTTTATTTTTTATTTTAAAAAAAAGTATATTGTTATTAAATTATTCAGATAGATGGTTTAAATCTAAATATACAATCTCATGCTTAACAAATGCATCATTTTTAATTTGACGTCTGGTTGTTAAAAACCTCTAAGCTGATATTTTGGCATGTCACAGATTTTAGAACATGTTTAATTTGGGACATTTACTGTAAGTGAGCTAGCTCCAGGGTCCTGGGGTTGTACATGCAGGCTCACTGTGCTGGTTTATACGGACACTTGATGGAACTGCTCCATTCTCATGTGCTTTTCCAGCCCTATTTCCTTTATGCAACAACTCCTTGGGATTAGATTAAATTACTTGTCTAGAAATGTTTGCTGATCTGAATATCATTTGTTTGTACCCTCCAATACGTAACCATTCGTTGTTGGAAAGTGATGGGAAAATGCAATAGTTGTTTGCTAAGATTTGGTCCCAGCATTGGGCTTCCAACACCATTCACTTTTACATCATTCATCTTTGAAGGTCATCAAGCCAATTAGTGTTTGTGCTGCCAGCTGGTATGACTGGTTTGAACTTGGAAGGTCAGTTAGGCTAACTAGCAGACTAGCCATTGGCTAGTTTACATGGGGCATGGCATTTGTCAGTCAGGGTTAGCACGCTACATGTGCTTTTGTCTCTGGTCTTTTACATTTGGACACACACACGTTTGAACCCAATTCCAGCAGTACAGATGTGTTTAGCTGCTATAGAGTGAGCGGCCTCTCTGTCACACTCTATTTACAGGCCAAAATCCAAGGGGGAGGGGAGGGACTATCGCGTTGCATATGATTAATGCGGGGCCCTTGTCTGCTAGAAGCAGTGGTGAAGGAGACACTGTGCCTCTGGGCATCAACAAAATCAGTTCCCAAATGGGGACTTGGCCCCTCTCTGCATGCTTGACCAGAGGAGTTGAGGGTGTTTAGAACCGACTGGGGTGATTCAATCCAGAGATGAAAGGATACGACCTGGAAAAGTTGTAAGGCAGACCTTCCCACACTGTTGACCCACACATGTTTTTTTCTTCATCACCTCTCCCTGCCTGTCAACTTTTTATCTGTAAACCTGATTTTCATCATTCCTTCTCCCTGCTTCTCCTCTCTGTCTTCATCTTCACACCAGCCTCACTGTCTGTCAGTCTGTTCCAGGTAAACTCAACCTGACTCAATCTTAATAGGAGGATAAGAATCTGAAACAATGTCATAAAACAATCTTGTTTTTTTACATACTCTCACTATGTGGGGATCTTACCCGTAAAACAGCAGCATGTATCTGCATGTAGCCAGCTTTGGTGACAGCTTGGCGTACGGGTGTACACTGCCAAGATAATTAATTATAAGATGAAAAGACATTAATAGTAAATGTTATGAGTAGATACTATATTCATTTCTCATCCATATTGATATGATTTCAGGTCCATCCCACAAAATGAGTCTTTACTTGTTTTGAGTGTGACTAACAGTTCAGCAAACACTTCATGCTGCTTGATAACATAACAGACTAACAGGCTGTTCTGTATGATCGCACTTGAATAACATTCAGCAGATAAACCCTCACAAGTTCAGTTTCATTCATTTATGAACTAAAGTTACCGTAGTAACTTCATAGGTAACCCACATTTCCAGACTCAGTTGTACAACACCTAGTACCACACTTAGTTTATCATGATCATTGCAAAGCCTTTTAAGCTCGGTGTTAATTTATTCTTCCAAAGAGGGGATTTTACTGCAGACAACCATTACGAGCCCCACATAATGAAATGGGTTTTAATGAATTTTGTGTTTTTTATAAAGATAGGTGTAAAATAAAAGCTGTAAAAGTATTGAATCACTTACTACTACCATTTCTGTAGATACCCCATGAATGGATGGATGCCCCAACCCCCAGCCATCCATCCAGACACACATGTTAAGTGTTCAAATATGGGACCTTTAATCATTTGCATGTTTATTGAAAGGAATTAAACGAAATCAAACTCTGGCTCTACTTTTGTTTCCCCAATGAGTGTGGCATTGTGGGATGTTATGTGAAGCTTCATGAACAGTTAGTTTTAGTGTGTTTGTGTAACCAGGGTGAACAATGTCCCACAACATTGTTTGCAAACCGTTATAAAATTGGTGAGTAGAAGAAAACAAAGGGAGAGAATTAGTAATAAAATGGCAACCTGGAAAAGACAGCAAGAAGCCATTATGTGTCTCATAGAGGGAGTATGTGGGACACCGTTTTATTGAATGAGGATTTACTTTTTCAGTTTAGATTTTTACAACGTATACCATGCAGCTAAAACGTGTGGGTTGTACAATGTAAATAATGACAGAGATAAAGTATGATGGTGTAATTTTTTCATAAAATTCCAGAAAAATAAATGATTCTATGTTATTGGATAAATCAATGGGTTTCATGACATATTTTGGTATGTGAGTCTCTATTATATCTAGAAATGTCTGGTGATGGAAATTTTTACTTCCCCTGAAAGTCTCAGTAAATGCTAACAAATTGTTGAAATTGTCAGGATCTATTCCCGAAGAACAAGCTGAAAACACTAAAGTGAGATATTTTCAAATTATTAAAACCAGTTACTTTTCACACACCCACCATACACAGTGCAACTCTGTCACTCATTGCAGCTTCTGGTTGATTCCGCCTGATGAAATCAAATATTTGTTCTCTTTTAAGCTCTGGTTTGGTCTCCACACACATAACTGAGAGCTTGAGCTACAAACTCGGTGAGTGAGTTCATCAGAGCTGGTTTCACTGGAAACAGCTGTCTCTTACTGCTTGAAACATGACTTGTTTTTTGCATCATTTCATCCTGTTTTTAGCATTTTTAGTTTAGACTTGGCGATGATTCACTGTTGGTTTGTCACTACCTGGTTGACTGCTTCACAAAACTGTCATTTGATTCGATGATCATATATTGACAAGAGCAGCTTTAATGGAGGCCGGTTGTTTTAGAGAGTGCAAACTGGTAGCATGCATGAAATTGCTTGCTTTAGTCTCGTGTTTTAGGTTTTGGCAGTAGGAGTGCCTGTATTGTGTGTCTTCATGTCCCTGACTGTGTGGAGAAAATTTGATTCCAGCGCTCTTGAGTTAGCCTCAGTGTCTGTGTGTGGGTGTAGTGAGACTGTCCAGTTCACAACTTTCCTCATTAACTCATCAAGTGTGCGATGAAAGGCATCAGAGGAGCAGTGAGTGGGTGAGCCAACACGTGTCCACCACTGTTGGAGCCAGTTAACTTACCACTCTCCGAGTCTACTTAACTGCTCTCTCTCTCCAACACTGATACTGCACTACATCGCCTACACACAGACACACATACAGAATTTAGCCTGCTCCCTTAACAAACAGTAAATACTGCTGTATTGTGTTGTATTGTATGTATACATTCTATTCACACACACAAACACACACACAACCCGGCAGAGTTTACTTCCACACAGGCATCAACTATAAAGGATCTGGGAAACCAGGAGAGCAGGACAACACACAGCACACATTAATAATGAGTTAACTCTGAGACCACACAACTCTGCACATTAATAATTCTCCACACAACAAAGGCAGAGGGGCCCCTATAACAGACCCCAAGGTCAGAGTCCAGTGTGTGTGTGTGTGTGTGTCAGTGTGTGTGTGTGTGTGCAGGCATGTGTTTACTGTATGCTACAATGATTATGACCGCTATCCGTACATCAGTGGGATGTGTATGCACAGCCGACACATATGCACTTTGTCCAAGACACGTGAGCCACTTATCAATGACACCTTTTGTCAGTTTCTCTGTCCTTCTAAACCACATTATGGGTCATAAAATGAAGAAAACAAGTCATTTGCATGGTGTAGTATTGCAGGCAGTCATGTGTTTTACTGTGTGATAAGGTCACCACGCAGTGAAGAACAAATGGCTGATTATGTAGCCTACATATGTACTATCTTTCTGTAGTGGAGGCAGAAACATTACAATCATCACAATTGAGATTATTTTAATTATCAGTGAAGGAAATCTTCCATATCAAAACTGGATCTGTTTGCGTTATCAACTGTTTGATTTGTAAAAGGTTTTTGAGGTTGATTGGTCATGGTAGTAATCAGTATATTTATGGGAAAACTGACTATGTGCAATGAGGTCAGGATGTGAATGACCCTGACACTTTAATTCCCATCAGCTCTGCAGAATGTTCCTGGATGTCTGTGAGTGAGCGAGTGAAAGAATTGAGTTTGGGATCAATAATATGAATTCTGGCTGACTGACTGAAGTTACACCGTTGGCTGACCGAGAGCTGGGAGTTTCCCCATTTGGCAGTTAATCCTTCAAAATATATTAGCGCAGTTTCCATCATCAAAGACCCCCTTTAAGTACATCTTTTGGGTCCTAACAGCACCTATGTTGTGCTCTTAAATGAAGAGGAAAAGTAAGAGAGAAGGATGAAGGAGGATAACCACATGCAGCTCTTGCCTTCACTCTTCAAATAAACAAGGCAATTAAAACGTACGGTTTATTTCAGTATGAACACATTCATTTATTCTTTATCACATACCACTTGTCACACATACAGCGACAAATTACTTATTGACAAACTTCACAACTTTCCACAAATGAGAGCCATCAAGCAAGTGAAAGGCTCACTTCATTCTGTGTCCACTCTGTTCAGTGAGCGGTAGAAAGGCGTAACAGCCGTTTGGTACCCAGACAAAGGCTGTGCACTGTGTGAATGGCAAACAACTGCTTTAAGATATATTCTGCAACCCTGAGCAAATCTCAATGTTTAAACACAAATGTCAGAATCAGTTGAACCAGACTTCACTCTATCAGCTCCCGTATACAAAGTTTGTGTAATTTCCGACTGAATCCATCAGATAGACAAGCCGTAAACCGTCTGACACTCGGCTGAATGCAGATACGATGCAATGGCTTCATGAATATGTTCAATGGATTGTTTTATTGTTCCACAACAGTTTACAACTGTGTTCTCAATCTCACACAGCAGTCATACATGGTTCAGCTATATACTTGGCTTCGACCTACTCGTATTGTTTCACCGCCTGCAGCTTTAAGAGTAAGATTTGATGACGTGAAGCTTTCCTTCAAAAAAAAAATCATAATAGCATAGGAAGTACAATTCTTCATACCTTTTTTATATGAGTAAGCAAATACAAACAATGTTGCCTGTTGTGTGAATTTCCCCAGAATAATCACAGTATTTACAGCTGCTGCAAAACAGGAAGGAACTTGCAAAAATTGGACTACAAAGCAAAAATACACTGAAAGAAAGCACAAGGCCACTTCTACTGCATGCAGTTCCTAAGAAAGCAACACTGTAGGTAGACAACAGAAAACAAAGGCTGTCAGCTTATATACAACAGTGCATATTCTGTATGTAGGACTGTTAGTTACAGAGGAAACATTGTCACTGCACACCTTCTGCTTTACAGGAGGACGCTTTACAAACAGAAAACTAATCAATGCAATCTTCAAATTAGCTTCGTGCTGTCTGCTCTAAAAGCAGTCATGGATATAATGAGAATCCTCCAAGAAGCGCTAATGTGAGCAGTCTGAGGGCACACATGTACGAATTGAATGTAATCCCTCTTGTGAATCATCAGTGAAAACATACAGACAGTAGAATGAGAAAATATGAGCCATTTATTCATCCATCTCATATTAAGGTCATCTGAGCTTAGTGGACTGGGCCCTGTATGCCTGCCTCATATTTGCATGAATTCCCATCATGACAAAACATGGCCTGATTGCATGTGTATTTCTCAATTATCAAATCAATTAGTCAGTGAGGCTTATGACATGTTACTGATCCAAAGACAACGTACATAATGGCTATCTAACACACTGGGGGGAAGCAGGTACGTCGTAATTCTTTATGAAACAAGACAATGCCATCACTCTACATGCTGGACAGGGACTTAACTCACAGGAGGGTCATATGTACAGACTTTTTGCTTATGGCCTTTTGGCTGTCCAGTTACGGTAATTGACACAACTCGACATAGTAATTGTAATCAATTGATAAATATTTTACTGACCGTGGTCACCTCACACTGAATCGTGGCCACCCCAGGCAACACGTCAAAGCCTTCAGTGGTTTCCCCTGTGTGGAACCTTCCTGCACTGGCACAGGCACACTGCCGGATACTTAAGCTGAGCGCACTTCCTGTGAGTGATCACCATTGGCTGAGCTGGACATCTGCTCCTAGAACACTAGTAATAGTCAGTAGGGTTTATATGCCATCCCAAAATGATCACAAGTTCCATCCTGGCCAACCACCTGAAATTTGTTTGGCTCTGTCACTGTATATAGTACATGTATAGTATAGTATAGTACTTACTTTGTAGACAAGTGTTTAAAAGGAAGGGGTTCTATGAATCAAGCTACCGTGATGGAGATCGGCACGCTTGAATGTCTGTGTCAGTCTGATGTGTTGAAATTAAATGTAAAATTATCAAAATGACTCAATGAGCCAGATATTATTGCTGGTGAACCAGTTTTTGCCCACAGGTCGTGAGATGTAGTAAATTACATCTTCTACTTGGTTTGCTGGTGCTTGGAAAGACTTAACTTAAACCCTCAGTATCACTCCATGACATTTATTATTAACACATTGTAAGTTTAAATAAAAGTTGCATGGGTATATTCTGTGTGTTTCTCATTGTTAACAAATCCACGAACAGACCCAAACTATACAACCTAACAATGAATGTCTCCTATGTGTACATATCCAGGTGTGAGGCCATAAGTGATAAATCTTAATCCTATGGAGCTCCACTGTCCATTTTAAAGGTCACTGTAACAATAATATAGTTAAAACATTAATGTAAATCAATTATCATTTTGTGTAGCAAATTACATTTGAACAAAAACATATTAAAGTCCAGCAACTCCATGCTATTGTGTTTTGATTTATTTATCGTAAATTATATCATGCTTTGAAAATACGACTGAATCAAATTTGTCAGTGGAAAGAGTGGTTAACAAATGAATGCTGCATTGACATAGTTCGTCTGATGGTTGCTGTTCTTTACTGTGTTCACATTGTTTAAAAGTGGAAACAATATGAATGCTACAAAGATGTGTTGTACTACATAGCAATACACAGCATGACTTGTTTTCAGGGTTACTACCACCAATAAATAATTCATCAGTTGTATGTGGACAGTAATTAATGGTTACAACCTGATCATCATGTTCATAATGAAATGCATGAATTAGCACCTTTAACCAAATGTTTCTAAAATATGCTTTTGTCCATGTTTCTCCATAGTTAAGTTCAACAACTCTGCAAGTCAATGTGAGGGGGTGTTCTTATGAACTTAGCCTGTAAGTAAACACATTTTTACGATAGTTCTGACACCACATCAATGCAGTATTCTTCTTGCATTATATCCTTTTTTGTCCCTGCTGGTGTTTGCTTTTGTTAATTTATTGAAGAATTACATTCTCCGCCGAAATGTAATTTAATTTATTCAAGTAAATTTTAGGGCTGGCTAATTGAACAACATCAATACATATCACAATATAAGTTTTATCAATAGCAATATAATGAAAATTCAACATATATCAATATATTGTAATTTATTGTCATGGGATAAACCCCTAGAGATGTATCATCTCAAACACGCACAAGCAGAGCTGCTTATGGATTGTACAAGAACAGTGTGGAGGTGAAACACCTCATTTTTGTTTCAAGTTTTGCTCTTTGTCAAGCAAAAATAATGATGTGACGTTTTCCATGAGAATTATCTGTATTGATGATATGAACATTTTCATATCAGTCATATCGCCCAGCCCTATAGTCAGCGATTACATAAAATGTTACCCCACTGATTTCACAATGCATTTTTATATCTTTCATTCATTGACCCAGAACTCAGTGGAGGGATTTTATATATATATATATATATATGTATATATATATGTATGTGTATATATATATATATATATACATACATATCCCATCTGGCCTGGGAATGACTCGTGATCCCCCACGAGGATATGGAAAGTGTTGCTGGGGAAAAGGACGTCTGCCACAGTGAACCGATCTTGGATCTGCTGAAGTAAATGAATGGATATAATGAAATATGTATCTACACTCTGTACAACATATCACGTTACAATTTTTGCATACTACTAAGGGTTTATCTTAATATATACTTTATAGCTCCTGTAGCCTGCAGTAGATATGAGGGGCAGGCATAAGACATCAGTTTGGATCACTTCTTTCTAAAACAATCCAAAAAGTGTCACAAAATTAGCCATTATCAGCTTCATTATAATATAGTCGCTGAGGGAATATAATACTACAGATTAGGGTTGCAACAACTGATGACTCCGGCTGCCAGAAATTCCTTGATTTATCCTGCACTGCCCCAAAGGCTGCTGGTCCCTCTCCTTCAGATGTGCCGTGGTAGGCAGGGGCAACTCTGCAGCCCGGAGTGGCCGGCTGTCAAAGCCAATGCTTACACCATGTGACGAATCCTTGTGTCACTTTAATTATGCAGCAGTTCACTCAGTGACTCACTCAGTCTCACTCAGTGCGTCCAGGTTTCACAACTGGAGGACTGCACTGAACATAAACTCACAAAAGACATTGGTTCACCAATAATTAAGGCTGATATTGCCTGTTTACCTGATTCATTAGGATGGTGCTACACAAGGGTCACTGCAGCTAAATGTGAATGTTTGCTCTTATATGAGTCTGTTCGATGTATGGAGCTTTTCTTTGTCCCAGATTTGTGTCCACTTTTTCAAATGGGAGATGCTGAGACTTTTATAGACAATTCACACTATGTGCACTTACATAATTAACCGTTTAACACTTACAGGATGCAACCGCTCTCTGCATTGCAATTTACCAATATAGCTACTACTAACAAAATGTGTGACCGTGTCATATTTTTGGTCTTTTAGGTCAATGTGATCATTTTCAAATAGACCACCACCACATAACTCAGGTAGGAGGGAGTTTTTTCTCTCCACAGTCACCAAAGTGCTGATCATTGTCAGAACTGTTGGGTGTCTATAGTTTTTAGGGTCTTCACATTCTTTGTTAAGTTAACGAGATAATATATATTATGATTTTGCGCTATACAATAACATGAATTGATGCCTTGCAGCATAGAGGTGTTTAGCTTCCTTTTAGGGGTGCACAAGGTAAAATTATTTGTAGCACCCCTAAAGATATAATAATGTTGCAATAATATGTATATATACATGCTGACTCACCACAGACAGACAGACATTCCCTGGTGGCCTGAGGGTAGTTTTAGAGACACTCATAAATGCATGACAGCAACCTGGCTGATCTGCTGCTACTCACAGGCATGTGTGTGTGTGTGTGTCTGCACTGTTGCTGCAGCTGTCAGCGCTATTTTTCTACATTCAGTTTCCCTTTATTTATGGCCATCAAAATGATAATGATCCATCATTGTTGAGTGAAGAATTGTATGCAGAAAGCAATTGCATCTGCACGCGTTGTTAACCTATACTAGGTTTGTCCCACCATTGTTTTATAATGATACATACATTTTTAGACAACATAAAATATCTTGTTTGGGCTGTTGCTTCATTGCGAAGGTGTGTGTAGCGCCCTTTGCCCCATTCTCTCTTCGTTTCTCACTCTCTGTCACACACACACACACAAACACCTATACTGCCGTCATAGTTAGATTGACCATCACCGGCACCGGGAGGAATCCTGTATGCATCTGTGGCCTGTGGAAACATCCATAAAGATATTACCATCCATGAAAGGCAGGCATGTTTATTCCCATGTACCTGAACAGGCATGCAGACATTCTGATGCCAGCACATTGTCTCTAGAGAAACTGACTCATAAAGAGAACACCAAGAAGTTCACTAGATGTATCTGTAGTAACACAGTGTGCACACAATCTGACACATTCTGTGGAGTAGACAAAGGTGAGGAAATATTTACAAACAACTATTGACTTTGCTCGCAGTAGCACAAACACATAACCAAATTCAAACACTTCCTTTACGGTAACATCACAGTCCTTTAACACTGTGGATTAGTGATCCTCTTCTTCAGAGTGGGATGACAGCACACTGTGAGAGACACTGAGAAACCAGCTCCTGTTACAACACACTGATACTTCCAGCTAAAATGGATTGTTATTTGTGTGGAGATCTTACCTGTGATTCAAAACATTTCCGCGCAGCCTGGCAAACCCTGTGCAGCACCGCATTGACACTTCCATGTCTTGCATGACTACACTGGAATATATGAAAAATATGAAAAATATGCTAATTTGCTAGTATTCAGAAAGGGAAAAGTCAAGATTTATGTCGATCTCATTTCTTTGTGAAACTAGTTGTAAGACTTTCAAGAGGCACACAATGTTAACACACTAATGTTTGTCAATTTGAATGCTAGTTAAGCATCTTAATTTAGCATTTAGCATGTTCTTGATGGCTTTAAAATTAAAATGACATCTGTGGTTGTGTTATGCAGGCATTAAGTTAATCTATGTACAGTAAATATGTTAAACATGTTACCACACAGAGAATATAGACACAGAAAAAACCTACATTCATGTATACAACATCATCAAATGCTTTTTCGGTATATATGCATGCAACCAATATTAAGCAACATGACAAAGCCAGCAACACTGACCACATCCATCTGTTTATACATGTAGGAATGTGAAACATCAACACATAGATAAAGATTGAAATTTTATATAGACAAAAATCCTTAGGTCAATCTAGATAATATGTTAAAAGGCGCAGTTAAAGCCACTATAATCACGTGATGATTATGTAAAGTGCCTTGAGCTACTGTATGTTTTTATTTGGTGCTATAAAATAAATCTGAATTGAAAAAAAAGGCAAGACAAAACAAAGAGCAGTGATAGCTGTCTCTAACTGCTAATGCTCCTCTGTGTGTGTGTGTGTGTGTGTGCATGCGCGTGCGTGCGTGAGTGCGTGTGTGTGTGTGTGGGCAGAAGCCATGCACTGCGGGCTATAGTAGTGCTGAAACTGGATGTTGGCAACACTCCAGGTGGATGGAGGCTGAGCGACGCCTCGGCGCTGAAATATTGATTCAGAAAGCTGAAGCAGCCGCAGGCCACAGGCTGCATTTGGACAATACATGCAGAAGAGTGTAAAAGTTCAATCCCTGCATCTGTGCTGCATAGTGTTACACGACTGTAATATCAGACTGAAGAAAGCTGTGGTTGTGGGGCCACCATGCAGACTCCATTTACATCGCCCACATGCTTGACAAACATTTGCATTTACACTTGTGCTTAATGAGGTCACAATGTGTCTCTCACAACGTGGTTTGACCAATCAGATCGTGATCTGTCCTCAGTTCATTTTGAGTGCATTAAGCACTGCACTTACTGACATGTTGTCAAGCGCCATACATTTCAATGCCAGGTGTAGATGTTGCTTCTACATAGACACCCTACCCTTACATTTGCCCCTCTGTCAGCGGAGATTAAGCTGTATTGTTCCACTGACATCTTTATAAACATATTCTCAAAGTGCCCTTCCATGTTGCTTTTCTAGATTAACACGTTATACCTGATCCAGATTTTTAACCTCAGTTAAAAAATATTTACCACAAAAGCCAGAGACAAACCAGTTGCTTTTCAGCAACCTTTTATTGAAGAATGGGTGATTGGCCAACTAGTCTCAACTTTGCCAATCACCTCTCCCTGGTTCACCTGGAGGTGCTCTCTGAGCCACCTCCAAAAGTGTATATTTGGCCAGAGCTGCCTCACTATTTCTCCCTGTTCACAGGCTGCATGCTGAGCTAGGATAAAAGCTAACCCTATGTTACACAGATGTCACATTAAATTCAATTCCATTCCATTATTTTGTATAGCACCAAATTGCAACATGAATTATCTCAAGGAACTTTCTATGAGCCATTTTCAGACATGACCTCCGGAGGATTTCTGCAGAATTGGGTTGCAGACAGAGGTTTCCTCCACATAAAGAACGCAGCAGGAGATTCTCTGCTGAGACGCATTCACAAAAGCTGCAGACGATTCATGCTGGGGATGGTGCAGTTTTTCACGCAGTTGTGTCGACGGACTCGTTTTAATTTATGGTTCTCCAAGGGTTGCGCGTGTTGCAAAGCAATTCACCGCCAGAACACTAGGTGGAGTAACGTTTTTATCGAAGACGACCTTAGAGATCCCTTCTTTGTGTGTTGCAGTCGCCGTCGACTGTTTATTGCCACTGCTGCTCCTCATAGCCTTTTTCTGGCGGACAAATGTGTCCCGTATCTTGTGGTATAGGACAAATTTAAGTGGTTAAGTGGTCATACTTTCTGATCTCTTCTGCCCAAACGCTCTTGTATTTGGTCCATATTCGTTCTTCTAAGTGTTCCGTGGTTTCTGCCGGTATTATGGGGCATGAAACCGGATATGTGACTCCAGAAAGGAGTCAGCGGACCAATCACAGCCTTGCAGGCTGTGTGATGCTTGCGTAGCTTTGTAGTAAAGTTAGACAAATTGGGCGACGCACGCAAGGGGGTCTTTAGCTGCGTGTCCCTGAAAACGCAGAAGCATGCGCAGGCCTTAAGACTTAACTTATTAATTCAACTGCTACACTGTTTACAGTACATCGTCATCAACACTGACTCTTGTTACCATAAAGTCTCTTAAAATCTTGGTTGGTGTCTTCTCTGTGTGGGGCTCTGCTTTTTTATGCTGTTTTTAGTTATTGCATCAGTTGTGTATTGGGAACGTCATCACTCTCTCACTGTAACTCCTGCTGTTCTCAGGTCAGATCCTCTAGACTTTCTGCAGACTTTATACTAGGGGGCCAGACAGAAAAAAGTCTCAAACTCAGGAGGCTCTCACTCGGACATTTGCAGTCCCTGGGAAAGTCACGAGGATCTCCGGAGAACCCAACAGTTCACACAACGAGCAGAGGTCTGTGCAGGGATAAGATAATAATTGTTGAGTGTTGTTGGGGTCAGATCTGGATCCTGCATCTTTGGAGTCAGAAATAAGATTACCGCAGCAGTTATTTTCACATCAGCAACTCTTTCATGCAGTCGAGTTAACTTTTCATTATGTTAAAAAAGTTTTTATCAATGTTGTAAATATTGTAATTTTGTCCAACTACACACGGCATCTTCTGACTCTACGTTTTTTCCTCCTTTTAATTTGTTGTTGTATGTTTTGGTAGTTTTTATACTAGCTCAATGAGAAAACTTGTGATTTGTGAATATGGGCTATAGAAATAAAAATGAATTAGTTGACTGATTAATTGATTGATTAATTACTTGATTGATTGATTGTGGTTAAATATTCAATTGAAAAATGTAATTTAGTCAGAAAGTTATGATGAAAATCATGGTCTCAGTGTCAAATGTGACATCTTCAAATAAAACTAAATCTATAGTATTTCTTACTTACTTCTTCCAATTACTTAAATTACTGTAAAATACAGTTTCTGTATCTTGAAGTCAAAGTGGGCTTAGTATACACCCCCATGAAGGACTTCAGCGCAGTAAATTTCAAACTTCCTGGATTGGGTAAATATAACCAGTAAACATAATCCAGAAGTGTGTACATGTGAGATTTTTATTTATTTGTGTCTGGGCTGCTCCCACCTTTAAAATTGATTAGTGTGTATTTTTGAGAGTTTTTGCTTTCCACTGTCTAAATGCAGTTCAACAGGAGGCTAATTATGAGGAAACAGTTTAGATTGGGATTCAGATCAGAGGGAGCAGAGTTTGTCAGAGATAGTGAATGGAAGGTTAATTAGAGAGTGTGTTCATATAAGTTTGTGTACTTGTATGTCTTCTCGTTGCCGTTTAAAGCCATAAGCACGTTCAGAGTGCTCGAGTTGAAAATTTTTTTATGTAGCCTACGTATGTATGTATGGATGTATGGATGGAGGGATGTATGTTTGGATGTGGGGGCTGTGACTGACTCTCACTCAGGCTCCAGAAATGTTTCTCTGCCTCACTAGGGGAGATGCGAGTAGAACTCTCTGTGTCTTTCACTAGGAAAGACTCTGTGCCTTTGATTAATTTTTGAATAGTCCCCTGCAGCACGAGCTCCACGCTGCCTCATACTCTGCCTGGTTCTTTTTTGTTTGTTTTTTTGCTTTTCCTCTCTCTCGTCTCTGCCACTTCTCATTGAAGTAAACAGATTTACCACATCTTTCCTCCTTCCCTTCCTTGTTACTGCCTCTAAGACGAAGCCTGGTAGCCTGGATAGCACGTTCGCTATTGTGACGTGTTCATTTCAAACTGAATAGCTGGATCCTCCAAGTCGCGCTCCTGTGTTTTGGAGCTCATATGCCCCACAGGAGACATGGTATGCAAATGACAAGAGATCAGTAAAGTATTGGCATGAGATGCTGTGTTTCCACAATAGCTTAATTTGCGGGCAATGCAAAGACACCGGCCCATGCTTATGTTCCTCCATGTCCTCCGAGATGGCAAAGATAGAGTAGGAGGAGGAGGGAGGCAGCCAGCCCATCATGTCCCTCTCGTCCTACTTCTTCTTTCGTCGCCCTTCCCCCTTCCTCTCCTCCCTCCGTTTTTTTCTCCCACTGTCTTACGCCTACGCCAGTTGTGTTATGTCTCCTCCTGCACAAGCTCCATGCTGTCTTCCCTGCATGTAAACAAACGCACACATGCACATCACATTATAAGAGCCGTACTGTATGTCCACGTGACAGCCGCCCGCTGTGCAGCGCTGCGCTAACGGTCACGTCACGACAGCTCAGCCTCATCAGTGTGACACTGACGTCCCAGCTTCCTCCCTCAACAACTGACAATTCCTGCACCCACTGGAGGCGATGTAGCACCCAGCATGGCCAGTCACCCCACCCCCCCCTCCTCTGGGTGCTGTCTAGTCATATTGCCTTGACAGAGCCTCAGCCAGCATCTTCCCTGGGGGAGACTGTGATGCTCTAACCTTTGTTTAAGAATTAAGTGTTGAAAGTGAGCTGAAGCTGTCTTTTTTCTTCCAGTTTTCTCTTCTCTAAAAGCCTTTTTTTTAATTTTTCTTCCCTGCACTGGATTTTCCAGCAGTACCCCCAGGTATTTCCTAGTATTTTTTTCTTTGTTTTCTTTTTTTCTTTTTGAAGTCTCCTGTTTACAGGGTTTACTTGGATCACTGCGACAGCCGTGTCTCAAGGGAAGTCCTTCATACGCTAACCGTGCTTGAAAGAGCGCCGGGCGTGGAGGGCTGCTGGCTGCTCCTACCTTGTAAATTGACTAACCACAGTGTGAATGTGTGGCCTATATACTTCTCAACCCTGCAGTTACGCTTTTTTTGTCACCCTTCCCCAGATGAGCAGTAAGGCCTGTATGAGTCACCCACAGGTGCCCACAGTCTCTCTGAAATCGTGCCCACACAGGCGTGGATGAAAGCTGCTGGCGAGACATCCTGTTCACTCCGTCACCATCCACAAGGCCTCTGCGGCAGAACTGTTCAAACACTTGTGTTCCCATCTTTTACTGATTTTGGCTGTTGTGGTAATGATTCATGAGCCAGAAACCCAGGGCACCTTTGCAACAGGAATGTCCTTAGTGTTTTCTGTTTTAGTTCACTAATAACCATAACAGCTGTTGAGCCACAGGACAGCCACACTGATCAATCCGAAGATGTTGGATGAACGTAGCTTATGTTGGATTGTCCACAGAATGATACAGGTGATGAAGCAATAACATATTTATACAGTGTGTATGTGACTGTTGACTATGGCCCTTGACACACCTGGTATTAACATCCGATCCGATCGCGAGTGCCCAGCGTTAAGAACGTGTGTCCCCACTCTACATGCAATTCAGACCAAATTGTTATTTTGAACCAGTCTGAGCTTACAGATGTGTCTGAATACACTGTTGATGTGTGTATGTGTGTTTGCATGAGAGAGAGAGCACATGGGCACATATAAGAGTTAAAATAGTTTCAGTTCTTAGTGAAACTGCAGCAGCTCAGAGGACGTCAGCTGAGTAGAGGTCCTTCACCTATGGCCCAGGACACATTCGCATTCACACTGCTAAAAGAATGTGGACATATGTCTCCCAGACCACCTCCCAATGTGGTCTGTTGTGATTAGATCTATATTAGTGATCACAATATGCACAAAAACCACATGTTAAAACTTTGTTTGGTAGGCGTTTCTACACTGGAGCTAGGGTGTTGTAAGCTTAGCTTAGCATAAAGACTGGATACGGGGGAAAACAGCATAAACCTAAACATTTCTCTCTTAGTGATCCTGTGTCTTGTTACTCTACCAGAGACATTCTGTCAGGAATTGTAAGGTAAGCAGTGAAAAAACAATTACTTTCAAAAACCAATATGTGAGCAATCTCTCTGATTGTATCGGATGTTAGAATAGCAGACATCCTTACTGTCAAATTACCGGGAAGTTGCTCACAGCCCAGCTGTTGTCCACCAATACATAGCTCCAGAATCCATCTCTGCAAAGCAACAATCTTTCTCTTTTGCACTAACGTTTGGTCCACTCTCACAAAAAAAAGAATGAAGGCTAATTGAAGTAATGCTTTGACTGAGGGCTTTTCTTTCTTACCTCTATTCTCTTGGGGCTCCAGGCTGAATCACTGAGGCATTTTCAAAAGACCTTGTAAGCACACTGTGCCAATGCCACCCCAGAGTCAATTTGTGAGTCATTTTCAAGTAGCGTGCTTTCAGTGGCCACTCAGCAGTTGGTCTCTCTGTGTTAAATTGACAGCTAGGCGTCAGGCAGCTCGGTTCAGTTCACCTGGAGGAGTCTGCCCGCAGGCCCGCATGAAAGGACACTGTACCACGGTGTCTGACAGTATGATGATGTCCAAAAGTTTAAAATCAGATAGGTTCATTCATTGTTTTCGATGGATATCTTAAAGCTTTAGAGATTTGATTGTGCTACACTGGTGTGAATTACAAATGGACATGTGTGTAAGGAGTTGCCATGTGTTTCATTGTTAGAGGTTTAAGCACAACAGCTCTTTGATCCAACTGTCTCCATCAGGATTATTCTTCCCCTATAAAACCACCCTCACGTCCAAGGCCACAGTCATGAACCCGAGGAATTGATCGATTTTACCAAGATCATTTTTAGATGAATCTTGTGCAGCATTTTATGCTACACACAAACTCTAGGCAGTTTTTGAGAATGCAGTGGGATAAGGTAGAAGTGTGCAAGTTCTGTCTATGAAGTACAAATCCTACACACATTTTGTATTGAACACATGTAAAAATAGAAGAGAGTGCATTGGGTTGCAAAAATTTGGAAAATTTTACTGACCACCAGCAGCTAGCTTACACTCCTATTTGTGGGCGTACCAATGGCTAATTTTAGCAAGCCAATTAAAATGCACAAGATGTGAATAAGACATCTCTAAAATGACTTCACATTTCTTCTTTTGTGGCAGAGATCAAGAGCTTCCTTATGGCTCCAGCCTCCAGCTCCAAGATAACACATTCTGGACCAGTGTTTCCAGTGAGTACAAGCCATAACCGTTATTTTAGGAGGATTTAAAGTAAACACACCAGTAATTATTAAATAATAATAATGTCTCTACAAAGGGTCATAGAGTCACAAAAGAAACATGGCTTCTTTCTCTTGGGAGTGTGAGTGTGCTCAGCAACAATCCTGCCATCAGCTTTTGAGAAATCCCGGTCACAGATAAACAAAGAAATGGACTGAAGATGTGACCTAATCCTCAGAGCAGAGGCTGTGAACACCAGGAATCAGGGTGAAAATGGCTTTCAACCTACAAACATTATAGATGGCATTTTTACTGCTACTAAGTGGTTTTGCCAAATGTGTACAAGGGAGGCGGTGGAGCTGGAGGGATACTCTAAGAACTGCCGGATTTTGAAACCAGAAGACCGTGGTTCACATCCTGTGTCCTGTGTGTGGTTGAAGCAGGTTTTATGTCATGTCGTCCGTCTTTATATACAGTGCTCTGCATTTAGCCACATTCTTTTAGCAGTAACTGGGAATTTGTCCTGACCACTACTCATCTACTCAACTGAGAAAGTATTTGTTTCCTACTGATCAATCATTTGTTAAATTGCATTAGCTAGCTTTAACCACATCTGAAAGTTTGGAAAAGCCCATAAAGATTCATTTTTCAGGTTGTTGAAATCGATTTGACTGGGAAACACCAAGGAACAGCCCCTGTCAGTGATTTGTTCTTCTTTCTTTACTAGACTAGGCACAGACAGTGCACTGCTGCCTCCCACTTCTTACAAACTTTCCAAAGGGAAATTATGTTTGTGGTTATTTGCTTTGTGAAATGAGACCAGGTCCACAGCCCATCACTGGGACAACGCATGGAGACAAACAACGAATTACTCTCACATTCACACCCAAGGTCAATCTGCTGATCATCCTAAACCCCAGTCTGCCTGTTTGAAGAGGAAACAGGAGTATGCAGAGTATGCAAACTCAACACAGATAGACCTCGGCCGAACTGGGATTTGACACAAAGACCTTCGTGCGAGGCAACCACGGTGCACCACAGACTACACTTTGATCAAATGATCTAAAATCAAAGTCCAATTGCTTGAAGCTTTCGACATTAGTACAGTCTTCATCAGCAGATGGAGTTACCCCAGTCATGAAACTGTGGATGTTCACACTGAGCACATTCAGAACTTTTGTTATTTACTCAAAAGCTGAACTTGATGGTATTTCATTACCTTCACAACCACTCAAGTGGTCAGCATGCTTCAGACAAAGATCAATACGCCTTGTCAAACTCACACTGATCATTCTCCACACAACTACTCCAGTCATGGCTCTGATGTTAAAACTAAAAGTCATGGACAGGTTGTTAACCATTATATCCATCAATCAATCATTCAAATTGTATTTATATAGCCAATATTCACAAGTTACAATTGGTCTCATAGGGCTTTAAATTCCGGTTTTGATGTGCTGGAAACAAAAAGATGTGATCTCCGCAACAAAATATATGTTACATGCTGCATCTGTCTGCTGCGCCACCCCTCACTGGAATGCACCAGAGATTTCTCTGTTATAGTGAATGCATCTGTTCATGTGTGATAGGTAAACTCAGGAGAAGGTCCGCTCCCCATTATGCCAAGTTCATGTCTGAAAAAACTGCTTTATAAACAAGCCCAGCAAGAAGCACACTCATAGACAAAAACCTATTAACCTGACCAAAGAGATCTGATCACAAGTCAGCTCCAAATTCTTCTGTTCTCACCTGACATGTGAAATGTGTCCTGAATGTTTCTCCTGTGACCACTTATATCGGATCTCATTTCCCCGGTCCATAAGCTAATAAATACATACGTAACTTCTGTTAGTGTAGCATGAGGGAGAGCGGGGATAGTAAAAGGTTGCCACAACGCCAACTGGGGAATTTCACCTCCAGGAAATACTCAAATATTGTAAGTGTAACAGCACAGGTTTGTTGAATCACTGGGCAAGAGACATGTTTAACTACTATTTTCTTGTTCACTGTGGCTCTGCACGCTACACCTTCACGGCGTGTGGAGTGACCACCACGGAGGGACGCCTGATTTTAGTAACATTTATCCCATTTTATATAGGTTTGTATTTGGTTTATTTTGTTGCTTTGTTTTGTTGTTTTAGACCCTGACATGTTTTAATTATCTTTTTATTGTTGGTCAGGTGCTGTGGGCCTTAGGCGGCGACCCGCTTGCCCCGTGATTCATACGAAACTGTGCTGTTGCACTTACAATATTTTAGTATTTCCTGGAGGTGAAATTCCCCAGGTGGCGTTGTGTTAACCTTTCACTATCCCCGATTTCCCTCACGCTACATTCGCAAATACAAAATTAGGTTATTTTTACCCAGTCTGAGTTTACAGATGTGTCCATTGTCAGTGTGTGTTTGTGTGCGCGCACTTTGAGGACACATTCAAGTGCATCCACTCATGTTCTCAGAGCTGACCACTTGGGATAAGATCAGTCAGGACGGAGTAGACACAGTGTCTAACTTACTCACAAGTTTACCATATCGACTTGATATGGTTAAATTGTGTCACTACTTGTTTCCACTGCCGCTCTTTGACAAGAAACACTTGGTTTCAGCAAGTTTTTACCGAAAGTAGATTTAAGATTTATTATATTTTATGGTGGCTGTTGAGACAGGAGGCTTTATGAAACCCAATAAAGAAAGAAAGAAAGAAAGAAACACAACAATGATCCCATAATCCTGTATTAGGATTGAAAGCATTAACATGTCCATCCATCCATCCATCCATCTAATCGTATGCAGACATTAGCCTGTTTCAGCTGTGCGCCCACAATAATTTATCCTTAAAGTGGAACGCTTGAGACACGGGGAAACAAAGATGAACTGGCAACGCGACACAGGAACACACAGACTAAATACACTAGGTGATGAGGAACAGGTGCAAACAATTGGGTAGGAGCAGATAATCAACCAGGTAGGGAGTGAGGAGTCTGAAATGAGAGGAGAGGTGAGTAAACATTAACAACACAGAACAGAAGAATAAATGATAAATAACAGCCAACTTAACTTTAGTAACCAGGACTGGACGTAACAGTACCCCCCCCTCCTGGAGATGGGGAACGGACAAATAAACCAGGGGGCCAACTTGCGGGACTCCACACGTAGGGGCATGTCACGGGTGGACTGCCAAACTCTATTGCCAGGTTGGTACGTGAGTGCAGGGGTCCGTCGTCGGTCCGCCGCCCTTCTTGCACGGACTGAGCTTCTTAGGAGGACTTCACGGACCCTACTCCAGACCTGACGGCACCGATGGACGAACCTCTGGGTAACGTGTTGTGTGCATACTCTACCCAGATTAGATGATTACTCCAGGTGGCCGGGTTTTGGGAGACCAGGCATCGTAGTCCGGTCTCCAGCTCCTGGTTCATCCGCGCCGCCTGGCCGTTGGACTGGGGATGGGATCCGGAGGAAAGACTGACTGTGGTGCAGAGGAGGGAACAGAACACCTTCCAGAACTGTGAAACAAACTATGGATCCCGGTCTGACACCACATCCTTCGGGAACGCATGGATGCGAAAAACATGCAACAGGAAAGCCTCCGCAGTTCCTTTCGCAGAAGGCAGCTTGGGCAAGGGAATGAAATTAACCATCTTCGAGAATATATCAACAACTGTTAAAATAGTGGTGTTACCTTTCGAGGGAGGCAACCCGGTAACAAAGTCCAGAGAGAATTCAGACCAGGGGCGATGAGGCACAGGAAGTGGCTGCAGAAGACCAGAGGTTGGACGTCGCAAACTCTTGTTCCGTGCACAAACAGGACAGGCAGTCACGTATTCTCTGACCTCTCCCTCCATGGACAGCCACCAGAAGTGTTGTCTGACCACAAAGAGAGTCCGCTGTATCCCAGGGTGACAAGTAACCCGGGAGGTATGAGCCAAATGGATGACCTGGGAATGAAGTGGAACAGACACAATCAACCGGTTCGGGGGACAGCCGTCCGGCACCTGACAATTACTATTTGCCTGTCTGACCCCTTTGTTCAATTCCCCATATAACGGCCCCTACCACACAGGATGGAGGCAAGATATTAGACGGGAACCTTGGGGCATAACCAGGGTCAAACAGACGAGACAGTGCATCTGCTTTAGCATTCTTGGAACCAGGACGATATGACAGGGAGAAATTAAATCGATTAAAAACCAAAGCCCACCTGGCCTGTCTGGAATTGAGTCATTTGGCGGACCGGATATATTCAAGGTTTTTATGATCAGTCCAAACCAAGAACTGCTGCTCTGCTCCCTCCAACCAATGACGCCATTCCTCCAGGGCACCTTTAATAGCCAGCAACTCCCTATTCCCCACATCATAATTTCGTTCAGCAGGAGAGAGTTTCCGAGAGAGAGCGGTGCAGGGATGGAGCTTCTCTTCCCCTTCTGATCTTTGAGAGAGGATTGCCCCAACTCCTACGTCCGAGGCATCAACCTCAACCATAGTAGTAGCAGTAGTAAATGTCTCCTTTAATCTTTGAAAAGCTCTCTCAGCCAGCAGTGACCACTGAAACTTCATGTTGGAGGAGGTCAGTTAATGCAACGGAGAAGCAATAGTGCTAAAGTTCCTAATAAAACGTCAGTAAAAATTTGCAAAACCCAGAAAGCGTTGAAGATGTTTGTAGGAGTAGACCACTCAGTCACTGCGCTAACCTTCGCCGGATCCATCTGGATGTTGTCTTGAGAGACAATGAAGCCTAGGAAAGCGACGGAGTACACATGAAATTCGCACTTCTCTGCCTTCACAAAGAGTTGGTGGGTGAGAAGACGCTGGAGAACCTGGTGAACATAATGGACATGAGTGTCCTCATCTGGGGAGAAGATGACGATATCATCCAAATAAACAAAGACATATTGATTCTTAATGTCGCGGAGTACGTCATTAACCAACGCCTGAAATACTGCTGGTGCATTAGATAAACCGAATGGCATTACAAGGTACTCATAGTGACCACTGGGGGTATTAAAGGCCGTCTTCCATTCATCTCCCTCTCTTACCCTCACCAAGTTAAAGGCGTTCATCAGGTCCAGCTTGGTGAAGACCTTAGCGTTCTTTAATAGCTCAAACGCAGAGGAGATGAGGGGAAGAGGATACCAATTCTTCATGGTAATCTCATTTAATGCTGGATAATCATTACATGGGCGGAGCGTCTTATCTTTCTTGGCAACAAAGAAGAACCTAGCTCCGGCAGGAGAGGAGGACGGCCGAATAAGTCCCGACGCCAGGGAAGAGTCTATATATTTGGTCATAGTTTTTACCTCCGGGGAAGACAAAGTATAGAGGTGCCCCCTAGGGGGTGAACTACCTGGTAGCAGGTCAATGGCACAGTCATTAGGTTGAAGAGGCGGTAGAGAGGTAGCCCGAGTCTTGTTGAAGACTTCCTTAAGGTCTAGGTAACATGGGGGAACTCTGGAGAGGTCTGGGAAATCAGAGTCTGAAGAAGCTGTGCGGGGAGAGGTAACAGCAGAACGAGTAGCAGGAAGTTCTAGACAACTGGGATATGAAACATCAGAGGAGTAGGATACTTTGGAGAAAGAAACAGCGCTAATGCAGGTGACAGAGGAGTTCCTGTCCCAACCTGTCACTTCTCCTGTGGCCTAGTTCATGTGGGGGTTATGTTTGGAGAGCCATGGAAAACCCAGAATGCGAGGGTGTGATGGAGAGTCGAAAAGGTTAAAACTCAGAGATTCAGAATGTTCTTTGGAGATAATCATTTGAATCGGATCAGTCCGGTGAGTTATCTTACATAGTAAGCGTCCATCTAGAGCGTGGGCCTCTAATGGCTTGGGAAGAGGATTTAATTTTAAATTATATTTCTTAGCTAACCTCCAGTCCATAAAATTCTCGTCAGCCCCAGAGTCAACTAAGAAAGGATAAATGACAGTCTGAGATGGTGTGATGAGCATTGCTTGCATGAGAGGTCAAACAGAAGAAACAGTAGTGTGGCTTGTCAGTGTATACTTTGCTGTTGCCTGGTCCTTCACTGGACAGCCTGAGAGGTAGTGGCCCATCTGCCCACAATAGATGCATCTTCCCTCACAGACTCGACGTTGACGCTCCTCTGGACTGAGCTTGGTTCGACACAGCTCCTCCGCACCGGCAGAGGGCGCTGGTGCGCCGGCTGCGGGTGTGAACCGCGCCGGAACTCACCAAGACTGTTGAGTTGTAGTCGAATGCCCCCTCTGGACAGGAGCCGATAGTCCGGTCTGGATCTCCCACGATCCTGGAGATGTTTATCAATCTTGATGACCAGTGCTATGAGAGAGTCACCATCTTCTGGCAATTCACGATTTATTAGCTGATCTTTTATGGGCTCCGCTAACCCATACAGGAAAGCGTCAAACAAGGCTTCCTCATTCCAACCACTGTCAGTTGCCAATGTTCGAAATTCAATGGCATAATCAGAGACACACCGATTGCCCTGGTGAAAACCCATCAGTGCTCTCGCTGCCTCTCGACCAGGGTTAGTGGTGTTGAAGATCTTGCTCAGTGTCTCCGTAAACAGCTGAACCGAGGAGCAGGTGTGCGAGTTTCTTGCCAACTCGGCAGCCGCCCATCTCTCTGCCCTGCCAGAGAGATATGAAATTACGTAAGCCACTTTGGAGCGTTCTGTCTGGAAAGATTGTGCATTTAATTCAAAGTGGAGACCACATCTGATGAAGTAATGGTGCCGGCAGGGCAGCACACCCGGAACCGGAGTCGGCTGAATCCATCTAGTTGGCCAGCTCGTACTGTAAGGTACTCGGATGTGTTGGATTCAAATGCTCGACTCTGAGACAGAGATGATAAGGAATCACTTTTACTGGAAGAATATGGTACAAGGAGGGGCAGTCCAGTAACAACACAATTCCAATAAGTGTCGGTCAGTAGCAGAAGTCGAAGGAGATCCAGTTCAGGTTCGGCACACAGGTAAGGCGGTCCAATACCAAGCACACGATTCCGATGAGTGTCAGGCAGTAGCAGGGTTCGGTGAAGATCAAGTCCAGGTTCGGTAAACGGTAGACAATAGTAGAGCAGCCAGAGGTACAGACAGGGAAGAAGCAAAAGTGGAGTGGATTACACGGACCGGGGTCAGAATCATTGGAACTTTACTAATCATGGGTATCGCTGGAACGCTTGAGACACGGGGAAACAAAGACGAACTGGCAACGTGACACAGGAACAAACAGACTAAATACACTAAGTGATGAGGAACAGGTGCAAACAATCGGGGAGGAGCAGATAATCAACCAGGTGGAGCACACACAAGGGAGGGAGTGAGGAGTCTGAAACGAGAGGAGAGGTGAGTAAACCATAACAACACTGAACAGAAGAATAAACGATAAATATCAGGCCAACTTAGCTTTAGTGACCAGGACTGGACATAACAAGCTGATGTGGTGCGAGGAGCTGCTGGATTGACAGGCAGAGTGCCTGAGACGCTGATCACTTTTGTCAAGCAGAGATGGTAAAATGCTGCAGCAACCCATAAATATTGATTCTGCCTAGGGGCCAATGACCTGCACCGGCTGACTGTGGCCTTTCTGCCAAACCAAGTGGATGTGTGTGGATGTTAGAGAGAGATGAGTCCATTAGGCTGCAATGGAGTCCATTTAGAAGGAGAAATGTGGGTGGAGTCAAGACCGTTGTATTTGGTGAGTTTTTCTAGGTGGAATAATATGTTAATAAACAGCATCAACACATGTATCACTTTCTCCTTTGTCTTATGTTACACTGGGCATTTTACAAAAAGATGCAGAAGTGCTGTCCTCTGATGGCATATTATCACTTTTCTCATCCATCAGTGTCCATCATGCTGTCAACAATCAACAAAAGTCAACAAAATCATTAACACGTAGCACTTTATTAGGAACAGTAGTACTGGGTTGTTCTACTCTCAAAAACAGATGCTGGAAACTTTCCTGCGACATTCTGCTCCACGTTGACATGGCGTCATTATCATCTCTTCCGCTTTGTCAGCAGACATCATTCTCCTGTTCTACCACATCTCAAAGGTTCTTCTGTATTCAAAGGAAAAGAGGTCACTGAAGTTCCCTTAACTCAGGGGTGTCCAAACTACGGCCCGCGGGCCATCTGCGGCCCGCCATCCATTTTCAATTGGCCCGCCTCAAAAAAAAAAAAAAAAAAAAAAATTTAATTTAAAAAAAAAAAAAAAAAAAATAATAATAATTTCATATATATTTTCAAACTAACAATTTAATAGTACTTTAATGGCACTTACTTATAGCACTTTGTAGTTTAGCTCTAATTTTGAATATATTGTACTTTCTTGATTCTAGTTGTTCTGGGTTTGTACTCATGAAAGCACTTATTGTATGTTGCTTTGGATAAATGCGTCAGCTAAATGAAAGGTAACGTGGTGGACTATGGCCCACTGTATTGCAGCTGTCCCTCAGAACGCAGCCACGCCCCCCCCCCCCAATCCCCCCAACTGTCAACAGTCCGATCCAGGGCAGGGGGGCGTGGCGCCGTGAGTGGCCCGGACCTCCGTATTTTTTTCAATATGTGGCCCTCGGGATAAAAAGTTTGGACACCCCTGCCTTAACTCAAAGGTCAATTCACAATACCTGTTTGACACGACTTTTGCTTTGCTTCCTTTTGAAATTAGAACCTTATACCATCCCATTTTTATAAAAGCCTTCTAAGTAATACTAAATCATTAAAGACATATCATAGTAACTAGAGATGAGCCGGACACTCGGCTGAAACGAGTATCTGGTACGGATAAAGCACTTTTGCCGAGCACGAGTATTATACGAATAATACGAGTCAATATCTGTGCTCGGACTGAATGAAAATCCTCACACAGCGTCACAGCGCTCCTCCCCTTCACACACCGCTCTGCTCACTTGTAGCGTAGGTTTTCTAAATGGAGAAAATATAAAAGTTGGGCTCCAGACAGGGATTCTTCGCCTGTCAACATTTACAATACATCCCGGTATGAGAGGTAACCCGGATAGCTCATGTACCTAGCTACGCAAAACATCAAAGGAAAATAAATCAAATCCATAAATACAGTTAATCACTATATCTTCAATTATCTCATTTACTCAGGTTAACATCAAATCCAATACGTACGATATGTAGATCAACAGAAAAATAACAATTTTCAACCAAAATCTTCAGTACACCATGAAATCAAATTATTTTCAAAATAAGAACAATTAACCGTCCCTTCGTGTAAACGTGTGGAAGAAACGTTCATTAAGAGTTCAAGTTCAAAGGTTTGTTGGTGTGTGTGTGTGGGGTTTTGTTGGAGAGGGGAGTTAGGGTCCAATGAAAAGGTGCAGTAAGGGAAATGTTTGTTCTTTTTCTTAGGAGGGCCTTTATCTCCAGGTAGAGGGAAGAGAAGGGGGTATTTTCCAGAGGCAAGCGAGCTTGGTAACGCCAGGAGAGGGTAAAGAGTGTACTTATCTGGCTGGTTCCATCCAGGACTGAGGGAATCACGTTCTGATCCGAGCAGGGTCCATGGGTTTAAAATCCACTTCCGGCTCCAGAGATTAGCTTCTGTTCCTCAGGGTCACGGACGTTGGTGCCATCACTCCATCCAGTTCTTGGTCATCTTTCTTTACTTGTTTAGCTGGTTTTTTCTCCTTCCTACCGTCACGCTCCTTCACCTGTTTACACTCCATACTCCTTTGTTTGAGTTTCCCTCTCTTTTTCCCACACAGGCGTGTCACCTTTATTATCTTCCTGGCCCCTCCTTTTCCTGTTGAGGCCTAAAGGGCCATTCTGTCCTTTTAGTTTTCCTCAAGTCTGCTACACTTCTCCCCCTCTTGACAAGTCCACACTTAGTGGCGGCTCAGAGTTCTGGATCCATTATCCCAGCTCAATCTAGAAACCTAGGAAATCTTCCTCCTCTGAGCTTTCGTGAAGGATGTCTAGTACTTTCTGTTTTCCCATTTTCTCCAAGTCCTCAGCACTAGGGTAGAACGGTTTAAGGTTACAGACATGCACCGTTCTTACATCCTGACCGGTATCCTCCAAAGCAACTTGATAGTTTATGGGTCCAAGTTGTCGAACTACCCGGTAGGGTTCTTTTCACTTTTTTGCCAGCTTAGAGGTGAATTTCTTCTCAGCATGGGACTGACGAAAATTTCGAACCCAGAGTCTTTGTCTAGGTTTGAATACAACATCACGGCGGTTTTTGTTGTAGTTCCTCAGTTGCCTTTCTTTTGATTTCCTTATATTGTCCTCAACGTCTGCTTTGAGTTGTTTTAGTTGATGGATCACATCATACACAGGTGCATCAGGTGGGTAGATCTTTCCCTTCAGAACTTTATCCATTGGACTATTGACCTTCCTACCAATCTGAAGTTCTGTCGGTGTTACCCCTGTAGTTTCTTGAACAGCAGAGTTGATCGCAAATCTGAACTCCGGGAGGTACTGATCCCATTTGCCATGATTATCATCTACATAACATGCTATCATACACTTCATAGTACGATTCACTCTCTCAGTCATATTTGTCTGTGGATGATATGCTGTGGTAAGCTTGGGAGTCACAGTCCATTGTTCACAGAGTTCACGGAACACAGTTGACACAAACTGGGGCCCCCGATCAGACAAGATGTAATCAGGAATGCCCCATCTAGTAAAGATTTCCTTCCTTAGGAATTGAGCCACTGTTCTTGCTGTAGCAGTTTGCAGAGGAGAAAACTCAACCCAGCGGGTGAAATAATCTACTACTACTAACAGGTATTCCTTACGCTCTGAACTTCGGGGTAGTGGACCCATAAGGTCAATACCTAACATCACATTAGGGCCTTTGACAGAGGTTTGTTGCATTTTTCCAGCAGGTTTCTGATTTCCTGCTTTAATACTTTGGCAAACCACACAGTTCTTTAAGAAGTTCTTCACATCTGTCCACATTCCAGGCCAGTATACTACTTCATAAAGCCTTTTATAGGTTTTGAAGATACCTGCGTGTCCACTTAATGGATTATCATGATAGTTTTGCAGTATCTCCTGAACCAGACTCTGGGGAATGTAGAGCCTAAAGTGGAACTGATTTTCGCCCATCAGTTTTTTGTGATATAGTTTATCTTCCATGACAACAAAATTCTGTTTCAGCTTTTGGTTGTCAGCTAACTGCTTCATGATTTTCTCCACATTAGTTTCTTTATGTTGCTCTTCCCAAACCTTTTCCAGGGAAATAGGGATATTCCCATCTCTTTTCTTGGAGTACAGGCAGCACTGGTTAGAAGGGGGAATCCTCGAAAGAGCATCAGGAGCCCCATTTAGTTTGCCCTTCCTGTATTCCACAATAAAATCGAACCGTTGCAGTCTGAGTGCCCATCTGATCAAACGACTGGTGGTTTTGGTGGATGAGAGGACCCACTTCAAGGCAGAATGGTCTGTAATGACCGTAAAGAGATTTGGTTCCAGATAGTGTTGCCATCTCTCTAGAGCCCAAATTATTGCAAGACATTCTTTTTCTGTAACGGAGTAATTTATCTCAGCTCGGTTTAACGTTCGGCTGGCATAAGCAAGAACAACTTCGCTTCCAGTGTCTGCTTTCTGCGTCAACACCGCTCCAAGACCTGAATTACTTGCATCCGTATAGACACAGAAAGGAAAGTTGAGATTAGGGTGTCCTAAGATAGGTGGTGAAATCAAACTGGCTTTTAGTCTGTCAAATGAATTCTGGCATGCCTGACTCCAAAAGAAAGATCTTCCTTTTTTCTTTAGATCATTTAAGGGCTCAGCAATTTTCGAGAAATCCGGTACAAATTTATGATACCATCCGGCAAGCCCCAAGAAACTCTGAATCTCTTTGAGGTTAGTCGGTGCTGGATAGGACCTAATTGCCTCAACTTTGTCGGGATCAGCACTGACTCCTTGACCAGAGACAACATGCCCCAGGAATCTGATTTCTTGCAAACAAAATCTAGACTTCTTAAGATTTATGGTCAGATTAGCTTTGTGAAGACGATCTATTACCGTCCGCAGCCGGTCAAAATGCTGAGTGACAGATGAAGAATAAACAATTATGTCGTCTAGATATACTAAACAGATTTCTCCCCGCAGGCCCTCCAAGACTTTCTCCATTAGTCGTTGAAAGGTGGCTGGGGCATTCTTTAGACCAAAAGGCATTACGTTGAAATGATATAATCCAGAAGGAGTTACAAAGGCAGTTTTTGCTTTACTGCCAGGATCCATGGGTACTTGCCAGTAACCACTATTTAAATCAATGGTAGAAAAAAGGGAGGCTCCAGAAAGGGACTCAAGTATTTCATTTATGTTTGGGAGAGGATAGGCGTCTGTTTCAGTGACAGCATTGACTTTCCGAAAATCTACACAAAATCTATGTCCTCCATCTTTTTTCGGTGGTAGGACTACAGGGGAAGCCCATGCAGAATAGGAATGTTCCACAACTCCTGCAGTAATCATATCTCTTAAATGTTCTTTCACAATAGCTTGCTTAACAGGATTCATGCGGTTGGGTCGTTGTTTGATTGGTACACAGTTAGTAGTATAGATGGTGTGCTGCAGAATATCAGTTTTTCCAGGCTGATTGGTGCAGACCTTTGAGTTAGACTCAAGGAGCTGTCGTAGCTGTTTCTTTTCTCCATCTTGCAAGTGAGCATTTGACACAGCAAGGTTAATGTAATCTTTGACTTCCATTCGCACCGGCTCCAGAGCTAGAAGGGGAGGTGGAACAGAACTTATCAATGAAAGATTCCATACTGGATTTGTTTTTGACGTTGACGGATTTCCATGAGCTCTATTCGCTGGGGGATGGGCACTGCCTGGCTGAAAGGGATAAGTAACAGTGGGTTTCGACCTGAAACTGTATACTGTGTCAGCCACATTGATGATCATACCGACCTTACAAATGAAATCAAGACCAAGAACCATACCATAGGCTAGAGCTTCTGACCCAAGTACAACTGTAGGCAGCGTGGACACTTGTCCTTGAAGTTCCACAGAGAGGTTTCCCCATCCAATAGGAGTGGCTGCTTCGCCATTGGCCAGATACAAGGGACCCTCTGTCCATGGCTGGAGATCAGCCTTTGACCCTTTTAATTCCACCCAAAGGTACTCATGAATGAGAGTATAACTGGCTCCAGTGTCAACTACGGCTTTTCCACGCCAAGTATCAATAGAAATTGGCACAAGGAGTTGATGGGGACTGGATACTGTATCAATTGGTTCAAATGTTGTCTCTGAATTTGACACAGTTGACTTTGTGTGTACTCGTTGAAATATCGGTGGGACAGGGTTTTTGGATTTCACAAGTGACACAGAGCCATTGCCAGGCAGACATTTTGTTTTTTGAGGTCGGGGAGGGTGCTTATGCACCTGCTGCTGGTGATAATTTGTAGAAACGCCGGGTGAGTGGTAATGTGGGCAGGACCCAGGAGGGTGATTTCCTTGACATCTCCAGCACAAAACTAGGTGTCTGGCTTGATTTTCAGGTTGCACTGAGGGGTTATTTTGGGGAGAAGGGTAAGTATGTCTAACATCCATTCTCTGATTGTAGTCAAGCTGTTGTTCATAATCTCTTTCTAGCTGGTGACCAAGGCGTACTAATTCTTCAACAGTGTCAACTCTGCCCCTGAGCTGACTAGCAAGAAGAGGCTTAATGTTTTTCAGAATCATTTTAACAATGCTAGCCTCTGTGAGAGTGGGATTCCATCTTTTACAGAGAGCCCTATAGGAGAAAGCAAAGTCTCTTATAGTTTCCTTCTCTTGTTGTCTTCTGGTTCTGACACGTTCAGCTAGCTCGTCCTCATAATCTTCGGATAGGAAAGCTGCTAGAAAAACAGTTTCAAACTGGCTCCAGGTGTTTACTGTTGATCGGGCAATTTCCCACCAGTCACGAGCAGTCCCATGGAGTACAGTTCTGAAGGTGGCCAGAATCTCAGCATTAGATAATGGATGCAGAGCAAGAAAGTCATGGCATTTTGACAAATAATTTAAGGGGTCAGGGTCATCATTAGCTGTTCCATAAGTAGGAAAGGTCAACCTGATATGATCACTTTTTATTATAGCTGTGGTTGTGCCTGCAGCTGAGGATTGTTTATCCAATGGATAAGCACTAGAGCTTGCAGTAGATGGTTTAGCTTTGGCTTCTACCATTAGAGATTCAAGCCTTTCTTCCAGAACGGATGTTTTCTGTTCAAGAGTTTGTAACCGTTCTTTACTTTCCACCTACACTTTCCCAATGTTTGTCGTCAAGATCATTTTCTCACTGTTACTTGCTTGAATCTTTTCTGATAACTTGCAGAGTCTGTCTTCAGTAACGGTGTGAAAACTTTTGAGATCTTGTTGAATCTCCATTTGCAGCTGTTCTATCATAAAATGGATCCCTGACAAAATGGAGGTTTCAGAATTTCTCAGTTCTTCTTCCAGCAGCAGTTTGACCCCCTTCACTATCTTATCCATTTCAGTTTCCAGAACTTCTTTGTTGGATGAAGTTTTTTCATGATGATGATTTGCACTTATTTGAGCTACCAGATCTTTAACTTGTTCATTTGATTAATTTTTGTGTCTTTCCAGGCACACAGTCAGCTCTTTGATGGCTAGACTTTGTCCTTCCATTTCGTCATGCAGTTTGTCCCAACCCTCTTGGGTCTTTATTGCCAGTTGAGTGAGGTCCCGAGCAGGAGTAGATATTACTCTCGGAAGTTCACATTGAGATGGAGAGGAAGCTGTTAGATTCAACATACTTCCTTCAGGTGAAGAATGCACAGCTTCAGCTTCCCAAGCAAGGGACTGATTGTTGGAATGCATATTATCCATTTGAGCAGAAGCTATGAGTCTGCTAGAGACATTAGGGGTCTGTACTTGAGGATGATATGGAGTGGGGAAATAAGTCTGTAAATGTGCACTAAATGCATTGTTGCACCATAAAGGCTGGTAGGGGTATTAACATCAGGAGCTTCTATTTCCAGAGAAACTGACGGGGACCGTGAGAAAGGCTGTGGCTTAGCCATAATGTAATGAGTGGGAATGTTATATTTCACAAAATGTAGGGTTAGTAGTCATTTCCATAAATCCATACATTTAACAACAATAGCCATCAAAAACAAAACATCAGAAGAGTTCAGAGCATATGCAAAGCATTTTGACCTCAAAACCTGCAAAAAGAGCCAACAGAATACACATAAGGAAAAAAACCTAAATTGCAGCTTTGATTCTCTTGATGTTGATTAAATTTAATGTAATTTAGGCTCGGGCCCCACGTTGTGCTCCATTCTGTAGCGTAGGTTTTCTAAATGGAGAAAATATAAAAGTTGGGCTCCAGACAGGGATTCTTCGCCTGTCAACATTTACAATATATCCCGGTATGAGAGGTAACCCGGATAGCTCATGTACCTAGCTACGCAAAACATCAAAGGAAAATAAATCAAATCCATAAATACAGTTAATCAGTATATCTTCAATTATCTAATTTACTCAGGTTAACATCAAATCCAATACGTACGATATATAGATCAACAGAAAAATAACAATTTTCAACCAAAATCTTCAGTACACCATGAAATTAAATTCTTTTCAAAATAAGAACAATTAACCGTCCCTTCGTGTAAACGTGTGGAAGAAACGTTCATTAAGAGTTCAAGTTCAAAGGTTTGTTGGTGTGTGTGTGTGGGTATTTGTTGGAGAGGGGAGTTAGGGTCCAATGAAAAGGTGCAGTAAGGGAAATGTTTGTTCTTTTTCTTAGGAGGGCCTTTATCTCCAGGTAGAGGGAAGAGAAGGGGGTATTTTCCAGAGGCAAGCGAGCTTGGTAACGCCAGGAGAGGGTAAAGAGTGTACTTATCTGGCTGGTTCCATCCAGGACTGAGGGAATCGCGTTCTGATCCGAGCAGGATCCATGGGTTTAAAATCCACTTCCGGCTCCAGAGATTAGCTTCTGTTCCTCAGGGTCGCGGACGTTGGTGCCATCACTCCATCCAGTTCTTGGTCAACTTTCTTTACTTGTTTAGCTGGTTTTTTCTCCTTCCTACCGTCACGCTCCTTCACCTGTTTACACTCCATACTCCTTTGTTTGAGTTTCCCTCTCTTTTTCCCACACAGGCGTGTCACCTTTATTATCTTCCTGGCCCCTCCTTTTCCTGTTGAGGACTAAAGGGCCATTCTGTCCTTTTAGTTTTCCTCAAATCTGCTACACACTCACTCACAGAACAGCTCTCTGTCTCTCAGTCACTCAGGTTCGCGGGTCTTTTCCGTTAACGTTTAGGGTTTCTTCGGCTTGAAGTTTGTTTTTATTTCAGTTTGTACTTACTTATTAACCAGTAGAGTTCTGTTAAACGTGGGTTCGTTCAGACGTGGTGCTGGTAGAAAGCGTTTCTGACTCGCGTTGCGTCTCTGCCTGTCGGAGATTTTTTCTTTTACTTCACTCATTGAGTGTCTGACTACTCTCTAGCGTCTGGCTACTCTCTCTCTCTCTCTCTCTCTCTCTCTCTCTGCCGGTCGTTGGAGTTTTTTTTTTTTTTTCAACCGTCAGTTGGCTCTAACCAGTTTTATTTTACTTCATGCACTGAGTGTCTGACACTTTCCAGGTAGTGGTATAAAAAATATTACAAATTAAGCTACACGCACACGCACACACACTCCCCCTCTCTCTCTCTTACTCACTCACACACACACACACTCCCCCTCTCTCTCTCTGTCTCTCTCTTACACACACACACACACACACACACACACACACACACACACACACACGCACACACACACGGTGTGGAAATAAATTTAAAAAATCATAAAAAAATTCAAAGTTAAAAAAGAAAGTTATGTTGAGTATGAAATCACTTGTTATTACAAGTGTCAACAGCATGTGTTGTATTCATTGTTGCAAAACTTGTTCTGTAAATAGTTCGTTTGCTATTGTGATCAAAATCATTGATCTGAAGCTCAATGCTGATGCTGTCCTGTAATAGTTTTCTAATCAGCAATAAATATAACAATTTCTGATCAACCCATATCAATTGCATGCTTAAAACCCTAACATACTGGTTAAAGCCCCATCCGTTTCAAGATAACCCGGCCTACTTCCGGGTTAAATCCAGCCCACTCCGAGTACGGATACGGATACAGATAATTCATATGTTAACAGATACAGATACAGATAATGCTGTACTCGCTCATCCCTAATAGTAACCTCTCTTATGAGATGGCTGGAACTTCTCTTTGGTGAGATGATGTCTGATGGTAGTGATGATGATGCTATTCACAGCTGGCTACGGGTCAGTAAGTCTTTACAAGACTTACAAACTGCTCACAGCAGCAGATTGTTGTAAACTGAACTGTAAACTTTAGAGTAGTTCTCCTCCAAACTCATTCATACAGTTTATAGAAGACGGGCAGAGGGAGGTTGATGTATTGTTCTTTGAATTTGTTGTTGTTTTGCAGCTCAATTATTTCATGGGTTTATGGCCACATCAGTTGTTCCACATTAAACGGCTTGACAAAAACATTCTGTCCTTTTTTGGTTTACTTTTCATGTCCTTTTTCTACAAATGTTTGATAAGGGTTTTACATTCAGATTTCATATGAGGCTTTTGTTCTTGCAGAATAGGATATTGCACAGTCATGCATAATTTTCCCTTGTCATCGGATCTAGTTTAGCTGCATGATTCCAGCTGTTACAACACTCCAGATCGGCCTTACTCATCACTGCGAGCACGACTCAACAAGCTAGGTACAAAATAATTTGTGCATTTCTATTTGAAAGTGCAACATTCTGCAAGCACCTATCTTTTCTTGATGCTTGTCATGATGCATGTCAGCAATGAAAGGTAACAACTATGTGTGTCTCCTTCACCCTGACTATGACCTCACATAGTCAGACTATTGAATGATTCTTGGATTAATTTACAGTACATATATCTTTTCTGAGATACGGAAGCTAAATCCGATTTGCCCATGACACGTGGGGAGTATGGGGGAACCACCTTAAAGGACCAATTTCTATGTTTGGCTGTTTCTGCATAGACAGCATAGCAGTTTAAAAGAAATATTGCAAGTTCAGCATCAAACTTTCATCCCCCTACTCACTAGTGCCTATGGTGCAGGAGGTGCAGTGGGTCGTCCTCTAACCAGTAGGTGAGTGGTTGACCCCCAATTCCTTGTACCAAAGAGTCCTTTGGTAAGATACTGAGCCCCAGAGCCCAGAGTGATGTGGGATAGAGAAAGCGCTGCATATTGAAGCTCTGTATGAAGAGCGCTATTTACAGACCATTTACCTTTTTTGGGAGCCGTCATGTCATCCATCTTTATCTACAGTCTATGGTCACACTAGATATTAAACCAAGATCAGAATACTTCCTCAATGCTTCCTCTGAAGAAAATTAATGTCTGTAAAAACAATCAGTCCATCGAAAAAGGTTCAATTAAATGTCTTCGGCCAACAGTGGCCGCGGATTCACCGCAGGATAGGTCGGAGGACAATGTCAAATAATTTTACCATCAATATAGAAAATGACAATGATTCAATTCAAGTAAAATTATATTTTTATTGTTGTATGAACAACATGTCCAACCTTGAGGTAAAGCATCTACTACTCATTTCAGTTTTAGTCCCAAAGTGCTTTGAGTGGTCATCAAGACTAGAGGAGCAGTATACAAATATAGACAATATTCCATTATAACATACATTATCTCAACGCAGTCTAGATGGTGAGCTTGAGACCTTATAAAATTACAGAGAAATCCAATAGTTCCTATAACAAGCAGCCCTGACGACTGTGGTGAGAAAAAACTCTCTCATTAACTGAAGGAAACCTCTCGAACCAGACTCAGTGTGGGCGACCCTCTACCTCGATTGGTTGGGGTGAGTGGAGAAAAATGGGGGAGAGAGGAAAGGTGGCTGGAAAAGAGAAAAAATATCCAGCCTCCTTTCCAAAGTTTCAAAACTGCATTTAGGGTTTGGTTATATCAAACCTATCACAATCATTATTATTAATGTTGAAATGGTAAATCCTTATTGTGTTACTGCTGTGTAGGGTGACATTATGCTGTAGGGGTGTTTTTGTTTTTATGTCCACCATTTCATATATAATAATAATAAGCATGCATCTTTGCTGCTTGGTGCCAAAAAGAAGTGCAAGCATGTCTGAAAAAGCCTGCCCCGCCGTTCATAAAAAAGAAAAATCCTGGAACTGTACTAAATGAATTAAACATGACTTAGTAATTGACTGTACATTATAAAACAGCAGGAGACACGGATGCAGCGTATAAGACTGAGAGCTGCAGAGAGACTCCAGAGACTAATGAGCTAACTGCGGGGCGTTCTTCCTCATGTGACTGCTGTAATTGGGTCAGTCAATAGCCCTGTGTGGTTCTGCTGCTGGGTTAGAGGAGCTGAGCGCTGTCTGACAGGCCGGCCCACACCGCTCTGACGATTTGGGCCACAGCAGCAGCAGCAGCCAGAGAGCCGCCTGCGCTTACTGTATGGGTTGAGCCATGATCAGACACTGGGGGAGGAGTGAGACCGCATATCCTGAGTTATGTGAAGAAAATCATCTCCATAATCATACTGCAGTTGTGTTTTGCTCTTACCACTCTTTAGATGTACAATTATATGTGTTAATCATTTCACCCCTACTCTTACCCAGGGCATTTCAATTTTCTATTTAATTTTAACAAATATACATCAGTTTTAATCAAACTAATTTGACCTATTTTATAAACTACCAAGATTTTTTGGTTAGTTTTTCAACCATGAATTTTTGTAGTCTCAATTTTTGTATAGCCCAGCAAGAAATCATGTTGCGGGTCGGTCATAGAGTAAGAAGTACTTGGACCATTTGGTAAATCACTGGTACAGGCACAAAATCATAACACTTGGGAGGCATGTTAACAGCCTGGCACTCCCCGATAACCATGAACCCCTGCACCATCACATGTAGCTGGAAGACACCAGCACAGCAGGGTCAACATTAAATTAAATGTTCAGATGACAGGGCACAAATGGGGAACCATAAATGAGCCAGTAGGACACAACAGTAAAACAGCCAGGGTCAGTGGCCCAATAAACACACAGAGACACAGATTTAGTCAATTGTGTTTCAGGGAAAGTGTGTCCCTGAAAAGTCTGTGTGTCGCCCCTGACATCCTGATACTGATATTTTATGAAAGACATTGACTATAAATATTAATTGCAGATAAACTAGGTAGGATGAACACAAAGTTGTCTAACTTCATTCTGCACCATAGACTGTTTCTAAAAAGCTCTGCACCCAAACAATAAAAAGTGACATATTGTAGAACTGTTTAAAAAGGACTCACCAATGACAAGGAGCTACAGAGCATATCAAAGAAACACTCTTAAAATTATAATGTAAATGTATAATTCACAATATGAAAAGAGGAGATAAAACAGAGATCATTAAGAGCCTTTCATCTTTCTGAGACAAACTGTCATTTGTGAATATGGGTTCTACAGATGAAATTTGATTTATTGATGAATTGATAATAATTCCAAAAATCTCTGTGTGTCACAGATCTGTGGTTTGACTGCAGCCTTGTTTTGAAATAAAATAGAAGCTTTTATTTGTCAGTTTCTAGCATTGTCTTTTTTCTGTTTGGAATTTATGGTCTACATACTTGTGCCGGCTCTTTTTGTCCTTCATGTGTCTTTTGGAGAGCTGCAAGTTCGCTGTCAACCAGAAACCTCTGAAACGTTTCTTCTACATTAGCTTCCTCTCCCTGCACTGGATCCTGGGGAGCCTACAGCTAACCTATACTGAGCACACACGGCCATATAAAGTGTGTGTGTGTGTGTGTGTGTGTGTGCGTGTGTGTGTGTGTGTATGTGTGTGTGTGTGTACACACTAATGAATGTTTACATCAAATGGAATGTTTACATCAAATGCTGCTAGGCTGAGTGGGCGTTAACTTGAGACCTACAGTAAATTCCTTTCTCGTTAAGTGTTTGTAGCTCATCTCTTCCGCTTCACTGTATTCATAGTAATTATGGAGGTTTCTCCAGCAGCTGCTCTAAATCATATCTGTGTACATAAACCGGATGAGAGGGTGAAACACGCACAGTGTTTAGTGTTATTTTGTTACGCTGCACTGCACTCACAACTCCTTCTTTGTTTTACCTGAGAGGAGTCTCTAACATGAGTGGCTGGGACTGAGTGACTGACAGAGGAATACCATTGTTCAGCCACAGACCGCGTGACTGTTTCATGACTGACAAATCGGGAGTTTCCCCACTGACTGCTCTTCTTCACGAAAATGGTTATAATCGTATTACATTATCCAGCGACATTTTGAGAAGGATGCCACTATTTTCCATTGAAAGTAGTTTTCAGTTTTCAACTGCGTCCTCATTTCACTATGCACAGTCCAGCCAGACTGTCGTCCCTAATATTCTTACAGTCCATCTTCAATCAATTTAAATTTTGTCTGTCTTTGTCTGTTACAGTGACTTTATTTTCTTTTATGTAACACATATGTAACGCAATGCTCTTATTAAGAATTAAGCCTGAAAAGCTGAAATAAACTTAACTTTTTTCATCGTCTTCTCAACCCATGCAGTCATAAGCTGCTTTCAGACATGAACTGAACTCTGGAGAGCCTCCAGACCTTTTCCAGAGGGGCTGTTTGAGTAAACACAGATGTGAGAGCTCTGGAGTTTCTGTGGACTTTTACACAACAGGAGGTCCTTTGAGTGGGTGTGTAGATGACGTTTCTTAGAAAAAAATTGAAAAAACTAACAAAAGGAAAACAAATATCTTAACATGAATAAGCAGTGTCATACACATAAAAGACAGAAATGTCAAGAGTACTTTTTGTGATAAAAGCTGACATTCTTGTTGACGTGCTTTAAACAAAATCATGTGATCTCGCAGTTGACTGTATACGTTACAGGATGCCTCTGCCTGCTGCACCACCTGAATCCTCCTGATACACTCCTGATCAAAATCTTAAGACCAGTTAAAAAATTGCATGAATTTGCATTTTGCACTGTTGAATCTTAGGAATGTTCTAAATAGAGCTTCAAAAATGCAAAAAGAAGAAATGGGAACAAGAGACCAAAAGTTGTGAGCAGGCAATTTATTGAAAACAACAATTTAACTCAAATAGGCTGTTCATCAGCTGATCAAAAGTTTAAGACCACAGCCTTTAAAAGCCAAAATCTGTGCAAAAATTTGGATTCCATGTCCTTTCCTGTCAAGTAATCACACTGTGAAGATCTCTTGATGGCAAAGGCAAAAAAGCTCACTGTCTTTGAACGTGGTAGGATTGTTGAACTGCATAAACAAGGCCTCTCACAACATGTCATAGCTGCTGAAGTTGGACGCAGTAAGACAGTCATTTTGCATATCTTAAAAGATACTCAGGGTTATGGAACAAAAAAATCAAGCGGTAGACCCAAAAAAATCTCACCGGCGCTGAGCCGGAGGATCCGAATGGCTGTCCGTCAAGACACGGGACGATCCTCGTCCCAAATTAAGGCCATTACTGGTGCTGACTGCAGCCCATAACCATCAGACGGCATCTGCGAAGGAAGGGCTTCAAAAAAAAAAAACGTATTCAAAGGCCACGTCTCCTTCAACGCCACAAAATTGCCCATTTAGACTTTGCAAGGGAGCACCAAACATGGGACATTCAAAGGTGGAAGAAAGTTTTATTCACTGACGAGAAAGAATTTAACCTTGATGGTCCTGATGGCTTCCAACGTTACTGGCATGACAAGGAGATGCCACCTGAGATGTTTTCTATGCGGCACAGTGGAGGGGGCGCCATCATGATCTGGGGTGCTTTTTCCTTCAATGGAACAATGGAGCCCCAGGTTGTGCAGGGGCGTCAAACAGCAGCTGGCTATGTGGAGATGTTGCAGCGGGCATCCCTCATGACTGAGGGCCCTCGTCTGTGTGGTAACGACTGGGTTTTTCAGCAGGACAACACTCCCATTCACAATGCTCGTCTGACCAAGAGAAGGTTTTGGGGATTTTTTGAGCTGTGGTCTTAAACTTTTGATCAGCTGATGAACAGCCTACTTCAGTTAAATTGTTGTTTTCAATAAATTGCCTGCTCACAACTTTTGGGCTCTTGTTCCCATTTCTTCTTTTTGCATTTTGAAACTCTACTTAGAACCTTCCTAAGATTCAACAGTGCAAAATGCAAATTCATGCAATTTTTTAACTGGTCTTAAGATTTTGATCAGGAGTGTATTTCTGTATTGTTGTGAAGTCGTCTGAGTAAAGAATCTCCTCATGTGTGAGAGGCAAACTCTGGAGGAAGTCCAGTCCCAATTCTTCAGACACTCTCCCCGCAGGTGATGTCTGAAAATGACTAGTTGTATGTTCAAGCTCTTTCCCAATCATAGGTTTACCATCACAATGCATCCTGTCAGGAACACTCTTTAAGTTTTTGGTAAAAAAACTCTTTAGTCCGTGATCGGAGCGGTTAACAGAAAGGTCATTTTCAAGCAGTTGTCAGTGCGCACTCATGCGTTTTTGGGGAGTAGCTTTGATGAGAGGACCAATGGGAGGGGGTGGGATGTGTCAGCTGCATTTTTCCACACTGTAGAATTACCAACCCTAGCTTTAATCCTAAGGAAATTAAAGTGTCAAAGTGTCACAGTATGGTACACACATTGGATTGAGACGAATATGTCACCACTTCTTCCATTATTGATGAATGATTTATTGATTTGTGTCACTTACTGTCCATCGCTCACGTGCTCTGCAGCTGAAACCCTGATCCATGCATTCATCACATTCGGAATGGATCATTCTAATAGCATCCTCTCTGTTACATCTTCCAAACTCCTCCTTAAACTTCAGTCAATCCAGAACTCTGTTTCTTTACTCTCACAGACACCTGCTCCTGTGACCACATCACCCCTATCCTCCAGAGCCTCCACTCAGCACATCAAATTCAAAATCCTCCTCCTCACTTCCCCAACCAGGCCCCTTCTACCTCACCCACATGCTCCACTCCCCTCCATCCCCTCACGCAGCCCCCAACACAGGACTATGCATCAGACCTGGGCTGCCAGAGCCCGGACCCATCCACTCTCAAATCTCTTCTCAAAACTCCACTCTGCAGGACTGCTTTCAATATATGAAAATGTTGTATGTATTATGTTTTTATGTATATAAATTATATGTTGGGTTCATGCATCAATGTAGTGAAAGCCAAAGTTTTTTGAGTTCCTATACTAATAAAATGTATTATTATTATTATTATTATTGTTACCATTTTCAAACTAGTTGAATTAAAAAGCTTTGTCACGTCTAAGAAGATCAACCAGGTTTATCTCATAATTTACTTAAAGATTATACATGGGCATTTACCAGGAAGGGAGGATGTAAGGACAGCATCTTGTTGCATTATGGGTGTTGTATTATTCAGTGTCCTGTAGGTTGACCCATGTCGGTGACTTAAAGCTTCTGCAGCTTTGTGGTCGTATTTTAATGCACCTCTTGCAACTCCTCCAACTCTTTCAAATTAAGATTTAGGTGAAAAGAATATATTGGCAGACATTTAAAATAAATAATCCTAGTGATGTTTTCACTAGTGTGTGATCATCTTAGTTGTTGTTTTCTTTACCCAAGAATGGGCCTTTTATAACATAGCGGCCTCTACGGAGGCCGCTATGTTTTTTATAGAAGCCCAGACCGGACAAACTAAACACATTTGAGTGTTGTAACAACTGACGTTACCACAGGTTCTCTTTCATCTTTGGAAGGGGAGGGTGAAGTGAGGGGTATTCAGATGCAACATGCAACTTCAATCAATCAATCAATCAAATTTTATTTGTATAGCCCATATTCACAAATTACAATTCATCTCATAGGGCTTTAACAGGGTGTGACATCCTCTGTCCTTAACCCTCAGCAAGAGTAAGGAAAAACTACTAAAAACCCTTTTAACAGGGTAAAAATATGTAGAAACCTCAGAGAAAGCCACATGTGAGGGATCCCTCTCCCAGGACGGACAGAAGTGCAATAGATGCCACGTGCAGGAAAACATCATCAATAATCAACGTCTCTAGCAGCATTTGATGAGGGTAGACATCCCGAAGGACAACCCCAACATGACATGCCAAGCAGTCCCGCTGCAAGCACAGTCCATGCTCAGCAACCAGCAGGGCCACGATCCACCATCCAGACCAGACGCCACTCCAGTCCTCAGTCACCGTCCACCGCCGCCCACCAGGACCCATCACGAGCCACCACCGCGGTCCTGGTCCACCATGGACCGCGGTGGGGATTGACAGATGACAGAATCATGGGGATTGACCAATCCCCATGATTCTGTCACTAGTCCGATATTAGTTTTGGAATGTGTGGTTGTCAATCTAGCTGTCAGGATTTTAACTATTACAACATGTGTTGTTATGGTAGTTTTAAAGTTGAAAAAGTAAGTGGACCACTTTACCCCGTAGCTGGGGTAAAGTGAGACACAAGACCACTTTTTTTAAAACAATCATATTTTCACTGCCCTTTGTCCTAAAGACATTCTGATCATTTGCATTACTAGAAAACATCCTGAATTAATGGGAAATGTGTAAATTTGACTGATATATAATTTTAGCTCGCCTAGAGGGGATCAAATGTAAGAAATGTCTCACATTACCCCGCTCTCACCTACATGTCACTAAATTCTACACACTGAACCGTTAAAACAGAATTCCTATTTCTGTAGCCAATAAACAGCGTAATTTAAGGCACAGCATATCCAGTACATTTTCTCTTGCAGAGCTCTGTACTTCAGTTTGAAGTACTTGTACTTAACTGAGTGCTTAATTTTATGGTTCTTTATATATATCAGTGGGAACTATTTTGGCTTGAGATCCTTTGAAATGATGTAATGGCTGGTCATAGATTGTGAGATTATCAGCAGCATAAAAAAAGGTTTGTTGAAATATACATAAGCAGGCAGTGTTTTTTTTATATATAATATCAAAAAAGGAGTCTACAGTAATATCCTCTCCTAATACAAAACGTATATTATATGATTAGTATTAATACTGATATTACTGATTATACTATTATTTTCACCAGGTTCAGCTGAGAACTACACTTTATCCATGATTTCCTAAAAATGGAGCTTGAGAACATGTTTTAAGTATGACACTATTACTACACTGACCATATTGAATTAGCTAAATTTTATATCAGGGGATAAAACAAAATTGATCAAGATATATATTTTAAGTTTAGTGTACATGTTTTTTTTAATGTATTGTGCTTTATTGTTTTTTCTCTATTTTATGTTTGATGTTTAAAAATAATTAAAAAAATCAGATTTCAACATGTAACATTTAAAAGGGCTCCGAATACATTGTCTCTGTCTATTTAATAGGAGCAGAACGGGTGAATGAGGTGAATTAAAAGAGGCAGCATTAATAAGAAACTGTGACAGTGGATCTGGACAAACAACTTTATTTCTGGTAATGCATCTATACACTGTACATTCAGTCATTGTAGTATATAAGCATAGCTATTTTCAAACATAATCTCATAAAGTCCTTTACTTTACAATATAGTCCGTGTCGTGAGAGAAGGGGAAGGGAGATAATGGAGAGATGAGGACAAAGGTGTGAAAAGATGAGGGAAACAGGGGATATAGATAAACAAGCCAAGCTTTTTTCCATACTGTATATGTGGTATTAATAAATGGGAAAGCTTACATTTACCTCTTAGATAAAAATAATTCTAGAATTGTAAGGTTTATATAGTATTAGCAGCAGCACAGGGCTAAAAAGATACATGAGGGTTAGGGAGAAACAATCAGAAAGTGGCTTAGTCATGTGTGTGTGTGTGTGTGTGTGTGTGTGTGTAACCCATAGCACAGGTCAGCTATCTGATACTAAACATACTGTTAAAAATATATATGAACTGGTGAATAAAAGTCATTCAATATAAAGACTCTACAGTAAAAAATGAAAAGAAATGGGTTAACATGTTTATGAAGGGAATATTCTCTTACGCACTGCATTTACTGTTTTTGAAACATCTCAGTTAAAACACAAATTCCCCCCAAAAAAACAAGACAGTTATTGTAAGAAAGAAATTATTTTTGAAAAAGGAAACACCATGTACATATATTATACAATATTGTAAAGAAAAAATATTTACATTTGAAAATCCTTATTCAAATCTTCACACTGGCTATTATTTGTCTATTAATATGGACTGTTATTGCTGCTTTGCTGTCCATTATTTAGCAAAATGATTCTCTTTTAGAAAACAAGACGTTGTTAAACTGCTTTTTTCTTTTTATTTGGGAGAGTGAAGAGCCAATGTCATTATTGTCTCCCTTATTTTGTAGAAAACCATGAGTAAAGTAAACTACACATTGGCTATCAATTCTTTTGAGTGTAAAAACAACTACAAAATGTACCAATTTTAGGTCTGTCAAGGTGACAGACACAGTGTCGTCCTCTGAGCAATATCGGTAATGTTGAATAAGAAATGGGCCTTCGACATAATGCCCTCTTTATTATACTTGACCGGTCCGCCCCTGGACAAGTCAGCAAACTGGGAACAAACAGTTAAATCTTTATGTACAACCAAAAGTAACAATTCACCGAAGCAAGTGGCTTTTAAAGATGTTCTATAAAAATGTTTTGAACATGCATATCATTGTATTCAGATTAATTTAAAAAAAGCCCTCATTCAGGGAAAAAAACCCTCAAGCATCTAGCCTTTGTTCAATTGTTCTCTGCATTGAAAAAGAAAAAAAATTGTAAACTGGTTGGTTTTAGGAATACTGAAAAAAGAGCTGCTGAGCGAGGGAGGGTCATTTAATTTGAAAACCTGCAAACAGGAAGTTGATGAGAGGCTCCGCCCCAACAGCTTCATCATCATTTTTTCTTACTCTGGAAACCTTTCGCCCACATCCAGGCACTTGAGGTTGTCCAGCATTGCATTTTTTTTTTTCATGTCTTTAGTTTTTTTCAAGTGTGAAGTTTTTCTTTTTCTTAAAAAAACATTTGCAACAGTTTGTTGCTTTTTTAAAGTCTTCTTCCTCTCGTAAATAAGATAAATTGCTTTATGTTGAATAACACAAAAAACCCTTACATGTACAGTATCAAATGCCCAATAACCGACTATATGTATGGCAAACTTTCTCAAAGTTCATGCATAAAGAAAATATGAGTTTTCTATTGAAAAAAGGGAACATAACAGACGAGCAATAAAATATCTCCACGTTTAAAAAACAACATCAACAACCAAAGAAAAATTAGAATTAACACAATGTACATTCTGATTGCATTGTACCCACTGTGAGGAGGCGTAGTCATGGTCTCTGCCATTTGGATTGAATCTGATTTGAATCTTTGACCATCTGATTTTTTGTTCAGGCTCCAATAAAAACTCAACACGGTGTCGTACAGTAAGTTGTTAGTGAACTTTCTCTGTCAAACTTGTTACATGTGTTAACTTGGTGCTGAAGCGACAGTTGTGTCATTATATTACAAAAAACGGGAGTGTGTCGAGAAAGAATTTCAAACAATCCCAGACTGCATCAGCAAGCAACAGGTAGAGCCTTTTTTTCTTTATTTACAATACTTTGTCTTAAGAAAACAGATTTTTTATTTGAGATGCATATAATCAACAAAATGCTTACTGAATTTATATGGTAGCAGTCACGATAAGATGATGCTTTCAAAGAAAGATTGAAGACAATAGTGGGAGTACAATGCATTAAAACAGTATTTCTGTTATGACAAAGTGCGACTTATTATTGTAAAGGAAAAAGGAAAAGAACAGATATTTATATTTACACACCTTAATTTAATTCAAATGAACATTTTGTGGTTCTTGCTAAGGATGCCCCACCTGAGTCCACTATGATTTCATACATGATGGAGCCAACTGGAGTAAAAACATGCCAGTTGTGACTTGATGTGAAAACCGCTGAGATGGATATTGTTATTGATCATCCGAACAAAGTGCTCACTAAAAGAAGGTGCCTTTACCATGGCATGTTTTTATTACCAGTATATAATCCAGGGTTCGATGCAAAGAGAGAAACATACTGATTCAACTTTAACTTCACACTCGATGCTTCTCCCCCTCAGTGGGCGGCGATGGCTTCCTGAAAACCCGACAAAACCACGGTGGAACTGTGGAGAGTTCAACTGCTTGTTTTGTTCATCCTCTAATGAGTTTGTTTCTTTTATATTTTTAAACTCCATGAGCACAGAGAAACAAAGTAACTATCTTTTCTTTACATATCGCTATGTAGTCTCTTAAATAGCTTATAATGTCTTTAAAATCCTCCTCATATCTCACCATGACGGGGACGGCCATGGAGACTTTTTCGGGGAACTGCCAGTTGAGTGTGAGCCCTCCAAGCTGCACTGCTGTAACACCTCTAAACAGCTGTGTAGCTCTTATATAAGATGATCGTCTTTCAGCATTAATTATCATGGATGTGTGTCCAAAAGTCTCACTTCATTCTCTGTCAGAGAAAATCCAGGCACAACCACGTTTTTGTGCTATACATGTGTCATGTAATCCTTGAGATCCAGTTTTTTTAACGTTCTGTGAGTGTGGAAGGTGCAAGTCGGTGCTTGATTTAGAAACACATGCTTCCATGTTGCAGAAATGTACTTTACTATTTTCAGTCATTCTCCAAAGGAAACATTCACTTGACTGTTCATGGGCATGGACACAGGTCCTCGTCTTATCTCTCCGTCTCTGGTCAGAGGGCGAGAGTCTTTGAGTTTTGTGTTCTGGAGGGCGAGCATAATGGACAGTGGGGTGATGCAGCTGGCCCAGGACTCCTGTGTATGGTTGTGGTCTGACAGGCAGATGAAGTTGGGGATCATGGCGAGTGGGGTGAATGGTTGGGCTGTGAGTTAAGCTGCTTGGTTACTTGTCCGCAAGCGTGTCCATGGGCGTCCCGTCCTTGTCAACGTTGGTTTTGGGCCAGAGCTGCTGCTGTAGCTCCTTTACAACCCTCTCCAGGTGCTCCCTGGCCTCCCGCTCATGCAGCAGATCGGCTCGGAGCTGCTCGCGGTCGGCCTCGGCGTGCTGCAGCTTAATCTGGAGGTCCTCGATCTGGTAAACACATGGAAACAGATGAAGTCATGCAACAGAACAGAGCTAACTCCAGGACGGTTTGGAGGAGAATGATCCAACCACTCTTCTAAACAACCATCTTCCATACACAGCTCAAGGAACTATATCTTTCAAGTGGCTGTTGGCACACTATAGAGTCCTACAGCCCTCTCACCAGTGTCCAGGGTTTCCTTCTGCAGGCCTGATGCCATGATCACATGACACATGTTGTTAACTATGTAATAATGTTTGTGTTAAATTCAATTTGAAAATTAAGGGTCTTCTGTGATCCAATTACATGAATATTCCTGAGTCCGAATTGGGATGCGGTATCAAGCTGGTGCCTTGAAATAGGTGTCTGATTTAGTCAAATTCATCGGAGAGGACAATGGTAACTGACAAGAAGATTCTGAAAACATCAAAAACATCTTGACGACAGCTGTCTGAGGGCGACTGCAGTCTCTGCAGGAGGCACACAGATGCAGTTGGAGAGCATAACCTCCCTCTTGTTTTGTCTAATCTGCATTTCCCATGGTGCTTGAGGGAAGTCGCCATCTCTTCCTGTTTCCTTTCGGTGGGGGACTTACATGTCTGTGCACTTGGAGCTACACCCATTTATTTTTGACTGTGGAAGAGGAAATGTTTTTTTTTTTCTTGCCTTCTCCTCTGCTGACCTTGAGAGTATTTAAGGGAGTGAAACACTGCAATTACTCTGAGGGTGTTGTCTAGACTTTGCACACATTGGACTGTTAGTGTCTGCCTCCATGCATGGGCCTGTCTTGTTTCATTTCTACCCATGTCTCCTGTTTCTCAAATATATTCTCATGTTTAAGTATCATCATATCTTTAAAAACAATAAGCCTAAAGGGTGAAAGGTTCTTAAAGCCTAGCTTAAATCCTTCATAAGCAACCTCCACATGCACAGTAACCCACCTGTGCTGAGTATTTTGCGCGAAGACGTCCTGCCTCGCAGCCTTTGTCGCAGACCCTCAGCTGTCGAGCCTGCTCCAGCTCCCTCTTCAGACGGATCCGCGACTCATTGGCTTCCTTCATCTTCTTCTCGCTCTCGGCCCGCAGACGCTCGATTTCCTTCCTCAGGTTCCGCTTTGCCTCGGTTGCCTCCCGCAGCTTCTCCTTCTTGGCCACCCGTAAGAATTCTAACTCCTGGAAAGAGGAGATTGTAGATGTTAGCATCAAGGAGAGACTCAGCCTATGTGGGGTTTAAACGTACATAATTAAACACATAGAAAACAAAATTTGTCGTTTAACATAACGTGTCCCAAAGTGCTTATACAGTGGATATACAGTATCTGTCGAATGGCTGTTTGACTCCGACTCTGAGCTGTTGACACCCAAGAGCGGTGACTTATTACAGAAGGCTGCAGGGTCCGTTTACACTAAGACAAGTCAGGGGTGAGGGCAACTTGTGGGCTGACTAAAAGTTAGGTTTCCTTCCTCTGAATCACTGAAAGTGTGTGTGTGTGTGTGTGTGTGTGTGTGTGTGTGTGTGTGTGTGTGTGTGTGTGTGTGTGTGTGTGTGTTTGTGAGAGAGAGAGAGAGAGAGTGTAGTGGTAACACGCCCATACTCTTCTCATGGGAACCTAGCAGTTGGGACAAACATGTCTGTCATCAAGCTTTGTTAGTTCTCACAAAAAGAGTGAAAAGAAACAATCCCCATCACACCCAATACTCTGCAGAGGCTTTACATGAGAACTCTATGAATACCAACAGGGTTAGAGTTAGTTAATCTAAGTAGAGTAGCAGAGCAGGAATTATACCAGTGACTTCTTTTAAAGTAAGACCCCATTGATTTAACTTTTGGTTGGTTGGATTCGCCTTGCTTCTGCACAGCTCCTCTCAACACGGACGGAAAGTGAAAGTGGAATGCCGTCGCGCTGGAGTCCCTTTTCTTGCTCCCACACAAACTTCTTCGTCTGCACTTTCTTGTTCTCAGTCCAAGACCAAAAAAAGAAATAGAAGTCTGGCTTTTCCCTTTGCAGCAACATCCGCTGTCGTTGTTATCACTTGCCAACTCATGCTAAGCTTTGCGGACAGTGATAAAGACTCTACTTCTGCATTCCGATGTCTGAGCTAAAGTCATTTCCTCAGTTTGCCAACTTTGAAAAGTTTCTGCTGACTTGATTTCTAAAAAGCTAGGGGAGGCTAAAGGATTGTATGAGTTGTCATTGGCTGCTTAGGCTGGGAAATCTCATTCTCTCAGTCAACAGTGACACACATCATGGTGCGTTCACTCCAGCTAAATCATATACTATGTAAATATAGCATATAAGTGGAAGAATAGTGACACTTAATCACTGGGGTTGTAGAACTGAATAAAGATGGCTATACACTGATAATAGGCTGTTGCTATTGGCAACATAGGAAACGTGTATGAGTCACAGTTTGTATAGGTGTTCTTTTTTATTATTTACCAAACAGATAATCACAACTTCTATATAGAGTTACACTGACACATGTGACTAATTGGTGGCATTGAATGACAGGGAGCTTAGTCTGGTTGAATCAACTCCTACCTGTGGTATGATAATTAGAAATACATTCCACATGCCTTTTACATTGTCTTTGGTGGAGCTGTTATAAAATCTTCCATTGGCAAGTGTGCGTGAAATAAGTTCAGGTCAAACTAAATAGTGTTTGTCAAGATGCAACTCTTTCTGAATTAATATTGTTTTAAATCTTTTTCCAGAAGCAAAATCTGTTCTAATTTTACAATTTTAAAAAAGGGTTAAATGGTTAAGTTAAAAAGTCTCAACAATGTATGACTTAAACATATTTCCATTAAAATGTCAGGTCAGTGACAAAGCAAGGCAAGGTCTATGTCTAGTCTGCAGATCTATGTGTTAGCTATGTGTTTCTGCCGACCAGGACCAACGACTCCTCAGACCTTATTCGGCACTCAACACACACAAATGAGACTGACATCAATGTTCTCATTTGACAGCACAGAGAGATTCTTTCAAGTCAAACTTCTTTTTAAAGACTTATGAATGAAACTTTACCTGCTGGAGGCTGCGTTTGGCCTGCAAGGCCGATCCCAGCTTCTCCTCCTGCTTCACCCTCATCTTCACAATCTCATGCAGAAACTTCTCCTTTGACTCTTTAGAGTCCAGTCCGCTGTCCAGTGCCTGCCTTAGGCTTTCCAGCTCCGACTCCAGCCCCAGCTCTGGAGGGGTCACGGGGGCTGCAAGGGGTGCAATGGGTGCAGCAGCTGTAGGGGTAGTGCCCTCGGCTGACGTGACAGTGCAAATGGGCCCTTGGGCGCATGGTGAGCTCAAGTCCTTGACTGAGCTGCTGGATGAGGTGAAAGATGGTGACGACAGGGAGGACAGGGACGAAGTAACTGGTGGGAGAGATCAGGGAGGAGAAAGAGGATGAGGTTAGTGGACAAACTAAAATGTGCTGCTATTGGAAATGAGCTGTAAGTTCTCTAGGTGTCAAGATTTGGTTAATCTTGTTAAATCTGACAACCTTTGCTGGCCAGTCCAGCCTTGTAACAAATGATCTTTACACGTCTCATAGCTGAAAAGATGAAAAACTTACACTCGTCCCGGCTCTCCACTTCAATCTCCACCTCAGAGTCTTTGTCCTCCTGAGGTGGTGGTGGCTTGCTGGCAGTGAAGGAAAGCGGGCAGGGGGCCTCAGTCACTGGTGGCTGGAGCTCCTCTGTGGCTCTTCTCTTTCGGGGCCTCGAGTTGGCTCCTTCACCTGGGGGTTCACCTCCACTTGGATGGGAGGTGCTGGGTAATGATGGGGACATGGGACCCACCTTACTCAGGGGTTGTGGTGTGAGGGAAACATTGGGGGCTACACCATTCTCCAGACTCTTGCAGTTGTAGAAGCTAAGAGAAAATGAGACAATTTAATTGTATGTATTATTATGTTTAAATGTAATAAACCAAATCAAGATCAATTCATTAACAACAGTAGAACTATATATCCAAGTCAATAGAACCTCAACCACATTGCAGGGTCCAGCCTCTGCAAACCAGGGTAGAGAAACGTTCAAATAAAGTGCCTGTAGCTGTTTCCTCCCACTTCATGAGACACTGGTCCAGATCAACTCTGATATGATGCTGCCTGTACTGGCAGCACCATGGCAAGTGGGTGCCCACATTATGAGTGTGTGTCAAATGTGTTTGAATGGTATCGTGTGGGAAGCTGTGGTACAGTCGGATTTGACCTCTGTGAAACCAGCCCACCCAGAAAAGTGAGGGAGTATGCTGGGAGCTCACCAGATCCAGCTCAACAAATGGCTACTACTTCTTGTAGTTAAAGCTCCTCTTAGCGTTCAGATATTTCCCGGTTACTGATTAATTCAATTTCTAGTAGAAGTTAACTGCTGTTTGGGGAAAGTGTCTTATGTTTTTGATCTGGCTGTCCTTTGGTGGACTCACCTGTCTCTCAGCAGGGCCAGGGGGTGATTGGTGGGGTCCTTATCAGCAGATATGTGGGGGGACCAGGGCCTGAAAGCTGAGGGTCTCTGTCTGGGCTGGATGCAGTTAAGCCCCTGAAAAAAACAAAAAAAGGTACTTTGAATCACAAGCAGTAAAAAAATCACTTTTTGTATAACTGCAACCAGAACGCTAAGTGACAGTTGTTAAATTTCTGCTGCAACACTGTTTACCCCTGAGAATCCAAATGGGTTTTGTGGACTCAAACACGTCACCCACCCCTCCATCGGCATAGGGGTGAGTAGATAACGAGGGAATTTTCATTTTTCTGTGAACTATACTTTTAACAGAGACAAAAACATGTCCTACAGATACTAGTATCCCTAGCCCTAACCCTAATATTACATATTATTATTAAATATTTTATAATTACAATTGGGTTTGATTGAAATCAGGAAAATATCTGGTCAAAGAATAAGTGAACAAGAATATGAATCTTGAGTGGTTTTCACTGCTAAAATTGAGTATGTGATGGTTTCCATAATACATGACACATTCCAGGGTATAAAGTAGTGCGGGTGGTTACCCAGCCCTAGTGTAGGGTTAGCCTCTCACATTTATATGTTGTATTTCAATGTGTGAATTTGTGGATCCACAATGAACAACTTTGATTCTGAGACAATGCAATCTTGGCTATCGTATGATGACGATTTACCCTTTGGGGCAATGGCTAATATTTTGTGGCTTCCAGTATAGACAGTGGATATCCGGGCCAAGTCTCTTTTGTTTGCCATTCACTGTTTATAGTCCGACTGGTTTCTTTTATAACAAGTTGAACAAGCCTCCACACAAAAAACAAACAGTGATGAAATTATCTGATTATTTAGATCATTAGGGCAAAATGAAGGCGCTTTCGAACACCTGTCACTGTTGACCTCTCTTTGACCTTGGGTATGGTTCCACAGAGATGGGTTTCACATAAAAATGATGAGGCATCCAACAGTCGAATATTCCAGGGCTTGATATAAACATTGATTTATTGGTGTTACAATGTGCTGCAGGTTGCAGTAAATCTTTGCAGTTGTCCTAATGTAGTCCATTGTGGTTTTAATGTGGTCAAAAGTCCCTTGATTAAAAGGATGTGAATGGGCCTGTCATCATTGTGGTCTTCTATAGAGTTAGATGTGTTGGGTGACTGGAGAGGGGTCAGTAGGAAGATTAATTGTTGAATACAGTCTGCAGGGTAGACACTTTTTTTTCCTGAGAATATTGATCTTTACAGTGGACATCCATCTTTATTTTGTGGTAATATTCTCTTTCACTGCTCTCAAACTTTGCTTCATCTCAGTAAGCGAATCTGTGCAGCTTATGGCATCTACAGTTACCCCCCTCTGTTAGCACAGCTTGCCAAATCTAAATTTAAGCACTACCCTCATCTGAAAACTTCTGTATAATATTACAAGACATCTCATCTCATGCACTATACATCATTATCATCATCTCTGTTCTGAGTTTAGCAACACCAACCTTAGTTGGGGCGGACAGGGATTGTAGCCAGTCGAGCTGCTTCTCTTTGTCGGCCAGAGGGGATGGCGATGGGAAGTCTTCAAGTTTGGACCTTTTGATCGGGATGGGATCAGATGGCTGGAAGAGACAAAGAACATTTGTTTTAAGTTTCAAAATTGCAGGTCAGCTAGTACAAGCGAAGTCAGGTCATATTCCCTTCAGTCAAAATCCTGCAATCATAAATCAAACCAGATCTCTACTATGTCAAACAGTAGACACATTCAGGTCAATAGGTTTTCCAATCTGATATGACGCACCACAGGTTGCCCAGTTGGCTAGGGCTGTCAGTGTCACTGAACAAAAAATGCACCCAATAGTGCCAGACAGACCAATAGCTTTGTCTGTGTGTGTGTGTGTGTGTATGTGTGTGTGTGTGTGTGTGTGTGTGTGTGTGTGTGTGTGGATGCCTGATAGGGGAGTGCCAATGGAGCTGTCTGATAGCTGGAAGTGTGACTGTGTTTAAATTTAGGTGTGGTGTTGACTTTGTGTGTATTTGTGTGTCTGTCTGAGACTTGGGAAGTTGTTTCAGGGTTATTAAGTTGCACACACGCACACGCACGCACACACACGCACGCGCGCACACGCACACGCACATACACACACACACACACACATCATGTTTGCTCATGGGCAGCCAAGAGAGGAGGCAAGAGGTGACAGGGGCAGTGTCTGTCTGTCTCTGTGTGTGTGTGTGTGTGTGTGTCTATCATACACAGATACACCCATACATACAGACAAGTAGTGGTTTGTTTCTCTACCTCCCTTCTGGCTGGCTTTGTGGCTATGACCTCAGCCTCCCCAAGCTGTGGCTGTCACTAGCTACCACACACACACACACACACAGACACACGCGCGCACACAAACACACACGCGCACACGCACACACACACACACACACACACATACAAACGCTATCACTGTAGATAATGATAAATAAAACTTTCTTTGTTTTCAATTATCTATTTAAGGCTTAATAATCTTGCAGATACATTGTTAAAATGACGCTACCTCAAATGGGACATTTTGTGGGTTACAGTTTATAAAACAGCACTCGTTAAAGCTTTAAATAGTTAGTAATTTAGCATGTGGAGCAAAGCATACCGACTACTGATCTGTTAGTGTTTACTTCTTGTGATATTATAAATGCTTGATGATTTTCACACTTCACACTTTTCAGTGTTTGGAGGTCCTGTGTTGGAGTGGAGGTCACACATGCGATGCAGATCTGGGCAAGTTCTTGTCAAACCAACAGTATTTCAGCAGGGGGAAAATTTTTTAACATGGCTGGGCTTGGTAGGTCTGTGTGCATAAAGAGATATGTCCTATATAGCAGGGCAGCAAAGGGCTAGAGGCAAGAGACTAGTCCCTGCAGTTCAGCCCAGAACTCACACATACACACAGAGCGCTGCCTCAGGGCAGACTGTCTATGCCACGTGCCAATCCTTGTCTCGTGGATTACCAGTTGCCAACGCAGCGGCTCTCCATCAGGGTGAGATCCGGCCCCGGTAATGTTGCCCATAGAGAGTGTCGGAGGTCAACAGAATTGGCAGCTGAGCTCTACTGGCTGAGCTTGGGAGGTGGTGGTGGTGGTGGTAGGGGGGGAGGTTCAGGGAGTGAGAAATCTGCATGTCTCGATTACTGAACAGAGGGACTGTCAGACATGAGGCAAAAAGACAGCCGGGGTGGGAATTCCTAATTTTTAAAAGCACCCCTGTGATGTCTGTGGCACTGCTGCTTAGGGTCCCATGGGATGGGTTTAAGGGATCTAGTGCAAAAATGAGCAATGGTTAAGTTCGAATATAATTTGATTCACTTAAAATGATCCCATTGTGTGATATTCCTATATGGGTCCCTGGGATTAAACAGTATCCAATGGGGGACTGTGGCAGACGGCATGAAACCAAAAGACACACGTGAACATGCATACACACTCAGACCCTGAACGAGGGGTGAGTGAGACACTTTTCATGGAAACTAGACCGGGCTCTTCTGAAAAGCCTCTGACTTACAGAAAGAGCCGGGCTAACTTATAAGACACACAAAAAATGTATGTGTGTGTGTGACAACGCATCCCACCTCCTCACGATTCAGGCTGGATTACACCGCATAGACAGGATGTCACACTTCCAAGATAAGGCCTTCCGATTAGGTGAGGTGTGTGTCAGACGTGCTCAGACTGCGTGTCTATGTGCTCTGTGCCAACACTTCCCAGTGCCAACATGACACTTCATAATATCGATGCAGTGGTATTACACTGCAGTCTGGGAGGCTGGCATTGGCCTTTTATTAAAAGTCAAATATCATTTTATGGTTATTAAACCTGCTTCCGGTTAAAAGTTCCTGTGCTCTGTGGGAGAGCATTTTTTGAATAATATTGCAAAAAATATCAGTGCTTGACCTTTGAAGCACATATCCGTAAAATGCTGATATACAACCTTAATTTCACACATAGCATTTAGGACTATAGTTTTTCGCTGCATGAGAAACTCACAAATCCCCGAAGGTGTGGAAACTGAAAGTGTCGGGCTTGTCTCAGCTGCCATAGATGGGGCCTCACGCCGGGGCCCATGTGTGAGCACGTGTCAGGGCAAGTGGATGTGGGTGTACACGTATGTTAGTATGGCTCTGTGTGTATGTGTGGCTGCGACAGGATGGGTGGGGTGATAACAGTCTTCTCGGCTGAAGACTGTCTGTGCCTTTTGAAACCCTCACAGTTTCAGAACACTTCCTCTGTCTGCAGGCCACTGCTGTTTATCACAGCCAGACAACAACACCATGAACAGCACTGTCTTTTAACAAAATGCAGCTAGGGTGTTCTATCTCTTTGCAAAACCACCTTTCCTGCCGTCTTTTTCAAACGTTCTTTATCAGTAAGTGCTGTTATCCCTCAGCATGTGGACATTTATGAAGGAAATAAAGGTTGATTTATAAATGTTTCCCACATGATAAGGTCATTCAAATCGATTTGTATAAGACCTCTATGAAATATATCCATATTAAATCCAATCTGATGAGGAATGTATGGTTACAGTCAGTATACAGAAAACTTACATAACTGTCAGAAATACAACGGGAAGTGAAACTTTGTTGCACCTTCACTATGTTGACCTTATGTATAGTTCAATTATATTTTTTCTCTTCAAGTTGTGAACATTGTGAAACACTGTCAGATGCCAAGGTGTCCCTCGCTGGGGAAGCACAGCTTGTTACACTGGGTTCTTTATTCTGATGTACCTTTTTGAACAAATCAGGAGGGTTGATTATGTGAGCTGGTGAACTGAAGAGGCAGAAGTGAGTCAGTAAAGAGAGAGTTCATTGAGAGGTTTTTCCTCTGCTGAACAAACATCATCCAAGAAATTGGTGGAGGCATAAAATGGCAGATTGGAGAAAAGGCCACCAAAAAAACATCAGACATCTATGTCAAACACCCCAAAAAGGCATCCGATCAGTCTCACTTCATTAGAAATGAAGGGTATTCTGTTCTATCTCTGCTGGAGAGGTTGTGCGAGGGAGTTTGTGCTTTATAAAATCAGTCTTTTGACAACTTGATCTGGGGGAATAAGCTCCAGGCTGAGGTGAAACTTGCCTCAGGGACAGTTTGATGTAAGACTTCTTACCGTGTTGAAAACAGGAGTGTCACCAACAAAAAGCCACCAAATCCTAGCGGCTTTGAATGGAGACACTCTGACAGACAGCTTGTCATTAGGTAACACATAATCTGCTTCTTGATAGTGTCTGTCATTTTCATTTATGCCCTCCCCCAACGCCCCTCCCTTCCATGCTTATTTATTTCTGACACTATACCTCCTCTTGGTTTCTATTCATCTTGTCTGTCTGAGTGTGTTTCCTGTGCCATAGATTACCGGATGTCCTCTACAAACAAGCAGGACTCCAGTCGCAGAGAAAGAAAGCAAGCAAAATAAGACACAGACATCAAGAAGTTTGGGTAAACCAAATCCTTTCCATTAGAATATAACGACAAACAGGAACTTGTAAATTCCTAGGCAGTAATTAGGGACATTTGTTTTAGAAAAAAATAAATACCTTATAAAAAATAACAAGCCTTTCATATCTAGTTCAATATTAAACTGTTGAAAAGGTTTATCCTGTGCTGACTATATCTTTGGTGTTCTTGAATATACCACTTGCCACAGTTGCCAGAAATCATGTCTGCTTTGACCGCATAATGCGACTCAGTGTCAAGACCACATGGCTTGTAGGTGTGCTAAACAGGTTGCCTAACCCAACATCCCCCAGTACTGGTTCAAGATGAAAGGGCAAACAACCTGTGTTCTTGACTCTTTCTGTACTCCGGAGCCGCACCCTGCCTGTGACCTGACTTTGGCCTCCCTGCATGTCTTACTAAGGGGCCCATGGTGGTGGAAAGGGTGGGGCCCTTCCTGGAGGCAGAGTGAGAGCTTAGCTCACCTCAAACAAAACAGCCACAAAAACTCCACATATGCTGGGAAACAAACAGGTGTGAGACAACACGTCAGCCCACTGTTTATGCAAAAAAATAAAAAAGACTGAGCAGGGATGCTCAGGCTGAATTTATGAGCTGTTGGCCTTTGAGCAAGCAAACAAGCTGCATGTAGGATTTTAGTTTCCCCCTGAGGCTTTAGCAGTTTTTATATATGCTGAATTGCTTTGGGCAGTGTTGGAAAGGTGAGTTGTTTGTCCGGACAGTTGAACTTTCACCACCTGTTTATGCTAATTCCTCATTCAGAATGACTTGTACGTTTGTCTGTATGAATGTGACTGTGATGAATGTGAATGTGTGAGCAGGATAAAAATACAGCGAGCACCGTGGCTGCTCACTCGAGTGAGATTCCTCGACTGTGCGTTTGTGGGTTACACACACGCACAGCTCAAATTTTGGCAACTAGTTCATCCTACCATCGCCCCCTTGGCTGAGGAGTCAGAGAGAACAATGGGGCCTCTGTCTTCAGACAAGTTAATAGCAAAAACACTTTACATAGTTACAGTCAAGCAATTGCAGCACTACACTGCGCATTGACAAAATTAATGTTATTATTCAGGAGTCTACAGTTGTCGGTCTTGCTGAGACAGAGTTCCGACTTCAAGAATAACTGGTTTGCTGACTACACTTGAAATCACCTCATCTAATATTCACTCGGATTTAATGATGAGTAATTTTACAGTACTCAGCAAAAAAAATTACTATTTTTTAACTATATTTATTCACTTTGAGTATGGAATTATAACAAGCAAGTATTAACTTGTTGAGGACAGTGTTCGGCAAAGACACCTTCCAGGCAAATGCATGTGTGCGCAGAAAAATGGAAGATGTTCAGATTGTCAGGTGGCTGTTTAAAGAGAGGAGGCCCCAGCAGTACCTGGCTGTACCACCTCTCCTTCACATTACATGTATCTTATCCCATAAGCAGGCAAGCTTCTCCTAGATTCCCATGCTACTTAAAAAAATAATTTGTTTCAGTCTTTCTCCCAAACAGCATGTATTGACACCGCTTCTCAGACAAAATACTCTTGCTCTCGTGTCACCTCCCAGCAGTTTACTGGACAGAGAGTATAGCACTACAAATTCAATTTTAGTTCCTTATATATCAGTATTTACATTCCCCAGGGACATTTTATGGCAGCAGGTCTGCTGTTGTTCGTGTGGTCTTCACTTCCAGGAAGAGTCCAGAGGAGCTAGTAGACAAAACAGAGGAGAAGCCTCCCAGAGCAGCTGTCACCAGCTGGGCTAAAGGTCACACTTGTAACAACTGAAAAAGAACCAAGAACATCTGCCAAAAACAAAACCTTTCAATTTGCAATCAAATATGTCTTTGAGTAAGTCAAAGTGTTGTAAAAATATCCTTACATTAACTGCTGACTAAGAATGAAATATGTCTTGTGTACATAACTTGCTTCATGTTATAGCAGTCTCTTTTGATAATGGTGAATAGTGATGGTTTGTCTCCTTTATTTACGCATCATGTTGTAGAATAAAATAGTTCTGGTACTGATGTAATTTCAATAAAGTGTTTGTGGTAGGTGATCAAGTCGTAACAGAGAGCATCAGTCAGACACACAAACAGAGGATTTCTCACATCAAAGTCCTGCTTATCCACAAGGAAATAAAGACAAGCAGCCTTGATTTTTAGCTCGACCAAAACAAGTTTGTCTAATGGATCTCAAATGGGCCCATTAGCCACAGAATTTTCACAACTGAAATTCCAATGTGGATAGCGCCAAAGATTTTACTTGACGACAGTAATATGCAATGGAAAACCAGAGTAAAAGTAAGGAGGGAAGGCAACAAATGACTCCGCTTGCACCGCAAGCCTTCCCACTGCTGCCTAGAGGCCATGCTGCACAGCCATGAATACACACACAGAGAGAAAGAGAAGGAAAAGGAAGAGATTGGGAGGTTTGGGAAGGGAGCAGGGTCTCCATTTCCTCTCGCCAAATTTGCTTTGGCAACCCTTTCCGTGGGAATGGTGCAAGACTAGTTCTCCTCAGCCAGACACAGCCAGGGATCGGCCCACCGAGGAGACGGAAAGCTCAGAAACGTAAAATGGAAAACGTGGGGTGGGGGTAAGTAAATACAGCTGGACTTTTCCATAGCTTTTCCTTTTCCGCCCATTTTTTGCCTTTTGCAGTTTTTATACTGATCAAATGCTTATATAACAAGTTATACCGATATGCTGGAAGTGCATAATGCAGTGTGTGTGCAACATGCAAATGTGCAATGTCTCATAATTTGGCCTTTTTCTGTAGCATGGGGTTTTTGAAGCCAATAACAAAATGTAGGTGTGACAAATGATGGAAATCCATATTTTACTAAATTAAGCCTTATATATGTACATTAAGGCTATATCTTGGAAAGAAAACGTAAAAAAGAAAAAGCATTGGGCGGATGGTTTATGAGATTTAAAATATTTCGTGCCTTTCCTCACATATTTACTCTCATTAAAGTGGACTTGAGGCAAAATTACCACAACATGTTGACGTATTTGGTTTTATCATTTCTACAATATTGATCAGTCATGATAATAATTATTTGAGGGTGGATCACACAAACAGGCAGATATTAAAAACCATATCAACAAACGACAGGAAAAAATGCAGTTTTAAAAGCATGTTTATGTCTTAAGCATTGCTTTCAAACCACATCAGTCTTTAAATGGAATGGAAAAGAATTTAATGTTCCATTCATGATCTTAGAACACAAATGTTTTAGAGTCATCTAAAAGCAGGATAACTCAATTGGCTCCATTTTTCATTTATACACTAATGGACATTTTCCATTGATCCGAGTGTGTATGTGTGTATGCCTGCACTTTAGAATATATGTCAAATCTCATTTACAGTCGGCTAAATGCCTCATAATTCATAATATTAGATGACAAACTAAGCCCTTATTCTAAGTGGTGCTGATAAACTTCATTTTCCCTAGCCATATACTATATCTGTTTATGGTATAAAACAAATCAAAGGCCTGTAGTTCCCAATTTATGGATTTCTTACAATAATAGAATCTAACTATTTTCAGGATTTGGCTTGATTGAGAGGGGCTGTGATGATCCAGATTTTGGTTTGGCATCAGAGCTGTGGAGCAGTGTAGAAAAGAAGAGAATTCCTACGTTTTCTCTCTGCACAGAAGAAGGTTGTACGGAGGCCCGATTAAGGAAAGATCTGCTGATGGCTCTTTTTATTTGCATTGGTGCAAAAAACTGGCTCGTTTCAAAGGAAACCAGATGTGAATTATGGGTAACAAGGGGTGTAGGGTGTGTGTGTGTGTATGCCAAATGCAGGCTTGCAAGCATGTGTGTGTGTGAGTGAAGGATGAGTACATGTATGTGTGCAGGATCGGGGAATGCAGGGCATAGGGCATATTTCTGCTTGGAGTGTTACGTGCCCTAAGGTTGAGGTTGCTTGTGAAAGGGTTAAGTCGCATGGCTGAGCAAATACATAAATAGCACTGGAAGGTGTGTGTGGGCATGGATGCTGCTGCCAGCTGGCATGGAGGGAGAGGGTTTACATGCACACACACACATACACACAAACTGGTAGTCTGATTTCTTAGTATTACTTATGGGGCACTGAAATACCAGCAGGCATTTCGGGTACCCCAGTCCAGCCTGCACTGCAGCAGATGCCTTAACATGTGACATCCCAGCAAAGAGTGTTGTGCAAACGCAAACACAAACACACATTGGTGTATACTTGTTTGAAGTCACACTAACCCACGCACACTGACACACAAATGCTAACACACCAAAAGAAGCAAGCCCGCTCGCTCCCACACATCAAAGAGCTCACAGCAGCAGAGGGAAGCTGCAGAGACGTGCCCCAATACATAATGATAAATCACCTCCCAAACCTTAAGAAAACTCTCAACTCGTCTTAACTGCACTAATATAGACACCCCAAGCAAAACAGATGAGTGGGTGCTCCGGGACTCCTTCCCTACCTCACATTCTTTGAACACACACTTTCCTCCTGTATGACATTTCCACTAATCTGAGTGGTATGGGACAGGTTCGAGATCTCTGGAATTTTGTCCGGTAACAATTTGAAATCTGACATGAAGGATTTTATGTTGTCCTCGCTCATGTTCACGACCCGTTCACCTTAACTGCTTTTAGCAGAAAGTCTTGGTAGACTTCCTAAAGTGGGGCACGGGAAGGGCTGATCATATTTAGCCATGTTTTGAGTGTGTCATGTGTCCTTGTGCTCATGTGCAGGGGCAATTTTCTGTGCCTGGATCCTTCTGTCAGAGAGGCGATGAGGGGGATTTAAGGGTGGGTGAGGGCTTGCAGTCAAATCCTCTCTCATCTTACAGGCATCATTACGCCTGCTAAAGCCTCATCCCTGGAGCCCTCCACTACCAGGGACGAGGACAGACCACCAATTAACGTCTTAACCTCCCTCTTGCCCTCTATGTCTCTATCTCACTGACACCTAGAGCTGGAGGAGGGCAAGGGTTGATAAAGATGCTGCCTCATGGGAGACTTTAAAAGCTGCTGGCATTACAGACATTATCTGCTGAGCCGGAGTGAGCATTTCCCCTGCATACAGACATAACGTTCACCACTACAGTTTTACCATAGCCACAGTGCATCATAAATAATAACTTCCTACATAAATGTCACCATACACCTTTATTTTCTAGAAATAATAATATCATGGATATATAGTTAGAGTTTGACAGGATAGACTTATGTCTCGGTGTTGTGTTTTGATTGCATTGACAATAAGCAAATAATGCTATATTAAGGCAAATGTATTTTAATAAGAGATAATATTTCTTCCTTAGATAAACTGTTGAACATGCATATGATAAACTGTGTCTATAGTGCAAAGGATTTGAATTACAACCTGGCCTTGTAAGACCTGATTCTCATTTCAGTTAAAGCATCTAGGATGCAGCCGGAATATAAATAAAAAGGCTCCTGGGGTGATGAAAGAGTGGTCTGCTGTGACTCAGTAGCTGTAAATGAATTGCTGATAACATAAACAAGCCTCCAGCACTCGAGACAGTGAAGGTGATATGATGGTTAAGAGGATAATAGAAGGTGTGAATCTGTAACGGCCATCTAATAATCTCAACCACAACCAATCACATCCAATCCACTGGAGCACCTGCAGGGGTGCTGAGCCACAGTGAACAAAACAGCTCATTGGGCCATAATGAATGAGTCAGACTACCCACTTCAGCCATGTGCGTCTGTGTTTACAGCTTGTGCTTCAAAGTAAACACAGCAACTGGGTGAGGTGAAAATTTGTCTTATTTCTAACTTTAGAAGTGGAAATGTTTGGCACTATAGATAACACATTCCATCTCGACCCCTGTACGACTGCTGCAGTGACAGTCTAAGAATTAGCCCAAAGCATTTTGGGCAACAAGTGGTAAACATACCTTGTAATACCCTCTAGGGCTGGATTGTTGATTTTTGCTCCTAATATTCAATTTAGAGAACATGGCAGCTACAGTTCTCTTTAACATCCAGTACATTTTATTCTTGAACATATTTTGAGAAGTAAACAGTCACAGATCACCAGCACATTTCGGCTAATATGCTTTAGCTTTTAACCTTCCAACTGGCTGTCCAATGATAACCCCTTGCCGTACAAAAAAACAACTAGCCTTTCAGAGATCAGAGATCAGATAGCGATGCAGAGGCTACACTCCTATTCCTTCCTGTCTCCTGGGTAGGATTAGGTCAAGCTGTAAGCGGTTTCAGACACCATGACTAGCCACTGTCACTCTCCAGACCAGGCCCTCGTCTGACAGGCCCTGCTGTCTGGGCCTGCTTGCTTCTTAGACAAACCACTGAACACACTAGGTCTTTACAAGCAGACAGCAACTCCCTATATGCTGCACAAAACAGCAGCTGTATCTACTGATTGCTGTGTTTGTTGTAGTTGGGCATTAAGTGGGCAGGGCCTGGTCACACTAATGCATTTGGAGACATGGTGGGTCAATACAAGCACCATGCTGAGCCCATTTTGCCATGTATGTATGCATGGTTATATGGATGTATGGACAGATGGATAGATGGATAGATGGATTCACTTATTGGATGACCACTATTGTGTGGAAATCACCATGCTGAATAAAGCAATGCTGCAAATTATTTAATTTTCATTAAAACACATCATGATATGAAAGAGAAAAGTGACAGATTTGTTAGGAACTTTGATAATTGATAAATTCATAAAATAATATATGACTAGGAGCTTTTCTTCAGCACCAAAATAAACCTGTGAAAAGTATTGTAGGTTTATTCTGCAGACCCATATTAAAAGTGGCAGTAGTGCTACTCCAGCACCTGGACAGCTCTTCCAGTTCCAATCCCATTTAGAGCACGGTCGAGCAGCTGTGAGAACAACGGCAGCCACTGACCTGTCTGTGACAACCAGCTATCACAGAATATTCTGTGTTATCATCCGAACAGACATAAGTGGCATTTGGATTAGCATTAGCAACAGTTACAAAACTCTTGCAATTACAGTATTTGTTTAGAGAATACACCTGAACATGGCCGCTGATTAGTTTCCCTTCACTCAGACAGTGTAATGGTATGGTGATGAGAGGGTTTGTGTATTTAGTTTTGTCCATATTATCACTGCTGCTCTCCTCACAAGAGGAAAGATTGCATTTGAGCATGCATTGTTTCAGCAGCATTTTGGATCTCACATTCAAACCACAAAATAGACAGAAGGGTTGAACTTGCCCAGCAAAATAAGCATGTCAGACAGGAGGTCAGCAAATACAAAGCAAAAAAAAGATAAATGTTTCAGTGAGAGACATTAGGTCATGTGCTGCCAAGGCCAAGTGGTGCTTGGGGACCTTTAAGAAAAGAGACAGCAACCATGTTCCTGTAATACTGCACCAGGAATACGTGGCTATTACAAGTCATTAACTACCAGACTGGAGTTCCAGCTAACACTTGAAATATTTATCCCAGAGGGGACAGGGCTGAGAGGAGAGCATGCTGAGCATCATCCTCTGCTGTATTCTAAAGGTATTTCATGGGGAAAACTGCCCAAGCAAAGTCCCGAAACTGTCACATGCCTTTTTCTGAGGTGAGAAGCTCTCCTTTGAGCCTCTTGACACCCTCAACGAAGGTGAGGGAAAATGGTCGCCACTGCACATGTGCTGCATGGACTGAAGTCACATCTCAATGTCTGTCAGGCTCTGCTGCCTTTCTCTAGGAGAGGAGGCATGATGGGCTGGGTTGTTAGTGAGCACTCCAGTTGTGCTGTGATGGGAACGCTTCCGACACCTTTCAGACACTTGGTACTAATGATGCTCAGCTTGCCCTGTGGCAGGCTGGGAGATTTTTTCTTCTTCGTCCAGTATTATAATGAACAATTTTTAGCGTCATCCATGCAAGCACACAGGAAAAACATGCCAGCTCAGCCAGATTGCGGTTATTCTGACTTTTGCAAGTTAATGTTCTAAAAAACAACAAGGTCTCTGTGCTTATTATATCCTGTTGAATCAACTCATTTTAAGTCAATTTCAATTAAATCTGACCATAATTTATATAACATTTTAAATAAAAAATATACTTTACTATATATATATACTATATTATTCAAAACGGTTACCAAAAGCAAGAGTACCAAATATCTGAGAGAGTTGCCTCTCTTTTTGTTTTTAAATCAATGTGAACACTTTGGTTTTCCCATCTGGGATTACATTTATTTATACAGAATTGGACTTGTGAAGACTTTATGCAATGGTCTTTTCTGTTTGGAGCTTATGGTGGCCATTGCTGGTCATGCTAACTTCCCAGGTCCAGCTTCACATATCCCGATGATCTTTCTTCAGAAAGGCCTATACCTTACAGAGATATTATATAATTATAGTTTTTCCCAGATTGTGCTTCTGAAAATGATGACTCTATTGAAATCCAGAAGTAAATATACCCTCTGTCATGTTGAGGTAAAGTAGCCAATAATAGGTGAAAGCCTTGTTAGAGCCAGCCAGACAGAAAAGACAGGAGGAATGAATCAATGAGCACCAGAGGCTTCCTGAGGGCCAGCGTAGAGGGGGGGTGGGCAGTTATTGTAAATCAATTGTCGACCAATTCATTTCCATTGATGGCATCAGAATAATGACATGCTGTAATAAAATGGTAATCAGGGCCTTTAGCTGCGGGCGGTAGAGACTCGATTGGCAATCTGAGCTGCAGGGAAAGTGGCAGTGGCCCACATTCTCCACTCTTCCATTGTTGAACATGTGTGCACTCATTCATGTGTAGGCATGTTAGTATCTGCTCAATAGAACATGTCATTTGTTTTTGTTGTGGCTGGATAAGTATGTTTGTCAGAAAGCATGTGCATGAGGAAAATCTCACGTGCTGCGCAGCCTCCGATTTAATCCCACAGATATGTGGCCCAGCGATGGCAGCAGATGGCTCGGTGAGCCGATTAAAATCTCAACAGCTAACCTCACACCAACCCAAACAGACACACTTTTAAGTGAGTAAGAGGAGCTGAGACAATTACCATACATTTCCTAGCAACTTCAAGGGGAGGGAGAAAATAGATGATGTTAAGAGTTTGTTTAGCTCCACAGAACCACAGACACCTTGAACCCCCACCAATCAATGGCAGAGACAAACAATATTAAACTGTGGGCCATGGCTGTGGATTTTTAAACATTGGTAACATTTAGCAAACATTCAACCAACGTGTACTTCGGGATGACAGGTTGATTTTATCTGGTGACCTGCCCAGTGAAGCCTCTGTTAAATGTTCAGGTCTTAAGTATGCAGAGGTGAACATTAGATATTAAATCAAAACAGTCTGTCTTACACTGAATAGAGTTGGCAGTTTCATTTAATTTTCATTTAGTTTTAATAACTCTTTTTTATTTCTACATATTTTATATCAGTAAATGTATTTAATGTAGAACTGCTACCTTCTTTTTCTGCCTTCCCACCCTATATAAAATGTACAAACACAAAATGGAGGGGTGTTGTTCAAGCATTAAGCCAATAGCAGAGGCATGCTATCTAAAATCAAATACAGGGGGAGAAATATGACTGCTTTGTTTGGTTCAGTGTAATCAAGCAGAGCCAAAATAATCAGATGGCTTCTTCATGGTAATATAGCAGGGTTTTGAGTTTAAAGGTCCAGTCAACACATATGGAAAATAGGTCAATTAAATAGGATTACAGTAATTAAGTGGTATTCTGGGAAATAAGGTGTGTAAGAAGGGTTGAATGGTGCTGCTGTAGAAAGCAGTTGTACAAGAGTACAAGGACCACAGTCCAATTGAACCCATCCAAAGGGCAGGTTGAGCAGGGTGAAGTTGGGGTCGCATTGCTGTATGCCCCAAAAAGAGGGGACAGTGGTGTCTGTTGCAGGAGTTCACCTCGAGGTGAGCAAGCAAACCCATGCCATAAACAAGTCTGAAGTTTATAGCCACTCTTTGGGTTTGTTGTTCGACCGCATTCTGGCCCTGATATCTGACTGGTGGGGGGTGGGCAAGGACACAACAGAGACACGCAAAGGGAAGACGCCGTAAAAAACAAAGAGAAGTTTAGAAAAAAACATGTGGATCACAGGGAGGCCACTGGTCACTAAAAGTTGGGGTCATTCAAAGAGCAGCTTTCGGTCAAACACTTCAGGTCAGTCTTGTTGCAATCTTGGTTTTAGTTCTCTCTCTGAATGGATAGCTATACACAGTCGGTTACAGCACGTGTGTCATTTTGTTTCCTCTATTCTCCAATGCACATGCATGCACAACTCCAAAGCCGTTTTCAGACATGACCTCTAATTGGCTACTGAGTTTACTCGTAGTCTGCCTTTCACACGTGCACAACACAGCAGGAGGTTTTCTGCACAGACGCATTCACAACAGCATAAAATCAGGGAAGAGCTGGAGCAGCCGGATGCAGCAGACAGAGACAGGAAGTGACATATTAACTCTGCTGCTACTAGGCGGCTGAATTCCGTAGAAACTGACGAGCGTCTCACTCTGACATTTGCGTTCACGCATGCACCTCCGTCGGGGAAAATACAAAGGACATGCGGAGTCCAGTGCATGTCTGAAAGCAGCAAAAGAGAACAAGAGCAGGCACTCTGAAGAACCAAGTCACTTGCTTCTGGAAAAACAATAAAAAAGAAACACGATGGGCAGGGAAGAAAAAGGAAAGAAAAACAAATGACAGGATGTTGCGGTTATGTGTGTGTTTGTGCATGTTTGGTTGTGGGGGTAGCAGTTGCTCTTCTTTCCTCACTGGAATCTGTCATAATTAAATAGGATAGGTTTTACAGTAAGTGAGAGCCTGAGGGGAGCCGGCTGCACTGCAAACATATTCAAGGCAGCAGTGAGGGGAACGATGTTTGGTTGAATGCTTTCGAGTTCTTTTAGCCTTACACACTTTTAACATGGTGTGTTCGAAGGACGGTTCTTCATGTGTGACTTCAGCAGAACCTTTATATGGCAGAAACAGGGATCTTAAACATCCCAGTTGGGCCAGCTATAAAAACAAGACCAGGCTGAAACCTAAAGAATGCAAAGCTGTCATTGTGATTGGACTCTACAGGGCCACTTCAAGCGGCCACAAGGAACCCTGTTTTTCCTTGGTGTGAAACTTTATTAGCAAGTGATGAAAGTTACACCGAGAGCCAGTTTGGAAGCTGAGTGCAAAGCTCATTAATGAACCTAGAAACAACTTGCTGTATGTTCTTCAGCTCTTGTTGTTGCCACAGCAAACTGGAGGACCCTGTGTGTACGAGTGGCTGCCCATGAGCAAACACAATTGTATGTTTGTGTGCACGTGTGTGTACACTGGGCCTGCCTCCAGCTTCTGTCTGAGGGTGCTGGGACGCATTGGTTGCTGTCAATCAGGGTTTGTTTAGTGGGATGTGTTAACTGCCGGGCCTTCCTCTCAAGCTACACACACAAATACACACCTGGGCCCGCAGCTCTGCCCTTGTGACAAGCAGACAGCTCTGAATTTACAGTCCATAAGTTTTAGAAAGATCTTTAACTGTCTCAGGCCTGAATCAATTTAACAATAGTTTTACAGGCAGATTGTGAGGCATTTAGGCTTAATTGGAAAATATCTATATCTTTCCCTTATCATAAAATGGGGTCTATATTGATTGTTTTTCCGGAAGTCAAAAACCCAAAGATATTTAACGAACAATGCAAAAAAAAAAAATCTTCATAGGTCTGAGTGTATCGAATGAGTAATAAAATGCACACGAAGATCAAAACATGTTCTCATGTTAAATTATCCTTGAATGAATCTTTGTGTCTGGAATTCTACAAGAGTGAATAAGAAAAATTATAGGAAAGTATGGTAAAGTAAATAAAAGTCAGTCCAGGCCCGCTGTGTCACTGAGTCAAGGAAACCATCCAAGGATGTACTGAACACTTCGAGCTTACCGGCAGTGAGTGATGGAGGCAGCCAATCACATGGGAGAACCAGAGCATCACCTTGGCAACCAGTAAACCCATGGCTTTTGTGGAGAAGTATAGACTAAACTGTTGATACAGAGTCAAAGCAGACCCCAGTGTGACTGATCTGTATGAACTGAATCCCCTGTCTCACTCACACAAACACACACACACACACAAGCACGAGGATCATCATGACCTGCACGAGACACGCTGTTCACTGTTGTGGTGTTTTCGGTCAAAGTGACATATGTTTGTTCATGGGACTGGCTTTATCTTTAATGTGTTTTTGTGCGTGCGTGTGACTGCGTACGTAGGAGAGTGGGATGGTGGGATAACAAGTGGAAGAGAAAAGAGACAGTGAATGACTCACCTCACCTGTACACAGACAGGCGACAAGTGTGAATGGGAGTGTATGTGCGCGCACCAATATGCATTTCTGTGCCTCTGTGTGCCAATATGTGCTGACTACCTTTCTCCTGGACTCCTGCAACTGTGTCTCCACTCCAGAAACGTGTGTGTGCTGGCGGTTTGTTTGTGGGAGTTATTTTACTGCAGGTGAGCGGCATACCATTAGCTATGCTGTAGACAGATGGACTGATAACAGACAAGCAGATACAGGCACAGGCACAGACGCACACACACACACAGATGTGAACTGGTGAACATAGAGAGATTCGATGCAGCTGTGTATGCAGCAGAGGGACAAAAACAAAACAAGTGTTCTGAATTAGTCTAAACATTTCTGAACACCTGCAGACACACACCAATAAAGGAAATGTGTGTGAGTGGTAGCAGAAGCATTCTGATCTTTCAGTCACTTCATTTTGTAAAGTAAAATGCACCCCATCAATCCGGCTTTGACACTGCTAACATACCTCATCTCTCACTCATACACACTCATACAGAGACCTACTATCAATCACATGTCAGCATGCGCTAATGCACCTCATCTTTCATTCATGGAGAGGAAACGGCACGAATAAGCACCAACTCTGCTCATACTGAAATGTGGGATTAGCAATGTTAACTGAACTGAACCTGGCATTGGATTTAAATGGACCTTGCTCAGCATTGTGTAGCAATCAAGGCATAGCTTGTAGGGTTATAACAGTGTAATTGGATGATACCACATTGGGAAGCTTTGACCAAGTATAGGTATATATTTTTGATCTTTTGAGAAATAAAGGTTTACATCTCGTGAGTAGAATACAAATTTTTACCCTGTATATCACTCAAATCACCTGAACTGTGGGCTACTAATCATTCCTGTAAGAACACAATTAAACACACATAACCAGCTAATACAAAAACAGAGTAGAATTCATCTGTTTCACCCTTTCCATTAGAATTGTGTAAATATCACTATTAAGTCTTAGAGCAGTGGCTCATGCGAATGCCTACAAGCCCTCGCACCTGAGATGACTCGGAGAACATCGCTGTTACAAGTCTGTTCTGATATCAGTTATTCGCAGCCCCGCAGTCTTTAGAAATTCTTGGGCGTCAATCGCACAAAAGGTGCAACTTCAAAGCGGCCATTTTATTTCTACTTGACTCAGTTTATTCACGGACTGTGGAGAGAGCCATGTTCCTGCTCTGCCTTTGCTTAATTTTTTTCGGTCTGCAGCACATATACTTAGTCTGTTGTGTCTTGCTCTCTGTGATTCCACACCCTCTGAATTCTTGGAATCAAGTTTCCCTCGTTACCCTGGCGTCGTCCCCCTCCCCGTCCTTGCGAATGCTTTTTTTTAAAATTCCTTGTACGACTTGGAGTCTGGCATAGGCTGTGTTTTTCTCCATAGAAACGTATATAACAGTCCAACACAGCCAAGCTCGGGCTCAGCAAACAGAGACCAAATAAAATCCATCATTCAGTCGGTGTGTGTGAAAGCCTTTTCCCCTCTCTCTCCATGAGGCACTCACGCCTTATTTTAGAGCAGTTCCAGCAGGACAGGAGGGCGGGGGGTTGAGCAAAGTTTTGAACACAGACGTCATTCGGCAAGTCGCCTGCTAATGGCAAGAAGCATTTCAGCAAGCTAGAATAATCCTAAAAACAGACGAAGAAAACACATGCATGCTTCCAAAACACTGAAAACTCTGACGAAACAGTAACAGAAATCTTAAGAGGATCCCTGTAATAGTCATTTGAACTGATAATGTTACTCATGACTCCATCACCTGGTGGATCATAACATTATGTGTGGCAACATTTAGGATGTATTTTGATGTTGCTACTCATCGTTATATTCATCCCAGCTGCTAACAACAAACTCACTTTAAAGAGCACTTCTGTACCTTCCCAGCACATAAGTGCAACTAAAATCTACCAATTTGATCCCATTCTTATGATGTAATCACTTAAAATTTTGGATATTTGCTTTAGTTATGTAAGCCCTCGGCCCCCTCCAAACCCTCCACTCGGTCTGCCAGATGGAACAAATGACGAATCTCAGACGGTTGGCGTTTCCTGGCCAGAGAAGCAGGGGAAGGCTTACTTCCAAGCCATTTCCTAAGACGCAAATTGTTCAATGAAACCCACATATATCAGCAAGTGTGTAGAACAACTGTAGTTGATAGAGACGACTGCACACGTTGTCATGCGGACCTGCCTTCGTCTCTTTGGCACTGTATGTGCCAAGGCACATGCAGAAATCCGATTATTGTTATCTACCATAGATTTGATTGCTGTGGGTTCTTTCATGGATGGGATTGAATTTAAGACCAATTAGAAAACTAGAAAAATTAGGAAAAAGGGCCATGTGGGTGCAGATGTTTTAGACATTTTTGACAAATAAAAAAACAAACAAAAGATTAAGAAGCTGACTGTGAATAGACAGTCAACAAAGAAACAAACTTTCATGCAATAATAATGATAATATGCCCTTTAACTAGCTATCAAGAAGTATGTACTGCAACTTTGTGGGCATCGGGAACATTGTGGCAACCTATATTTTCAATGCCAACTCTCACAAATAATGTGCTTTTCTTTTAATGAAATGCATGCATTCAGTTGGGAGTGCATACATTACACACACACACACACACACACACACACACACACACACACACACACACACACACACACACACACACACACACACACACACACACACACACACACACACACACACACACACACACACACACACACACACAACAGTCACTGTCAGCTGACACTGGCCAGCAACCCAGCCAATCGGCTCTGTCTGTTGCACTGGACAATCAGCCTCGCTGCCCTTAGCAAACCCCATGGCCCTCTGGGATATCTGTGCTGAGAGCGAGGGAGAGAAGAAAGGGAAAGGGAGGGAGGGAGGGCCAGCGCTGATGGTGGCTATGGGAAAAGTGTACGTGACACACAGACAAGAGCCAGAGTCAGACTCTGGCAGAAGACGTCACAGACTCTCTATCAGCTGTCTCTGGACTCTGTCAGCTGTCTGTAACTGTCTCTCTTTGTCTCTTTATACCAGGGGTGGGCAAACTTTTTGACTCACGGGCCAAAATGGGTTCTAAAATTTGACAGAGGGGCCGGGCTAGGACCAGATGGTTGGATTGTTTTTGTGAACTAATATAAATGACATGGGAAAATCATTACATGAAAGGATTTGGCTTAAACAGGTAGCAAAGCATTTATTTGCAAGGCAATTTAACAAAAACTATTTCAAATGCCACCAAAAAACTTGCCTTGGTAGTTGACTCTTGAATCTCAGTTTGTCGGTGAAATTTTTTTTGCTGAGTCTGTAAATTAGCGGCCAGCCTCTGAGACGTAGCCGCCCGTTCTTGCGTTGACTGCTTGCTCGGCACACTCGGCACTCATTGTCTACTTTTCGTTTCCTCGATCTGCTCATTTCACAGAAAGGCTCATAGGGCAAAGCGAAAAAGTGAAGGGAGTTCATGTGCCCTTTCGAGCCCTATACACCACACTCCCGGTCAAATTTAATTTAGCTGACGCTTTTATCCAAAGCGACTTACAATAAGTGCATTCAACCCCGAGGCTACAAACCCAGAACAACAAGAAGCAAGAAAGTACAATTTCTTGCTTCTTGTTGGCAAAGCAAAACTACAAAGTGCTATAAGTAAGTACCATTTAAGTGCTACAAAATTGTTAGTTTCCCCACCTAAAAAACTAACAATTTTTTTTTACATATATTTGGACAAGTTCGGCGGGCCCGTACTTTGCCCATGTCTGCTCTATACATATCTTTTAACCTCAACCCCTCAAGTGGCATCTCTTTATCCTCAATGTCCTAGTCGATTTAAAACTCTGCCTCTTAGACTAGACTCTTAGACTAGAGAAGACTCCTTGATGATCCAAGGCCTTTTCCCGGTTAAGAACAAGGTCTTCTCCCTTGTCTAGATGCCATCTAGCCTACTCATTCCCCCATCCTCTACAACCATGACACAGTTACATAATCGCATTTGGTAAACTATGTGACACCCCCTCCCCCCGACCCCTCCAATCTCAAATCGCACTGATCTGTTATGTCTGAGGTCGAGGAGACGAGATTTCCAGACAGACATTTTGGAAGATTTTGTAACTGCGTTGTGGAACACACAGTTACTTTCATGTGTTCCTTCAAACGAAAAAAGAAAAAATGTCCTTCCAATCAAAGATTAAAAGATGCAGGCCGTCGTTTCAATTCTGAGAAAACGGCAGATGAAATTGCCCGACCGTAATCTTCATTTTATCAGTTTAGCATAATACTACATAAATGTTCCTATCAGTTGCATTTGTGTTTGTGTGCATTTTCCCCTCAGTGAGCTCATTGTTTTGGGACAAGCGAGGATGTACATGGCAATTTGACACTGTATAAATTAAGTTGAATTTAATATTTTGTGAAGCAGTGAGGTTTCGAAAGGTTCACTCAAATGTACATCCGTGTGCAGCCAAGAATTCATAGGATTGAATACATACTGTAAACAACGCAGCCTATATGCACCACACGTTCAAATGCAGACACTCAACATGCTGGTTTTCAGCTATATAATGATAAGTTGAGAGTGTAAATCATTGAACCTACTTTGTACCCAAACAAAAAGCAGTCTTGACGGTCATCCTGTCCACTGCAGGTACAGTACTTTTACTTCTAGGTACTGTTGCAGCTGTGCACTCTTAATTAATTTGACTACGAGGATACCTTGATAGGTTGGGAACAGAGGGGGAAGTGCTTAAATCAGAGTAGCTGTTTTCTCTTACAGGGGTGGTAAAAAATAACAGCTGCAATTGGCAGGCTCAGAGATTTTCCACTGGCTCTACTTCCCTGAGAGGTTCTCCCTCTTTCCTCTCTCTAGCTCTCAACCAAACTCTTTTTTCATTGTATAGTTTTATCATTTTACCTTTCCCTGGACAACAAGTGAGGATAAGCCTTTCATATACACACTCAACAAAACAGAGAGAGAGGCGAAAAGGGAATAGGATGCATGAAGCCAGTGTGGTAGCAAAAAGAGGAAATGGCCATTTCCTCCGCTTCCCCATTTCCTTTATTTTGTCCCATAATGTGGGAGGGAGATTACAGTTCTGAACAAGAAAAGAGAAAGTGGGAAGAGAAAAAACAGAGGCAGCAAATGTAAGAACAACAGGAGAAAGGGGAAGGGAGGAGAAAGGCACAAGAAAAATAAAAAATGCATCAAGAGCTGAAGCAGGCAGGAAGCCGCCCGTGGGCTTAAGTGCAGGGAAATTAACATCAAACTGTCTTTAACTACGCTGCTCGCCACAAACAACGGGCCAGTCTCTCCCCTCCATCTCCACAGCCTATAAAATAATTCATTTAAAGGAAGGGAAACTTGTACGTCTTGTTGCTACCATCTAGGTGAAACCTCGGTCAGGTTTGAATTTCCCAAAGAATACGTTAATACAAGGCCAAGGTTTACTGGCGTGGAGCAGGCCGTCAAACTCACCACAGCAGATAAGTGCTATGGACTAGGATTAGATGTGGTGAATTAGACTGAAGCTGAGGTGCTAATAGCCCTGGACTAATGAGGGCACTTACGTCAATTAGGGGGAGTACAACTATCATCCCTCAACTGGCTTCATCACTCCATTTGTCTTGTTTTATGTTCACTCCCCTGCAAAGCCAACAGATCTTATTAGTAAGGAAAAATGACTTCAAACACTTGCAGTGTGTGTTTCAGTGATAAAGAATGAACCAGTGCCTGTTTATGTGATGGTATCAAAAAAGCTGTATACGAGGCCTATTCAACATACTCTGTTAACACTCCGCAGGTCCCCCGTATTTTCTCCAGAGAAGGTGCAAGTGTGAACGCAAATGTCTGAGTGAGATGCTCCGCAGTCTCTGCGGACTTTATCTGCTTGACCTCCTTGTATAATGTCCATATAAATCCAGGAGAAGTCGACTTGAGAACACAGCAGGGGATCCCCCGCTGACAGATGCACAAATGAAAAACAAAACAAAAAGGAAACAAATAAGCGACGACAGAAGTAGAAGACACCTTCGAAGATGTCAACTTTTCAGGAGAGTTGGTGGTGATAAGAGTCAAGAAAGTCACGTCATCTCCGCAGCGAAGTTAATACGTTACTTCGTGCCTCTGACTGCTCCACCCTGCTGCTCCACCTCTCGCCTGAATAATGCAGAGGATTTGTTGCTGTTGTAAACATGTCTGTGCACACAACCTCACACTACATTGTCCATGTGTGTAAGGCAGACTGCAGGTTAAGTCCATAGTCAACTCTCCGGATTTAACCTGCAGGTCCTGTCTAGTGTGTCTTTGTGCGTGTGGAATGAAATCCCCCAATGTGATCTGAATCCCTTCAAGGCACTGTTGGAGAGTGGGTGGGGAAGGTGTGTGTGTGTGTGTGGGTTATTTACTTTTTTGCGCGGGGGGTTTAAGGAGGCAACCCAACACTAGTGAGTCTGCACTGGCTTTAATGAGCAGTATAACTGATCGATTTTACTGCATAGATTAGATTTGGGGAGTGCACTTGATGGTGGGGGTTAGGGTTGTTGTTGGTGGCGGTGGCAATCATCAGGCGCCTAGTTGGTCTTCTGGAGTCTGCCTGGGCCAACTTACACACACACACACACACACACACACACACAAATACACAGAGAAGCTAGGGGAGATATCAAGGCTGGCTGGGGGTGCAGTTAGGCAGCTGTTAGCATTTCAGAAAAGATTAGCACCAGGTTCAACTGTAAACAATGAGCTCATTCTCTCTGCTAGGGTGCCGCGCAACACACCACATCTGTTTTGGAACAAGCAGTCTTATTCAAGGCCCACACTGAGGTAATCCACACCACTCTTGTAAAAGTCTAACTGGGAAAAGCACTTGAGAGGACCTTAGAGTCCTGTCATGTCCTGTAATGCTGTGAATGGTATATTTAATGTGTTATGAGTTCTATGCATCACTCGAGACGACTGAAGAAATAATGATGAATATTCATAAAAACTGCATGGAAAAACTTACTAAATTCAAGATTCAAAAACTTCTGTTTAACTTTTATCGTGAAGGGAAGAGGGTGAAAACATGGTTCCTACAAACATATACAAATACCCTCAGCTTCCTGGGGTTCCCTATTAAAATCACCAGTGGTATTATCTTTAAAAGTGTGATTTTTTAATCACAATCGCCATTTTGTAAATCATACAGGGCTTTAGAATGAATGCCTACAGATCACTTGCTTGATATGCAAGTCATCAAAAGTAAATGTTTAAAAAAAAATGTTGTAACTGCCATCAAAATATCCAATAATGCTGTTTTCTAAACTTCTGCCTCTACTAGCATGACAGCATCCTCAACCTGTGCCATATGAAAATATTGCCAAAGTTCTATATACATTTTTTTCTGATGCGCCACTCCCTTGGTTTATGATTTTTAGGAAATGTGATTCTCAAACCCAACGAACCAGTCCACCTTAAGCTCTGTCCTGAAATCTATCAAAATAAGGATTTTGTAAAAATGTCTCATAGGTGATTTCTAATTGAGGAATCAAATCCAGCTGTTGTTGCCTAGGGACTGTAGTAACTAACCTCATCTTAATAATTTCTTTACTTTTTTATTGATCTTTTTATGGCTAAGATGTCATAGCAGATCTGAGCGCAGCTCATTGATACATTCAGCCCCTCATGACTACGCTTACTCTATTTCGGGCATGTGCCGACACACAGACATTCAATAGACGCGTCTGTTTGCTCACACTGGGTTATAACAACATTATTTAGTCTTCTGAAACATTACATGATTATTGGCATATAGAGCGGGAATTGAGATCTGATCACAGAGATCACATGAGCGCACAGACAAACAGACAAACTTAAAGCTGTCCACTTGGATTGGATCTCTCAGGAAGGATGTCAATATCAGGTTGAAACGGAGTCCAAAATAAATATGTTAAGAAAGACTTGCTGAACAAGTCTCCAATATGATCCACTATATTAAGTAGCACTTATATGGTAGTTACATATAGAACTTTGTCGTTTGGCTTTCTTGAAGAAAAGTGTACTTTCCTGATTCTTGTTGTTCTGGGTTTGTACCCTCAAGGTTGAATGCACTTATTGTAAGTTGCTTTGGATAAGAGCGTCAGCTAAAAGTAATGTAATGTAACGTCCATTAGGTCACTTATCAAAGCAGTTACAATGTGAACACACCTTCATCCTGTCGGTGCTTTTTGTAGAAAGCAGAAATTATGTTTTGTGCGTGGCTTCATATAGATGTGCAGCTTTTAGTATATGACAAATTTTTGGAGAATGACAAAGACTTAGAGGGGGAAAATGGGTGACAACTGGCCCATCTATAGCTAGTTACTGAAAAGAGAGGAATCTTCCGCCTCTCGTCTCACACAAGATGTGTGGGGTACACAGCAAGCACAGTTGCAGCAACCACTGTACAGGCTCAGAGGCTGGTCCAGACAGTGGTAAAAGCTGAGAACGTGGGTGTGAACCTTCACCCTTCAGCATGTGAATTATTTTTCCAAAATGTGAAGCTCTTTCTATTATATTAAAACAACAGACTGGGAGTAGGTGTGCTTGCAATTCTGGAGCCCAAAAATAAGTGTACTGCTTTCTCCTGACAGTTTTTAGTACTGTGGTTCTTATCCTAGTGTGTGTGTGTGTGTGTGTGTGTGTGTGTGTTTGTGCGCGCGTGTGCGTGCGTGTGTGGCTGGCATGCGGGTCAAACAGACAAGAGGAGCAGGTGGCACCCAGGTGGGTGCTGCCGGGTCGGTGGCTGAGGATTGGTGGGCGCTGCCCTTTCAGAATCCACGTTCCATCTGCCTCGGCCGGCGGTGTTTGCGTCCCAGTGACAAAGAGACAACAGAGGGAGGAAAAGATGGCACCGCCATTTAAAAAAAACCTACTGATCTTGTGTTCATTTTCTCCACCATCCTCCACTTCAGTCTAACTACAGAGGCAGCTCTGACAGACTTGGCTCCGGCTCCTGTAGCAGACTACACTACTCTTATACCGGTATGGTATTATGACAGCAGTGCCTAGATTAATGGTGGCAGTAAATGTGTTGTGCAAAACATTGATTTGTGTCCAGCTTTTTAGTGTTGACTTACACAAACTTACATCTGTTTTGCAGCATGGACTAAAGGAGAGGGATCGGCCCCGTCTCCACAGAGACGTGATGTCACACTCTGCCAATTTAATTTGGCAAACCAATTTATGGAATAGTTAATTGCAACACTGCTCTATTTAACATTTAAATGAGCTCTGGAAGTTGTCCTCGGTCTTGTGACCTTAGAAATGTCATATATTATCAGCTAGGACTGGGATGTGGCTTCAGGAATAGTTCACAGTGTGCACTGTCCTTTGTGATAAGATGCAATTTTGTGTCGAGTTTTGACAGTTTCCTCTTTGCAGTCGCTTCTTCAGCTTTTCATCTTCCCCATCAAAGCAGGATTTCCATGCAATCTGCTGGCGGCTCATGCTTATGAGCATCTGCCACACCTGGCTTTCTT